>NC_134700.1:272264088-272624088 GCF_043290135.1 Rhipicephalus microplus
CAACTTTTTTTTTCTAAATGCAAATATTGTCTTCACTTGCAGTGTCATCCACCCTCCGAGGAAAGAGAGAGAACGCTGCATTCGTGATAAATGAAAGGGTTAATTTCTCGCTTTTTTTTTCCTCGAGTAAAAACGTGAATGAAAAAAAAAATAATATCTTGCATGGTGTTTGAATTAGAGGAAGTGGCTGTTAGCGCAAGGTTCTATGGGTGTCGTATATTTTCAGACACGGCGTTGTTGTTTTTTTTTTTGTCTCATTGTCTTATATATGCAGCCTTTTACAGTATTACTCTGTATAAATGAAAGGGTGAACGCAGAGCGTTTTCATCAACAATGGCTTTCAGCTTCCTTCCGCCCAAGTGGCTGTTCAATCATGCGCTATAGTCGCATGCACCGAGTCGGTCAGGTGCCCTGATTAGGCATTACCTCTCTAACGTAAGATATTGCACTCGAGTTTCGATAACGCTGTATGCATCTTCTTTCGGGGACAAGGAAGAAACGAAAAAACACCACGACTTCTCCTTTCCCCTCTCTTTTGCTTTTCTTTTTTTTTCCTTTCTTTTGTCCTACCCGCCTCGTTGTACTTGTGTCCGAACGCCTCTGTGGTTCGCACCGCATTCGGCGATCTCGGCGTTGGAACGGCCTGCCGGCGTGCTCGGAGTGTGCTGCCATGTTCGCTACCGTTCATCCGTTCGCAGGGCTCGTCAGGCCGCAGTTCGCCTGCGTCATCATTGGCTATGTGAGCGCGGTAAGAGGACTTCACATCGTGAGCGATTCTTCGTGCCATTTCTGTCCCCGACTCTCTCTCTCTCTCTCTGCTTTTGCCGCTACAGTACTTCCCATGCATTAACAGGCTGGTTGCTTCGTGGAGTTTAACGTCGACTAAGGCTATGAGCCACACCGTAGTTGGGGGCTTCAGATAATTGGGGTTCCTAACGTGCGCTGATATTGCACAGCGCACTGGCCTTCAGCATATCGCCTCAATCGGAATTTGTCCGCAGCTGCCCAGATTGAATCGGCGTCTTACGGGTACCCGTAACCACGATACCATCGCGACAGCCCATGAGGTTAAGGTGGTTACTTGGCCGTGTTGGTGCGACATAATTCACATATATCACGTATGGTCATAGGTGTTTTCTGTTTTCTTTGTTTTGTTTATTGTTCCTCATATATCTATTATATGCTGCTGAAGTATATATTGCGCATTTCCTCCAAATAAATATTGTTGTAAGTAAGCGCTGCTATCTGTCTCCTTAATTCTTTTTCTTGTCCGCCGTTTTTGGCGCTGTTTTTATGTGAACCATAAGGTTACTTTCCGTAATTTTCCGCAAAAAGGTAGACAAGCAAACGTAGCTAGGTTATAAGTTCCCCCTTTAAACTGCTTTATGAATTTATGCAACGTCCGAATACCTGGCCAATCTCCCCCCCCCCCCCCCCCCTCATTCCCCGCGTGTTTGTGAGCCACTATTACAAGGTGAAGAAGAGATGAGTAGTGCTCAGCGTTAATGGTCTCAAAATCCACGATCACAGTAGGTGGTTTTTTTTTTTCTTTTATTACTGAACTATAGTAATACTGTTCAGGATTTCTTCGACTTGCCATCACGTAGATAAGTGTGACACATTACTGGGCCGGGAGTACGTGCTTATAAAAAACGAAGGCTCAGAGTGCGACGGGAAGAAGAATAAAGGCTAATACGAGGCGGTCAATCCACTACAGGTGTTGCAGTGAAGGTGGTCGTCCCAACTGTTCGACAGAGGATATTTCCCCCTTTTTTTTTTAATAGCTCAAAAACACGCAACATTTAACTTCGCGAAAAAGCGTTTTATAATTCGTCAAACTGCTCGCGCACACGAAGACGCTAGAAATCATTGACACGACGCGACCGCCAATACATTCAGCGCTCTTGTCATCAGCTTTTTATTGCGTCTTCGTTTGCGTGCGCTGTTTGAAGGTGAGTTTAGTGCAAGTATTCTAAAAAAGCAGCTCTGCTGCTCGTTTTCTATACAAGTACGTCCAACATAAACAGGCAAATATAGGTAGCGTGGCTTAAAAAAGGTAAACGAACGTTTCCATCGAGAGCTTCTTGCTCGAATGTATACGAGGCCTGCGAGACATAGAGTGCGCAGGCTTTTTGATGAACGCTACATGAAAACACTGAGTACTTGGAACAGCAGGCTTTTTTTGTATATACGTCAAACCATGACTCTTGCTTCAACATAGGTTTTTTTTTAATATATATATAAGAGAAGTCACACGAGCAATGAGGACATAAGGTCGGCACCGGATCGTAGTTTAACCATGTCTAATTGTGAAAAAGTATACCGCTTCGTATATGTTATTTCCGGGAACAATGTCCTACACAACGGCATTCCTATCTCGCACTGCAGTATACGTTTCGTTTGTATCAACGTCCTAAGCTCAAAACACTCGAAATCTTCGACATCGCTTTTCTTTTTATTGACCAGCGAGTTCCGTGAAAGACGTACGTATGTCGTTATCACAGCAGTATTTTTCACCACTGAGGGCCATTGAACGCAGGAAAAAGCGTGCGTCCCTCCACGAGATGTTGTTTGTATTGCGTTTTTCATTTGTCTGTCCATCCCATACACACCACTACTCTTTTTCAACAAATTAGCTCACTCTAAATTTAAACTAAAAATAGAATGAGCGAATGAAGACATTGTTGCTGACACGTAATCTCGTCCCTGTAAACTTCGCTGCACGAAACTCGTGAAAATAACATATGTGTCTAAACATGACAGTCAGATTTCAGTCTCCACAGTTGACGACCAAATAGTGGCACACGGTTTTCCATCAATGTGCGAGTAGTAATTTTTTTAAACCACATCGAGTGCGTTTCAAAGGGGCAGTTAAAAAAATGTCGGATAGTTTTTCTTGTAGTGCCTATAAAAGATAAGTTTACGTCCTGCGGTATCATAACATAGTACTGTTTCTTTATGCATATTTCACACCCTGAGTCGCTTTTGACGTTAAACCCCAAACAAGAAACCAAACATTTTTCTCCAGTATTATTACACAAAGCATATCAGATCACAAGACGTTGCTCGTTAAAAGCACGAATGGACGAAAACAAATGATCTCATCGATCTGGGAGGAACATTTTGCTTTCGCGAGTTGACGACCGTGGCGAGCTGGACATCACGTTCTGCCGATCGATGCCGGCTCTGAAGCACATTCCTCAAATATATCCGAAGGGCACACGTGCCGTGTGGATTTTTCTCTACATGACAACTACAACCATCTTGGGAAGCGGTATGAGGAACAGGGCGGCGATATAGAGAGCCGAAAACGAGTGCCGGCGATAAGCCTTTTCGAGACTGGAACGTGCCACTCTCCTACAACAAATCAACCCATTATAAGACGTACGCCAACGGCACTCACTCCGCGCCACACCTTCGTTGCTTAGTTTGAAGAATAAAGCGAGTTTTTTTTTCTTCTTTGTTCCCGGGATATTCAATTCTGACGAGGAGGCTTCCGCGTCATTTATCATATGCGATCACGAGGTCGCCAGCAACACTTGCGCTTCCCGCCTAAACCGGTTAAACGATAGTAGTGAACTTTATGGGTTTGTCGTGTGCGTGAGCCCCGCATTTGAGAGCACAGCTTCGAAGAGAGTTCAAAATGCTCGCGAAGTTCCCCGGCGTTCCTTTCTCGTGCGATGCGATCCTTTCTTTAACTTATCACGCGAGAAATATATATCGCCATGCGAGCGAGAGCAAAGCCAGGAATTCATACCGCGACAAAGTTCGAAAGAACAATGAACTCTTACGAGAGACAGACCGCTTAAACTTTTATCGCGCTGAAGCGCGCAGCACGTGCCAGCGAAGCTCTTTTCGTTTGGGCCTGTGAAACTTCTCGACTTTTTCGAACAGTTTATGTGGGCCTTTATCGCATGGCCGTGCTAGCACATTGCTTTCTTTGTTGTTGTTGTTGCTGCTGCTGCTGCGGCTGCAACTGCTGTTTTATGACTGAATTCTTCTAGAAACTTATGAGTTTGGAATTTCGCCTCACCAGCGAACTTGCGCAATTTTATTGAAGCATGGTATTCGGTATTGGAAGAAAGGTTAGTACTCTCATTCGCGAACGAGTTTGCGCTTTTATTTCGGATGCCTTTGACATTTTGAAAGTATATAGCTGGCGTCGCCACATATGGTTATTCCTCACAAAAAAATGAGTTCTACCTTATAGTTACGCAAACCCTAGTTACAACGAACCTACATGCTAGCCGGCGTGAACTGCACTTCACGCTGGCCAAGTGCGGTTGCCAAGCGCAGTTGCAGATAACCACAGTTATCTGTAACAACACTTGGCACGCGAGAAAAGCTGTAGTCGGTTTAGTGCTTTGGAGCAGGTCATGTCATGATCAACTTTGTGAACAAGAATTTAACGGCCTAGCTAATTTTCATACATACCCGAGTGACGTAACCACTATACCACCGCGGCGAACTATAGTACTCCTACTCATAACACAAATAGCAAGCTCACACTATCTACACGATTACTGAAAGAATGCAGATATTATGGCTGTACTAAATGCTACACTATATAAAAATGTTTACGGGTCATGGCTGGACACAGGAACTCACACGCCATAGCACTCTTTCAATGAAAACGCAATCTTTTTTCTCTTTGTCAAGCCGTTCAACCAATCCCATGACAACGAGAATTATACCTATAATGTACGCACGCAAACTCCAAATATGTTTGTATTACTTGTATACATGCAGGGAACATCTATACTGGAAAAGTGTTCGCACGGGGTGACACATGGTTGATTGATTGATTGATTGATTGATTGATTGATTGATTGATTGATTTGTGGGGTTTAACGTCCCAAAACCACCATTTGATTATGAGAGACGCCGTAGTGGAGGGCTCCGGAAATTTTGACCACCTGGGGTTCTTTAACGTGCACCCAAATCTGAGTACACGGGCCTACAACATTTCCGCCTCCATCGGAAATGCAGCCGCCACAGCCGGGAATCGAACCCGCGACCTGCGGGTCAGCAGCCGAGTACCTTAGCCACTAGACCACCGTGGCGGGGCAAGGTGACACATGGTGACGAAGCGTCTACGTTTTGACAAAAGTCTTTTACAGAAAGATACGGACATCCTCCCTATATACGTTTCCGAAAGGGTTGAGCCTTTGTAGCCAAGATATTTGTGCCTCTTTGGAGTCTCAATATCACGGATGAGCAACGCGTGAGCAAGTTCAACACGATGAACCAAATCAGCGTCTCGCAATCGGCAATCGGGAAGTGCCCCTCGGCGGCTAATATATTCCTCGAGAAAGTCAAGCTCGTGTCGTATGAGGAATTTGAAGAGAGGTACATTATCTCGTTCTCAGCCCGCACCTCCTGCATGTAAGTTTCCCTTTACCAACATCAACGAGGGAGCCGACCGCGTCGCACGACGGTCTCATTTATCGCGGTCGCGAAGGAACTTACCCCGAGGTAACGAGCTGGGAGGCCTGCTAAGGAGGGCAAATTGGTCGAGATTTTGCGGCATCGCCCAATTCAGCCAAAAGATGAGATGCAGATTTCCGCCCCGCATAGTTCCCCGTTAAATGGCCGGGGGCGAAGTCTCACTGCACCCCCCCCCCCCTTCTTTCACTTTACGTTGGTCGAGTTCGAAGGAAAACCTTGGGAATGGTGATACCTTGGGAAAGGAGTTACTGGAAGCATGCCATATCAAGAGTAAGGGCACAGAGCGTATTAGTGGTATATCCACTCATTTGTTCGGCGACGAGTTCAGATTTTTCAGATCGATGCATGATTATCTATGCTACGACTGCGAGCATGCGTTTTAGGTGATCTGTCTTTTACCTGGTTTTCCCGAAATAAAGCCAGTTGATGTTCAGCGCTTGGCTTGTGCCCTGTCTTCTTCTCTTCTCGGCTAGTTCTTTCTTTTACTCCTGTTAGCGCTAAAGAATATGACGTCTGCCATTGGAACAAGCTTCGTAGTGGAGGCAAAAATGAAAATGAAGCAGTGAAGTGCTTCCCACAACGAATTGCCCGGCTTTCCGGGGGTGAAGATGGGAAGTAAACAGCTCTTTACATGCAACATCAGCGGTCCAAGAATGCCGTTATCGTCAAAGACTATAGCACAACCATAACCCTGCTTTTTAGGGGCGAAGCTCCTTATAGCGGCACCCGTTCGTCCCCCGTAGTATGTAACAAATATAACATTTTGACCTCCAAGGTGGTGCCGGTGAGAGACTTCTTCTGTGCGTTGTTGAACAATAAAAAATAGGGCTCAATGTACATGTCAATGGCTGCTAATGGGGAATGAGAGACAGGAGCATTCGGCTTTTAGTTAACGCGCAGGCTGCGATCACCATTAGCAGCCATTGGCATGTACATTGAGCACTATCTCAAGGGTTGCTACGTTATACTCGCTGGGTGTAACCTCCTTAGCTTTAGAAAGGTTTAGCGAGCGTTGAGCCGCAGTGCCATGAATACAATGAACTTGTATATACCATGAATGAACTCGAGGTGGTTAAAAATGGGAAGTAGATACGAAGCGCAAGCCGTAAGAAAGTAAAAGCCAAATTCTCCGCCTCTCATTTCCCATTAGCAGCCATTGGCATGTACATTGAGCACTATCTGACTGAAAAAGTTTGCTACGTCATACTCGCTGGGCGTAACCTCCTTGGTTTTCGAAAGGTTTAGCGAGCGTTCGGCCGCAGTGCCATGAATACAGTGAACTAGTATATACCATGAACTCGAGGTGGTTAAAGGTGGGAAGTGGACCCGAAGCGCAAGCCGTAAGGAATTGTGCGTGTGCCACCTCTCGTTTAGTCCTTGGAATGTCCGCTGGATGGCGGTGCTTCTATATGGGGAATATATGATGAAAAGATGCGAGATGGTGGTACTTGGAGTGTTGAATAGATGGACGAACGGACACACAGACAGATGCATGGATGGACGCATGAACGGACGCACGGACGGGCTGATGGACGCATGGACGGTCACACTGAAGGACGCATGGACGGACGGAAGCAAGAACGAATGGACGGACGAATTCTTCGCCCCACTCTCCATCATTCACTCCGTTGATATGCTGCCATTTTTTTTTAAAAATGACGGGACGGTATGAGGCGTGCATAAACTGTGCTATGTGTGTTAATCCTCGTGCACTCACAAGTAGGCCGGCGATACTTCGGCGTATTTCATCGAGCACTTAATTTTTTTTTAATTGCCTCATAATCGGGCAACACTGGCGCACTCGCAGGCTGCGTCGTAACAAACACCTAAGCGTGCGAACGTCTGCATTCCCGGCAAACGATATCATTCAGTTGACAACTGTGCGTCATATCGAGATATCCTATAGCTTTATTCGGCTTGGCACTGAAATCGATCGATCTGCAGCGGCTGAAACTTTGGTAGAAGACGACGGGCTCCGCTCCTCACATGACGTCACACGCGCACTGTCAAAATGGCGGTCACCGGCGGTGAGTGGGGTTAACAGCTGACGACTTCTAGGGCTTGTTTTGCACTTAAATATTCTTTTACGGCTCACTTTGCATATCTGTGTAGACATAATCAGACCCCCTGTTTCTAATTTGCGCTACAAACCACAAATCTTTGCGCGACCGTGTCATGACCCCTTTAACAGGGTCATTATTACCCGTGTATCGCGGAAGGAAGTAAAGGTAAATCTCAGGGCTTGATTTCTTCGTTAAATATTATGATAATGAGAACTAACCGACAACGATGCCAAGAAAAATATAGAGGATGTTATTAGAAGTGATTGTAATGCAAATGTGATCAAAGGAAACTGGACGAGAAGAGAACTTGCCCCTTGCAGAGACCGATCCTGCGACCTTTGAATTCAAAGGTGGCAGGTTCGGTTTCTGCAAGGGGCAAGTTCTCTTCTCGTCCAGTTTCCTTTGATCACATTTATATTACCATTACTTCTAATAACATCCCCTGTACCTTCTTTGGCACCGTTGTTTGTTAGTTTTTATTCATACCGTGTACCGTGGGTATTTATAGTAACGTGTTTAGAAGCAAGGAAGAGATGCCACTTCCTTCTTTTGAATGTTGGCGAGGGTTAAGAAGCTATAAGAGCTCTTAAATCAAATCGCACGCAGACGCTTTCGCTGGCCGGGTCCCTGGCTGCCTTTCTACGAATTTTGGTGGCCTCCAGCGACAGCCGCATCATTCCTGACTACCAAGGAACAGTGAAAGGTGAGTGACCCTCCGCTTTGACACTGTGGCTGCATGATATTCTCTACTACCGAGTTCAAGGTTGTGTTTTCAATCCTCGGTCACGACAGCCGCACTTATTTTTGGTGGGGGCAATACGTAAGAGTGGTCTCGTACTTACGTACGAGCACGTTGACTTCGAAAATTTGAGCCGGAAGAAATTAATCTACAACAGCGTCCCTGTAAACATAGTAGCATGCAGGTATAAGTGGGCAAACTTGGAAATCGTGTATACGCAATCGCCTTCCGCGTAATCGTAGCCTCACTTTATGCTCGCGTAATTGCACTACACTTGCGTCGTTTTGTATTTCTTTTGCGTTGTCTCATGCACTCAACTGATAGAATCTTCTTTATATAAAGAATCCCCTAACGACTGATTGTACCTTGCACCACGTCATGCTATTAGACTCCCACGCCAAAAAGGTGCAAGCCGTGACGTATCAGCAGAGTCTGCACACGGCTTCAATGTATGTCACCTTGTGTTTTCCGTCAAAATAAACGCAGAAATTATTAAGCGTCGTCGGTAAACTTTACACAAATGTCGCTTTATATTATGTTGCTGACCAACAAGTAGCAGTAACTTGTCGCCTGATGGTTATAAGTGAATACATCGTAATTTATTTCTATATGCGCTTAGCACATAACAGTAAAGAAAAAACAAAAGTATGACTCAGTCACTTGAGAAGCTCTAGAATATAGCTGTGTCCGAGTGATTGCTGATGTGACGAAGCTTAATCTCCTGCTCCGATATGCATGGGTGTGTGCAGGATTTTGTTCTAGAGGGATTGGGAGGAGGCGTTGCCGATGTTCATGCCGATATGTGACCGGTTTCACGTAAAATGCCTAATGCCACAAGGCCTGACAGAGCAGTTACCTCCTTGTACGAAAAGGGAAATACAATGCCTAGAATCGAATACAAACCCAGCATCAAGCAACGCAGACAACGTACTTTAAGATTCTATAGGTCACGGCAGTTTCAAAACCAAGAGTCTACGTATTGTGTACACAGCACGTTGACAACGCTTCAACAGACATCAGAAGCTACCGCGTCTGCAAGTTGTAGTAGTTTTAATGTCTGCACCTTCTCGGTAACTACAATAGCAGTTTCCAAGCAATAGCTCAGGAACTGCTATTGTACGTAATTTATACGTTACTCAAAATAGGAAATTTGGGCTTCTTAGAATCACGTGCTCTGCACTGAATTTAGTTGGGTGTGTAGCACTGAAGAAGGCAAGACTAAGAACTGGACGAAGCGATGTTCTGACTCATTGTCCTTCAATTTCGAAAACATGTTAAAAAATGAAAAACTTTAGGAAAACTCACGTACCAAGTTTTCGGCGTTGTGGCATGATCATAAATAAACATGGCAATCCTGCGAACAGATTATAAATATGATTCAATTGAGAAGTCTAAAACGATTTAACCCAGAGTTATTTTGCGCCGTTCTAAAATGGACTGCTAATGTTCTGGTACGTCCATACTTTACAGTATGGCGATGCCAGTTCATTACACGAAGTTAGAAATATGTAAACATTGCGCTTCATTTTTTTTTTTACGTTACCAGGCAGTTTCAAACTAATCTGTAGCATTGATGTATATAAGAGCCTAAATAAAAATTTCGATTGTTCGGAGTAAGAATTTCAATTTGTTCTACTCGATCGAATTTTATTCCATTTGGTATACTCGGTGTATTTGGATAGGGAAATCTCATTCGGTTGTGGGAATGGGGCTTCAAGGGCACCGAGCTGAAAATTAGCCTTGCAAAATGAAGAGTCTTCCTCACGGGCACCGTCTCTTACTGTTCCCTTTTATTAGTATATCACTTTTTTCTTCTTGTCTCGTTTTTATGCAGTTTCCTTTCTATAAGCTTGTCATTCTACCAGCACCGTCTTAATATATTCGCTTTTACGAGTAAGTCCTTTTTTAGAATTGTTTCGCCCTCTTCTTTACGGGCTGATATCGCCGTTCTTTCATTATTAGTTCTATGCAGACAGTCTTCATTGCCTTCTTGTCGACCAAGTCACCGTCTCTTCTCATTACACGGGCAAACTTCCGGGGCACTCCTTCGTTCAGTCTGTGCTCCGAGCTCCGCGACCTTGATCGATCCTCTGATCTCTGTCACTGTTTATCCCGATAGGGAATGATTCTTCTCATCACTCTTTATGTACATTCTTCACATCGTATTATCAACTTATTTTTTTTCTATTAAGGCGAAGGCCTCAGATGCCTCATCGAATACTGATCGTTGGTGCAAACGCAAGTGATGCAAAAATCTTCATAGCGTGAGTACATCACCATACGATGTCACCATGACGTCATAAATCACCATCATTTATGACGTCACCAAAGCGTGCCGTTACATGACGATGTCGTCATCATGACATTGTCGCTTGGTAACAGGTGGGCCGATTACGAAGGCCGTGCCAAACCGAAGGCCGTGCAAACTAAAAGCTTGCATTGCCTGATTTCGGAGGCAATGCGAAATCACGTCAGTTAAAGACAGCTTTCGTAGAGGGTCGGGGCAGGATTCGAATGAGAAGAAAAATAGGATTGATTTCGCCTTAGAGTAATCTTAGAAATATGCATAAAGGAACCTGCAATTTTTCTTTTGTTTGGGCTTTGCAGCTCTAACATGATGGCTAAGACACGCATCTAAAGCCCGCCGTTTGCATGGAATCGAAGACAAGATCAAGTTGCAATTAACTATCGGCATATTTATCTCACCTTACTATCACCTTGAAGTCGAAACATGACACCATTTAGAGGCCTTCACCTCATTCAATTTTTCTTCTTTTTTGCATGTGCTTTTGTTGTGTGAGAAAGAAGACATCGTCGTCTCCACTGAACAAGGCCTATACGACATATAGTGTGTGCCGTCCATTTATCACCATGGACAAGTGCGCTCATTCTGTTCGGCAGCTCTGCGCATTCATGCGTGCCTGTCCATTGCGATAAGTAGACGGCGCGCACTGTGCCATCGAGAAGGCTTGCACATTAAAGAACACCAGATGGCCAAAGTTTACTAAATGATCCACAACACAGCGTCCCTATAAGAATAGTGTCGTTGTTCGGGGACGTAAAACCATGACAATCATCATTGTTTACAGCAGACGGTGATGACATTAACTGACGCTGGTTACTCCAGCTCTCCTTCCAGCGCACAACAAAAAAGCACATAAAAAGATTGAAAATAGAGGTAATCACAAGACACAGACCACGAAACATCTGCCATGTCTTATGAACGTGAAAATAAAAGCGCTAATTGCACTCGTACAATTTAGAAAAAAGTAGATAAATTCGGCAACAAGTGCGCAAAGCCGCGTACGTGAACGCTGCAGATTTCTTCAAAACAAAAAAAAAACGAACAACATATAACAATATCAGTCATGACTCATTCTTTATGGGCCATTTAAACGGCAACACACTGTAAAGTTGGACCGACGAATGCTCATTGTACTTCCGGTATTTTTGTTGAACTTTACGCAAACGCTTTCTCAGTACGCGTTCGCAAAAGTAATAAATATGTCGCAATTTTAACAATATGCTTAAGATACATGTGCACGTGAATTTCGAACAGATTCACATTTGACGTGTGACAATTCTGCGTTCTTATTCTTAGCACCAGTGTATGCGTGCTTTAATGCCAACTGTGAGCTCAACAAAAGGCTATAGGCCTTGAGCAATTCCTGCGGACGCTTTGAACATGCAAGTAACGAAAACGGAAAGGAGTGCGAGGTCGTGGGTTCAATTTTTGGGTGCAGCTCGGTAATCGGACTGGGTATTGCGCATGCACAAATGATAGTAAGCTTTCTTTTTTCTCCCGCTGTGGCACACATTAAAAAAAAAAAAAAACGTCAGGACCACGCGGGAAGCGCGCAGCACATTTACAGCGACAGCTGCAAGAACTGCATTTTGCCCGTTGTAAATTCTTGCTCTTGTTCTTGTTCCCCTATTGATCGTGGAACATACCCACTATGGGGGATTGGCTAAGAAACAAGTGGTTTTAAAAATTGTTGTTCAGATTCAGAGTAATGGAGATATAATAAAAAGATTACCCGTAACCTAGGAGAATGTAGTGTTTAATCTAATGCACACAATTATTTAAATAAAATACTCCTTTTAACTCATTTTAAACTCCTTTTGGCTCCTGATAGAAATACACTTGCAAGGTACCCACTATGGCATAACTCAAATTTTTTGTCAACTTGGGAAACACCCACTACGCCATTATCCATAATTCTTCGGAGAAGTGAGGTACCCACTAGGAATTTGCAAGGCATTGTGTGCGCCTGGTTGCTGCGGTGGTAGATAATCACAAAGAAGAATTTTGGAATGTCGGCTGAGCCCTTTATAATGGGTTGTAAGCATTCAACGTACCACACGGTACACAATTCATATTGTGTGACGCACGGTCGTTATATTACTGTCCTGCCACACTATATTACATACGTTAACGTGAGAAAAAGATAACTTAATTGAGGTCCTGAGAACACTGATCACGGGGGTCCTTATGGGCTCCCTTGGCGACTAACACAAATACACTTTCGAAGTAAGCACTGTGCAATAATGGTCATATGTTTTGTGAAGAGGAGCATCGAATGTGTCTTTAATTGTAATTCTGGGAGAAGTGCATGGGGTACCTGCAACACAGCTTTAGGCGTTATGTGGGCTTTGATGCTGCGACTATAATGTGAATGGAGAATTATTGCTGAGCCTTTCGTAATGGGTTGGAAGCGTTGAACGACCCACAAGTAACTCAATTCGTATCGTATGACGCCTGGTAACACAATTTGCATTTCGTGACACCCAGTAGACGTTATTTTACTCTTCTACCACGCTATATTACACATGTTAACGACATTCCTTTCCTACGTGAAGCCTGTATACGGTCTTTTGCATGACTCTGGGGTAGAACAGCAGGCTGCCACGGAGAAGGCCCTGGTTCGAATCCAGTTCCGCCCTGGATATTTTTGCTTATTCCGTTTTTTCTATTAGTTTGCGCGATAATGGTTACGGACACCGGTGGCGGTGGCATCAAACAGCCACGGCACCAGAAATGGCCATTGTTGTGATCCCATAACAGCTTTCGCTGCAAACGTGGATAGTAAAAAGCTGACCGCTGACTCGCGTTATAAGTGTCCGCTACCAAATATTGTAAAATCGAAAAAAAAAAGAGAAAGAAAGAGAGAGAGAGAAACAGGAAAAAAGACAGAAAGAAAGACAAACTCAATCTCTCTTCTTCAGCGGGATCAGACGATATTACCTCAAATTTCTGAAAAATACCAAGCACATGTCTTTTATATACTTATCACCATTGTTCTCTCGGTCATTATCGACAGGTAACCTACCAATAAACTGGAAAATAGGAAAGGTCATTCCAGTCTTCAAATCAGGCGATAGATCATGTCCTCTCAGTTATCGCCCCATTTCCTTAACAATCGTGCCTTGCAAGCTCATGGAACATGTCATTTACACCGAAATCATGCACTTCATGGGCTTTAATAACTTTTTTCATTCCGCACAGCATGGATTTCGAAAAAAAATTTCCTGTGAAACCCCAATCGCTCTTTTCGTTCATGATCTGCACACTAACCTGGACAGTAACATACAGACTGACGCTATCTTTCTTGACTTTGCAAAGGCCTTCGACAAAGTACCCCACAACCGCCTGATGTTAAAACTTTCAAAATTAAACTTAGACACTAAAATTTTAACTTGGATACGAGAATTTTTGACTAATCGTTACCAATTCGTTACTGTTCATGGAAATAACTCTTACTCTCTGGCAGTAACATCAGGCGTCCCGCAAGGATCTGTTCCTGGACCCCTATTATTCCTAATATACATTAACGATCTACCTTTTCATGTATCCAGCAATATTCGTATGTTTGCAGACGATTGCGTAATATACCGTACTATTACTAACGCATCAGCCCAAGTTGCATTGCAAGATGACATTAACCATGTGCTTAACTGGTGCAATCATTGGCTAATGACACTAAACCCTAATAAATGCAAGTCCCTCTCGTTTCACCGTCGGCGCAGCCCCCTCACCTATTCTTATCAAATCAGTAAAGTTGCATTGCAAAATGTCATCACATACTAGTACCTGGGAGTCACTTTGAGTAACGATTTATCATGGCGCGTCCACATTACCAATATCATATCATCAGCTAACAGATCGCTTGGGTTCTTAAAGCGGCACTTACGTCATGCTCCCCCTCCTGTAAAACTACAAGCTTATAAATCTTTAATTCGCAGCCAACTTGAATACGCGTCACCTATCTGGAGCCCTCATCAAGCATACTTAACCGACGCACTAGAATCACTCCAGAATAGAGCAGCTAGATTCATTCATTCCTCGTATTCGTATAACGTGAGTGTTTCATCTCTTAAACAAGAATCCAATCTTTCAAACCTTAACATTCGTCGCCAAGTTGCAAGCCTCATTTTGTTCCACAAGCTCTATCACAGTCAACTCGGCCACCCGCCCTATATCTTGCCTCTTGCCCGCGCATCTCACCGCATCACTCATTCCTTTCATGTCGGCCGGCCACGCGCCCGTACCACGACATTTTCCGCCTCCTTCTTTTTTTGTGCAGCTTCCGACTGAAATGGCCTTTCCACTGATCTCGCCACCATAATGTGCCACTCAACATTCACACAAAATGTCACTCGTTTCTTTTCAATTTGAATACATTAAATTGTTCCTTTTTGTGCCACTGGTTCTCACTTTGTCTTCTTTTTTTTTGGCAAGGTGTTACGCCTGTTAATATGTATACTGATCCTGCACATGTATTATTTTATTTCTGTATTGGTTACCCCTGTTCATACTTGTACCCATCCTGCATATGTATTACATTTTTTGTATGTTTCCCACCCCTTATGTAATACCCTCTCTAGGGGGGTCTTTAAGGTAATAAAGTGAAGTGTGAAGTGAAGTGAAGAAAACAGAAAGAAGAAAAAGAAAGAGATAGAGAGAGATAAACCGAAAGATAGAAAGAAGGAAAGAAGTAAAATAACGAAAGTAAGTAAGAAATGCAAGGCGGAGACCATTATTTTTATTCCGGTATAGAGTACTTTGAACTTCATGGTTGAAGATGTAAGCACAGGTATTAGTAGAAAAAAATTATTTACGGTTTATATTTGTGAATCTTTGCAGCAATATACATCTCCTCTATGTTATTTTTAACGACTGAACAAAAATTAGCAAACCATGTAGCAACATGTCAACGCCTCCACACGTTTTCTTTTGTTAATTTAGCAAAAGCCCCTTACCAACCTTGAGAGAGAAAGACAACCCGTTTCAGAAGTTCCATGTTTCTTTTTCTCCTCTTTTGCAGTGAATACAATGTTATTCCTCTTTCCTGGTATATACTGTCTCTTGAGAACTTCTACCTGTATCCTTCTCATCTGGGGATCGAAGATCGTAAGTACGCATAGAAGTGTTAGCTACCATTTGATTGTGTGCATAATGATCGTACTACTTTGATCTCATGTATACAGTGTACTTTTTGCACCCTCATTCACCTTCCTTTGGCCACATCTCTATTTTCTTTTTTAGTACTCCTTTTTACATTCAGTCACGTTGTCACACGGTATTACGACGAACTCAAATTAGGTAAAGCATGAAGGCTCAATCTGTGCAATACTGCAAAAGAGACGTGAACCAGGTTCTCCATATACTAACGACAGTTGCAGTCTTGAGGTCAGTGACCTCTCAATTTCACACCTTCTGGAAAACTTTTGCGGACTGTTTTCAACCAAGGACGCCAGAAACGTAGCAGAAATTTTGCTCGAGAGATGGAGAAATATAAACTCCCCCCCCCCCCCCCCCACTTTGTATGTTTGAGCGTGTGTCCGTACTTGTGCGCCTGCATAGGCACATTCAAAATATGGCAATTTCGGAGGGAAGGGGGTTCGGAACACTCAAACCTCCTTCCTGGCTACGCCACTGAAGGTCAAGTCCAGCGCAGACATTCAGGACGTCCGTCTTGTCTGCAGCGGGTGCCCACTGTAGTTTCGGATCCTTCACTTTGTAACTTTCCTCTGGCCAGCGCTGTGTTGCGCCATGGCACGCAAGAAACATGACTTTGGCGACGTGTGCTTGTATAAGGTGCGATGAAATAAAGCTCAGTTTACAGGCCTGAGTTTAAGTCCATACTGTTACGGAGTGTTGCAACATCCGGATGAAAGTGGTCATTGTAAACAGCACTCGTATCGCGCGTCCCATTCGATTGTGCAGACGCCGCCTGTCAAGTAGGGCAAAACAAAACACATCCGGTAACACTTCTGATATGTCAGCTAACTTTAACGATGCAACACCCCTCGCGAAACTGCAAGGCTTGCAACCCGCGTATATCATGCGTCTATAAGTTGCGGTACATTTCCGTTACGCAGTTGCGTGCAAACTGAGATAGCGTCATCAAAGAATGGCAGAAAAAAAAAAGTGTTGACGTTGTGAGGAGAACGCGCGTACAGGGGAGGATGCAGGCACTGATAAAAGCCGTGCCGAAAGGTCGCTCTGTGACGCACCTCTGTCGCCACCTTTGTGCATATGAAATCATTGAAGAAGGGGCAGTTTGTAACGCAACCTCTAGGTGTTACATACCAAGCGCTCTGAGGGCATAGGCTTACTGGCAAGTTTTTTCAGCCCTCGAACGTATACGAAAAAAATGAGGGGACCCTAAAGCTTCGCCTTCAGGAGTTGAACGCGATAGCAACATCCTGTTCCTAGTGCGTATACTTCAAACACTTAGTGCTTGAAACCTTTTCGAATTTGTTATGCACACACTGGCCTTAAGGAAATTGGTGCAGTAGCGTGCGTGCCTTTTGTAGTGGGGTACCGGCTTTGAACCACGTAGCCATTATGGTAATAACATATTCTGACGCCCGTTGGCAGTGGACGTTTGTACCACGCATTATTACTGCAATATTTCATGTTGCATTGTGAAGCATGCATACAGGACGCGTGTGTTTCTGGAGCATGCAAGCTACTTTCACTTCATTTATAAGCATAGGAAGTTTTTAGGGGCGAAGCTCTTTATGGCGTGGCTTGTGCGTCCCTCGTAGTACGTAACCATCAGTGGCACATACCCGAAATAGCGGTCCTTACGATTTTGACCTCCAAGGTGGTTCCGGTGAGAGATAGTGCTCAATGCACATGTTAATAATGGCTGCTAAGGGGGAATGAGATACAGGAGGATTCGGCCTTTAGGTAACGCACACGCTGCGATCCCCATTAGCAGCTATTGGCATGTACATTGAGCACGATCTGACAAAAAAGGGTTGCTACGTTATACTCGCTGGGTGTAACATCCTTGGTTTTAGAAAGGTTTAGCTAGCGTTGGGCCGCATAGCCATGAATACAGTGAACTAGTATATACCATGAACTCGAGGTGGTTAAAGGTGGGAAGTAAACCCGAAGCGCAAGCCGTAAGAAAGTATGCGTGTGCCACCTCTCGTTTAGTCCTTGAAATGTCCGCTGGATGGCGATGCTTCTATATGGAGAATATATGATGAAAAGATGCGAGATGGTGGTACTTGGAGTGCTGAATAGATGGACGAACGGACACACAGACAGATGCATAGATGGACGCATGAACGGACGCAGGCGCGGATGCATGGACGAACGCAGGGACGGACGCACGAACAACGCACGAACAGACGCACGCACGGACGGGTGGATGGACGTATGGACGGTTACACAGACGTACGCAGGAACGGACGGAAGCAAGAAAGAATGGACGGACGAACGCTTCGCCCCACTCCCCATCATTCACTCCGTGGATATGCTGCCATTTTTTTTACTGTTTTTGCACGCAGAGGCATGGCCAAGTGGTAGAACATTCGCTTGCCACGCAAACGACCCGGATTCGATCTCCACTTGGAGCCACTTGGAGCCATTCCTATATACCATTATATATACTTTAGCGCGTGAACAATATGTTCACGCGCTAAAAAAGCTTGCCAGTATGACTACGCACCAACTAGCCCAAGCTTCCACTATTGTAAATGGAATAGGCTGTTTGTCCCATGATTGCGATGTACTGTCTGCAAGTGGTTCGTTATCTGTTTCTTCATCCCGAGTAGTTGCCGTTCCTCTCTCTCTCTCTCGGTCATTTTTCACCAAATGTTACGGCATATTCAATATTTCAGAGGAATATGATTGCTCTTGAGGTCACGTGGAACAACTTTAAGGCTAAATTACAGCGAAAAAAAATCACAGCGTATCCACGGAGTGAATGATGATGAGTGGGACGAAACATCCGTCAGCCCGTCCATGCTTTCGCCCGTGAGTTCGTTCTCGCTTCCGTCCGTCCGCGCGACGATCCATGCGTCCATCCATGCGTCCGTCCGTCTGTCTCCGCGTCCGTACGTCCACGCGTCCATCCATCCGTCCGTCCGTCTTCTAGTCTATCTGTCCGTCCGTCCGTGCGTCTATCTAGTGAACCAAGTACCGCCATCCCGCGTGCGCTGCGGCACATAACCACTCCGCGCGTCCATGCAACCATCCATTCGTCTGCTAGTCTGTCCATCTGTCCGTGCGTCCTTCTAGTGAACACTCCAAGTACAGCCGTCTCCCATCTCGCATGCCGGTGGCTACGTACGACAACGACGGAAGATGGACAGACCCACGCCTTAAGGAGCTTCGCCCCTAAAAAGGATATTGCGGCTTCGTTTGCGGTGATGGATGTCTATCATTGTATCGCTGATAGTAAAGCATATAGCTGCTGCCCTGTATGTCACAAATTTAGGTGCTTCCTGAGCACTCTAAAACCAACAGCTGGATGTGCCCATATGCTGTCACACGGTGATAATTGACTGCAGGATCTTCACAATTAGAATGGGGCAAGTGACGAAATTTCGCTAGCTTGGCGTCCACAATAACCTATAAACGCCCGCATCCTCATATAATTTAATGTAACAACTGACAAAGGTATCGGCAGGGCGAAGTTGAATGTTCGAAAAAATCTTGTCGAGCTTCGCATGAGTATACTGGAGGGATTTGTATCGCACCATCTACATTTGCGATCAAAACATCCCTGCAAATATATCAGTGAAGTGTGATTAGGGCAGCTAGCACATAAATCCTTAAATCCTTAAAAGCCTTAAAAATTAACTAGGAATGTTTTGATTGCTTCAGCATTTCATCAAAAAAATATCTATGTATGTGTGCCAACATCATGTGAACCAACAGTGGTAAGTCCGCACACGCCACAGGTGAATGACGTTCATTTAATCTCTTGCAAGGGTGTAAGCCTACATGTTTTTTTTTAAACGTTCACACAAATTTCGAAATAGTTTTTAAATTATTCGACTTTGTTTGAGAAAAGAAAGAATTTATCTTGTTTTGTGTGACTTTTGTTGCACTGTGAACGACCAAAGTTTGTAGAATGAGTTGTCGCTGCGGCGTCCACATTTGTGAACGCCAGGCAAACCAAGTTCGTGTAAAAAGCTGATAGAACGCAGCACGGTAGGATCCGCTTCGTTGCCGAGCAGCTCTGCACAAAGCATTATTTACAATATAAAGCTAAATGTGTCTTTAAGAAGTTATATTTAGAACGTATTTACCTTATTCAGGACGTGGACTTAGTGTTGAAGATATGCCATAATTTACGAGCTGACTACGGGAAGCGTATGTCCCGATTTGGAGAGTACCGATAATTAGCGCGTTGAAGCACAGCCATCAACAAGGAAAGCCCACCTTTACAGGTGACGATGATGAAATCATTTAGTTTGAACATAACCATAAAGGCATTGGTAATGATGATCAACGACGATGAAGGTGATGAAGCATAGGTTGAAGTAGAGCTAGGCAAATGGGTCTTGAATGGTGATAACGATGGTAATGATGACACATCAGGATTAACGCTTTGGTAATGGCGATGTTGCACGATGATTACAAAAGTATTGATGCAAACCCGTTAGCAAGCGGCCCCCATGGTCTTTTATGACGATTATGATTATGATGATATTAATGATGAATGTGTTGAACTGATGACTAAGGTGTTGTTTATGGATAAGAAGTGATTATGCAATGATAATTAATACATTAAAACAGAGCCGTCAGCAAGCAAAGTTTCCATCTATACGATTCCCACCGTCCACATATGTGGGTGGACTCTTCTAGAAATAAAGCTAAATTTTCCGGGTTTCAGGTCTATCCCCACTTTCGGACGTATTGTAGCTGGATGCGCGCAAGAACATATATATATATATATATATATATATTGCTGTAACCCATTGAACGACGCGACCCAAGCTCTCAAGTGCGCATGTGCACAATCTTATCCCCCTTCCCTCTCCCCCTTACTTTCCTATATATATTCACGAGTGTGAATAAAACTGGCCGTTCTTTTCTGTTGGCATGGTCCGACTGTCACGTTTACTGCTGGAGCGGCGTGGCCGCCTCCCAACTAACAGTGGCGACGAGAATACCCACCGATACGTGTAAGCCGGGCGCCAGCGGCGAGACCAAGACGAAGACGCCCATCAGCCCGCCCGCAGCCATGGCCCTCAAGCTTCCGGATTTTGCAGAGGAGACAGATAAGTGGCAAGCGTATCTCGTTAAGATTGACGCCTACTTCGAAGCGAACGAAGTTACGGACGACGCGAAGAAAAGGGCCTTGTTGGTGGCTGCGTTAGGATCGAGGACCGTTGAAATCCTTTGCGGCAGAATCGCACCGCGAAAACCAAGCTCGCTGAGTTACGAAGAAGTTGTTTCAACCTTGAACGAGCACTATGATCCGTCCCCTAACGAGATATCAGAAAGCTTCAAGTTCTTTCACCGAAACCAACAAGAAGGGGAGTCCGTGCAGGCGTTTATCGTCGAGATTCGCAAGCTAGCGCATAACTGCAACTTCTCTTCAATGTTGGAGCGAATGCTGAGGGACCGCATCGTTTGTGGAGTGCGCTCGAAAAACCTGCAGAAACAACTATTAGCCAAAAAGGACTTGACGCTGGCAGAAGCGGAAGCACTAGCTCTAGCAGCCGAAAGCGCGGAGTTAGGGTGGCAACAGATGACCGGGCAAGGTGACGCCGTTGGGGTGTTCAACGTGCAGCGTAGCAGGCAACCCGAAATCAGCAGGAGCGAACGGAGCAGCTTATCGCAGCACTGCAGCTGCTGTGGCAAACAGGGACATCAAGCCAGGGAATGCTCATTACGACGGCGCAGGTGCTACAAATGTGGGCGACAAGGTCACTTGGCGCGAGTATGCTCCCGGACAGCCACCACCAACAGAACCTTCGCGATAACAGAGTGTTCAGCGGAAAGTGAAGATAACGATTGTAACGCACTACAAATATGGTCAGTGAAGGGTAATGGAAGCCTGGTTCCGCCCCTACACAAGCAGGTTACATGGAACGGAGTGCCACTGAATATGATAATCGACACAGGTTCACCTGTCTGCGTAGTGCCTAAAGCGATATACGAAGCCTATCGTCATAAGTGGCCACCGCTTTGTAAAGCCGCATTAACTCTGTCATGCTATCTTGGGAAGATACCAGTGCGGGGCATTGTCAAAATGCAAGCTTCCTACAAGTCTGCAACAGTTGACTGCGATCCCGTTGTGTTAGACTGCGAAGGTCCTAGCCTTTGCGGCCGTGACCTGTTACAGATGCTCGAGACACAAGGGGCACCGCTTCTTCACATCGCGTCACTCTCATCGGACGGGAAGCTGGAGAGTCGGACAGCGGCACCCGTGCTGGAACAGTACGCAGACCTTTTTGCGGAGGGCCTGGGAGCCATCAAGGGACCACCAGCACGGCTTCATATAAAGGACGGAGCAACCCCAAGGTTCTGTAAGGCAAGAAAAATTCCATTTTCTTTGCTAGACAAAGTGTCCGCCGAGCTAGATCGACTCGTGGCCGAAGGCATTATTACGCCAGTTTCCTATTCAGAATGGGCAACCCCGGTGGTGCCAGTGCTGAAACGTGACGGAACAGTCCGCATCTGTGGCGATTTCAAAGTTACTCTAAACCCAGTATGTGAAATGGAAAGTTATCCTCTACCCGTAGTGGACGACATTTTCGCTACGCTTCGTGGAGGGCAGCAGTTCAGTATCTTGGATCTACGTGATGCCTACAACCAAATTCTTCTAGACGAAGATTCGCGCAAGTTAGCGGTTATAAACACTCACAAGGGCCTCTTTTGTTATAACAGGCTACCGTTTGGGATAGCCTCGGCCCCTGCGATTTTTCAACGAACAATTGAGCAGGTGCTGCAAGGCCTCCCAGGGGTTCAAGCGTACTTAGACGACGTCCTGATAGCAGATGCGAACGATAAGCCAACTGCGAACCTGCAAGCAGTCTTGCAGTGGTTCAGGGAGTACGGCGTGAAGCTCCGCGCGGACAAGTGCCGAATAGGTGAGGAGTCAGTTACGTATCTAGGACACAGAATTGACGCGGCAGGGTTGCACCCGTCAGACAAGAACATCGAAGCAATTAAGCTGGCACCGACACCTCACAATGTCACGGAATTGCGGTCTTTTTTGGGCATGCTAACTTTCTACAATAAATTCTTGCCTAATCTGTCCACGCTCCTGAGTCCCCTATACCTTCTTCTGGAAAAGAAATCGAAATGGTCTTGGGATGAGCGCGAAAACGATGCCTTCCGAAAAGCAAAAGCCGTTTTGTGTTCCGTGCCTGTGTTAACTCACTTCGATCCCGCACGAGAGCTATTTCTGGAGTGCGACGCGTCACCCTACGGTGTGGGAGCGGCACTATTCCACCGAATTGAAGGACAGTATCAGCCCCTTGGATTTCGATCCAGGACGCTTACTGCCGCAGAAAAGAATTATGCACAGATTGAACGTGAGGCGTTGGCTCTGGTTTATGGCGTCACGCGATTCCGAGATTATCTGCTGGGCAGACAGTTCACGCTTCTAACCGACCATCAACCACTGTTGGGTCTCCTAAGAGCGGATCGTCAGACGCCGGCTATGGCCGCTGCGCGCATTCAGCGTTGGGCCATCATACTTGGTGCCTACCGTTATCGGTTGCAACATCGACCGGGTAAACTCATGTGCAATGCGGATGCTCTTAGCCGTCTACCCCAACCGTTGCAGGAAGAAGTGGACCAGGAGGACGAAGCTCAAGTTCTGACCCTGGACCAGTGGGATCAGCCGGCCCTGCCATGGAAGGAACTCCAGGCACTCGCCGTCGCGGATGAGGTACTTTTCCAGGTACGCAAGTATACCCGGGAAGGTTGGCCGAAAAAACTCGACACGGAAACTACAGAAATCGCCGATTTTTACAAAAGGCGGCATGAGCTGTCTGTTAGTGAAGAACTTCTTTACTGGGGCCATCGCTTTGTAGTGCCGACAGCAGCACGCGGGAAGTTGCTAAGGCTACTGCATGAAGCCCACCAAGGAATTTCCACCATGAAGGCGAAGGCCAGATCGTTATTTTGGTGGCCCGGCGTAGAGCAAGACATCGAGCGCGTTGCGGCGACATGCCAAAACTGTGTGCAAGCGTTGCCGATGGCTCAGGCAAAAGAACCAGTAAATTGGCCCGAGACGCACGAAAGGTGGTCGCGGTTACATGTGGACTATGCGGGACCAGTAAAAGGGAAAATGTTACTCATCGTGGTCGACGCGCACACCAAGTGGATTGAGGCGCTTCCCGTGTCGCAGGCCAACTCGCATAGCACAGTCGAGGCCCTCAGAACGATATTTAGCCGTTTTGGTATACCGCGCACGGTGGTTTCTGACAACGGGACGCCATTCACGGCACGAGAGTTCGAGCAGTTCATGGAGCGCAATGGCATTGCGCATATTCGAACACCTCCCTATCACCCCCAGAGTAATGGACTAGCAGAGCGAGCCGTGCGCACTATCAAAGATGGCTTGAAGAAGATAGGCGGCACTTGCCTCCTCACCTCACTGGCACGTGTATTGTGCAATTATCGGAACGCACCACACCAGGAGGGTCCTTCTCCCTCAGAGAGGCTATTAGGATACCGTCTGCGCACAAGAATGGAGATGTCTTTTCCTTCCAGAGTCTATCCTACCAAAGCTGCGAGTGACCCAGGCTGGAATTTCGCACCGGGAGACTACGTGTACGTGCGAAATTACGGCGCCGGAGACAAGTGGTTCCCAGGCACAGTGGAGGCTACGCGTGGCACTCGCCTCCTGGAGGTAAAGACTGTGGATGGCCTTGTCCGCCGCCACGTGGATCAAGTTCGCAAGCGGAGCCCAGATGAAACGCCAGCAGCCGACGACATGTCGAGGCCATCTACACCGGTTTCCCCAGGGCCGGTACGACTAGAAACAACGGCGCCGGCTACCTCTCAGAGTACCCCAGAATCGCAACCATACGTACTACGTCGCTCCACACGAGCCAAGAAACCGGTCGTGCGTTTTGGCTACTAAGGGGGAAGAAATGCTGTAACCCATTGAACGACGCGACCCAAGCTCTCAAGTGCGCATGTGCACAATCTTATCCCCCTTCCCTCTCCCCCTTACTTTCCTATATATATTCACGAGTGTGAATAAAACTGGCCGTTCTTTTCTGTTGGCATGGTCCGACTGTCACGTTTACTGCTGGAGCGGCGTGGCCGCCTCCCAACTAACATATATATATATATATATATATATATATATATATATATATATATATATATATATATATATATATAGTCTAGTAGATCCTCCGTGAGCGGTCACAACGTGGTTTATTTCGACGTTTCGGCCTAGAGTCTGGCCTTTATCAGGAATAAAGATACAGTTTGTCGGTGCTCAGCTTTATACAATCTCAAATCAGAGGGCAAGGAAAGAGGAAAAAAAAGAGGGAAAGAAAAAAAGAAAAGAAAAGGAAAGAAAAAAGAGAAAAATAATATACGGTGGACGCCCCTGGGGTGCCCCCCTTCCACTTTTCCCTCCACTTCCCCCCCATCTCTCTCCCCCCTCTCCCCTTCACCTTTCTGATGTCAGCGGTCTGTGTATGTTTCCGTTCACTAGCGCATTCCTCCCGATCAGACGGCCCCTCCTGGCACTGGCGGTTCGGTGTGGGGCAAAAAAGAGCTTTTCAGGAAGTCCTAAGCCTTTAACTACTCGGGGTCCCGTAAACAATTCGTCGTAGAAGGACGGGGGCCGCGTATTGTGGCAGAGGCTGGTCAGCGGGCATTTTAGGAAGTTCTAAGCCTTTAACTACTCCGTGCCCTGTCAACATTTCGTCGTAAAAATAGGGGTGCCCCGTATTGCGGTAGGCTGTGCAAGCGCGTGCAATGCGAATTCCTGGCCCGCTTCTAAATTACGCGTGTCGTGGGGGCCTCCTGGCTGTGCACATGGTTGCTGCTGGGCATGTCGTGCATGGCACAATTGATTGGGTAGTAAAATAAAACAAAACAGACGACAGCTGCACTTAGGAAGAGTAGTTACACTTGGAATTGTTTTAGGTTGTCCAGTGCCCTTCGCAGCTGCAGTGCCGTGAACTCAGTTACTATTTTCATTGTTGCCGTTATTGTTTTCTAATGCTTTAATTGCTGCAAGTGTACCAGGATTCTCATTTATTCCTCTATCGAGGGTGTTAAATCGGTGGATAAGGTATGACTCTCGTTGTTCACGTTCTCGATTTGATTTAAATCCCGTCTCTAAGAGCGTTACTGATAGTTTGTCGAATGCATGGTCGGGAAGATTGAGATGTTTTGATAGAGGTAGACTTGGGGCTGATTTCGCATGGGCTCTGTGATTATTGAAGCGAATCCTAAATGGTGTTTCTGTTTGTCCGATGTACTGCATACCACACACGTTGCATTCGAGTAGGTACACCACATTAGAGGAATCGCATGTTAGGTTTCCGCGTATGTTAATCGAAAACTTGGATTGCGTGCTGGTTGCTTTGTCTGTTTCTCGCATCGCCTTACATACAAGACATCGTGGCTTTAAGCAACGGCGGCATGAATTATTGGGTGGTGATGTGTTAATTTGGGAGTGGACAGGGGTGTCTTTGAGGTTACGTGGTCGTCGGTAAACGACGCCTGGAGCGGATGGGAATGCGTGTTTCAGACGTTCACTTTGTTCCAGAATGTTGTAATGTCGTTTAAAGATTTTGTTTACATTGGGGAAGTTTGTGCTGTAAGTCAAGCAGAGGTTTGTTCGTTGTGGGTCTTCTCGTGGTGGTCGCTTCATAAGTAAGTCTTCACGCTTTAGTTTTTTTGCTTTTTGAACAGCGTCATTAATTACATGTGGGGGGTATTTTTGTTGCTCGAGCATAAGTTTTAGCCTCTGTGAGCTCGTGTCAAAGTCAGCGTCTCTAGAGCAGATTCGCTTAAACCGGTGAGCCTGGCTGTATGGAATACTGTTTTTACAGTGGCGTGGGTGATCGCTTTGGTAATGAAGGTATTGTTGTCGATCCGTTGGCTTGCGATATAGGGTTGTAGAGAGCTTCTCTTCTTCTATCGTTATGGTAACATCAAGAAAATTTACGGTAACTTGCGAGTATGTGTGTGTGAAGTGTATGTTCGGATGTACAGCATTGTAAGTGTCTATAAAGCTGAGAAGTTCGTCCTCGCTGTGGGTCCAAATAAGAAAGATGTCGTCTATGTATCTTCTGTATAACATTGGTTTCAAGGAACTTTGTGCAAGAAATTCAGATTCTAGCTTTCCCATAAATATGTTGGCATAATTAGGTGCCATTTTGGTGCCCATAGCGTCCCGCTGATTTGTCGAAAATACTCTTGGTTAAACTCGAATGAATTTAATTCGAGGACCATCCTCGTCAGTGTTGCAATGGCAGAGAAATCTGGGGTGTTAGATTGTCTATGGTTTGTGTACATGTTTTGTAATGCAGCTATGCCGTCATCGTGAGGAATATTTGTATATAATGAAGAGACATCAAGAGTAACCAAGTACGAGTTTTTCGGCACACAGATACCCGCAATATCTTGAAGAAAATGTGTGGTGTCTTTTATGTACGACGCGAGGGTGCATGGAATGTGGCTTATTAGTTTGTCCACGTACCCTGATATGGGTTCAGTTATTGTACCGATGCCTGATATGATTGGTCGACCTGGGTTACCGGGTTTATGAATTTTTGGGAGGATGTAGAAGCGACCTGGACGAGGGTATGCTGCTTGCATCAGTTTGTGGTCAGTGTTGGTTATCTTTTCTGCGTCCAACAGTTTCTTTAGTTCTGTTGATACGATACGTTTGTATTCGTCTGTCGGATCACCTGGGAGGCGTTCGTAAAATCTTGAGTCGTCTAGTTGGCGGTATGCTTCTTGTAGGTAGTCGGTTGTATTAAGGACTACAATTGCTCCTCCTTTGTCAGCGGGTTTTATTGTTATGTCTGTCCTAGATGCCAAATTTTTCATACTTATTTTTTCAGATTTGGTCAAGTTTTCTCGGTTTCCTTTCTGTCTGTGGTATTCGTGTACTATATCTTTCTGTACTGCGGTGATATAAAGGTCCAAGCACTTGTCTCGATTACTGTTCGGTGTCCAATCATTTGATTTACGGCGGTGAATTGTTTCGTGGTTAGAAGGCCTATCCAAGAAATATTTGCGCAACCTTAAGCTTCGAGCGAAGTTGTCGAGGTCTCGGAGTAAGTGGAATTCATCGAAAAATTTTGTGGTCGGGCAGAAGCTTAGTTCCTTAGATAGCAGTTTTACTTCGTCAGGTGACAAGCTCGTGTCCGATAAGTTTACAACCACAGTGTCACACGGTGTGTTCCTAGATGGGTGCTCGTTTGTACCATTAGTGTTTTCCATTAGTGTATATATATATATATATATATATATATATATATATATATATATATATATATATATATATATATATATATATATATATATATATATATATATATATATATATATATATATATATATATATATATATATATATATATATATATATATATAGTTGCGAAACTGGAATGGACATGGGATACAAAGGGTTAAGAACTGCAACGTCGATACGACAAGCACCCGAATAGCCGCCGCACTGCAATGGCTCACGCAGCCGAGCTCGAGGTTTTGAGCGCGACACCACGTTTGTGGCCGGGCTTCGAAGGCGCGTAATGAGGAAGCGCTTGTGTACACGCTGGTGTACATTTGTGTACACGTAATATAATAACAGAACCGCAGTAGCTGAAAGTGTAGTCCGCCGTCTACGCTGTGTGTCACAAGATCATACAATCAACATGTGCGAAATATATATATATATATATATATATATATATATATATATATATATATATATATATATATATATATATATATATATATATATATATGAAACGTTGTACGCGTGCCCGTCGTCACGATGTCCAAACTCAGATCAATAGACCGTGGCCCTTTGACCCTGCCTCCCGTGCACCATCTCTCTTGTGCGCTGGCTCTCCGAGGTGAGCGAATAATGACATCCTGACCGGCCATGGCTCAGTGCACGTCAGAAGTGGGTAGAAAAGATGCTGCATACACACCTTTTCACGGGAAGGGAAAAAACACCGCCATGATGGGCTGTGCGCGGGAGTACAAAGGCTAAGAGCGCAGCGTTGTCAGTGCATTTCCGAGGGGACGCGCCAATTTGCATAGCCCAAGGAGGGCAATGGCGGCGCCCAGGGAGGCGTTTATGAAAAGGTCAATAGACAGCTCCTCCACCATCCTGTGTCAGAAGAAACGCTTGTTTGTTTATTGTTGTTGTTTATCCGTGTCCCTTTTTTTTCAGTTTAATGATGTTACCTATTCCTCTTTCTCGGATACAGGAGCGTGCCCAGCTCGTGCTTCCCTGGATAGTCACGGGAATCGTCGACCTGGTGCTCTGCGTTGTCGGCATGGTCGTGCTTGGAATCGCAGCTGTAAGCATCACGGCTCATGTCATCCCGTTTCACCACGCTGCTTGGCGGCGCGAAGTGATACGAAAATGTTTGTTAGAGGACCAGCCCACACTAACGGATTACACTCAAGGAGTGAAGCATATAAAGTTGGGTTCCACCTACAATCCAAGCTTTGATTACATGCATGGAAACGGGAAGTTATACGAAAATAAGATAAAGTGAGTGGCGGCGTCCATAATAGTTGTTCGCACCAGCCTTTAAATAGAACCCACTTTTTTAGGGGCGAGCTCCTTATGGCGTGGCTTGTGCGTCCCTCGTAGTACGTAACCACCAGTGGCACATACCCGAAATAGCGGTCCTTACAATTTTGACCTCCAAGGTGGTTCCGGTGAGAGATTTCTTCTGTGCGTTGTTGAACAATAAAAGATAGTGCTCAATGCACATGTTAATGGCTGCTAAGGGGGAATGAGAGACAGGAGCATTCGGCCTTTAGGTAACGCGCACGCTGCGATCCCCATGAGCAGCTATTGGCATGTACATTGAGCACGATCTGACAAAAAAGGGTTGCTACGTTATACTCGCTGGGTGTAACCTCCTTGGTTTTAGAAAGGTTTAGCGAGCGTTGGGCCGCATAGACATGAATACAGTGAACTAGTATATATCATGAACTCGAGGTGGTTAAAGATGGGAAGTAAACCCAAAGCGCAAGCCGTAAGAAAGTGTGCATGTGCCACCTCCCGTTTAGTCTTGAAATGTCCGCTGGATGACGGTGCTTCTATATGGAGAATATATGATGAAAATATGCGAGATGGTGGTACTTGGAGTGCTGAATAGATGGACGAACGGACACACAGACGGATGCATGGATGGGCGCATGAACGGACGCAGGCGCGGATGCATGGACGAACGCAGGGACGGACAGACGCACGCACGGACGGGTGGATGGACGCATGGACGGTTACACAGACGTACGCAGGAACGGACGAAAGCAAGAACGAATGGACGGACGAATGTTCGCCCCACTCCCCATCATTCACTCCGTGGATATGCTGCCATTTTTTTTTCTTCCCCGGAGCTGCGCCCCTTGCTGTTTTGGTAGGGTTTTTGTAAGGCCGAAGCCACTGGTGTCGCCAGAAACCGAGGCGTCCGAGATGAAGGGGCGTTTCGCGACTTTCCAGCTAGGGGCAAGGTGCATGCGCCGTGGCATCTTGAAAGAAATAAAAGAGGAATGTAAAAATATACAAAGAACATATGACGCTTAGCATTCCATATGTTCGAACTGTTAATATTACCACATGCGCACGCGGGGAATTAACACTTTGTCAGGCTTTCTTTGCCTTTACGCCGATCCCCTAGGCAAATATGTGTACTGGTTTTCTGAAATAAATATTGTAATATTTAGGCCGAACGGTAGAGAGCTCCGAGTTAATTTTGACCACCTGCACTTGTTTACTGTGCACCCAAGGTCTCCAAATGTGTCCACAAAGCTACAGGGGCGTAGCCAGATATTCATTTCTGAGGCGGAGGACCCCTCTCCACTCATTTATGTACGTTCTTGCGTGAGTTATACATAAAATCGTAAGGCAGCTCCACTATACTGCGAAACATTTGAGCAAATGCTTCGCACGGGAACCCAGCGATTGACGTTCGTATACAGTACCCACTGCTGTGTTTACTAAAGCGTCACGCCAATGTTTGAGGTAAGCATGTAGGGTGTCCCCGGCACAAGTCAGGATGATTCGCAAACTCGGTGTACGACATGTGCGCTACATTAACGCGATAGCGTTAGAGAGCTCGTGTCGCAGAAATTCCGCCGTCGGCGTCGGCCCCGTTGGTTGTGAGCGAAAAATCGAAAAAGAAGCAAATAAACAAAGATTTAAATTTTTTGCTACATTTTGTAGCCTTCCTGCTTGTTATGGAAGTTGAGGTATGAGTTGCTTGCAACGAGTTCTTTCAGTTTGTTTCCCCATCCGATGCCGTCACATAGCAACACAACGCCGACGCCCATGGGGCAGAGGCGGCGCAGGAGGCGGGCCTAAGCTTGATCAGCGAGTTGGTGGAGCTCTCTCTTGCTACCTGTCGGAGCCGGACCCAAGTTTCTGCGACGTTTTAGCAACTTTAAGTTAATTAATGCGATTACATCTTAGCTATATTTCTGTTAATTATATTACCTTTTAGACTTTTGTTCATTTTAAGCCAGGTTTGAGCATTGCTTGCCTTGTGAGGGCGTTTATTGGGCGCTTATTGAAACTAGAGTGGCTATTGAAACTAACGGGAGACTCGACCGCAGCGCCACCGTCGACATCCGGTACGATCTAGTGCCGGGTGAGATGGGTTAACGCACTTTCCTTCCTCCGTGGGTTAACGCCACTCCCGCTTTCCCAGTGCCGAAGGATGGGAGAAGGCCCGCGCAGTGGCGACGGGCTAGCCTCAATCCGCACAACCTAAGCGTATTTTCTTCCCAGCTCATCTCCCTGTCACTATAGTAACCTCCGCTATCAAAGGGTCCAGAGACATCACATGCAGTGCGTACATTACATGAGTCCATGCTCCTATATACCACTATTAGTTTTCTCGTTTTTTTTTTCATTCCTCTCTGCGGTCTAAAATTTACGCTTCACACCTTGACACAGACGCAGAATGGTGCCCAGGTCTTCGGACAAGACAATGCCGAGTGGTTCGCCGGTGGAGCTGGGCTCTGCGCCTTGCTTTTCATCTTAATGGTGCGAAAACTTTCTGAAATGATTTACCGATAGAAATAGGTACGTCGTCGAAGACATCTCCGTTAACACTCCTGACGAAAAGAGCCCTACCTCATTATGATCGAACTATGTCTTCAGTACTATTCTGTTTTCTAGATTAATGCATCCCGAATCATTGTAACGCTGATGAGAATGTGGAAATTCGTCGAGTAAACGGTACAGCAGAGTTATATTTCGGACTAATAAGCAATTTCATTGCATCCACAAATCACGCCTCAGCCAAAAACAATCGTCCGAGTGGCAAAACCACCAACACCTGTCTCGAATAGTGAGCTCCATGAAAGAAACAAATCAGAGAGCGTCTCAGAAACGGGGATTGATGATGATTTTAAGAATGTGTACTCTCAATAATAATAATAATAATAATAATAATAATAATAATAATAATAATAATAATAATAATAATAATAATAATAATAATAATAATAATAATAATAATGCATTTATTCTCGTTGTAGGCCGCGTTATACTGGCCCAGAAATAGCTGGGAAGGACTTCACTATGATATTTCCCCGTGCCATACACCCGGCCCACGCATTCCTCGAACGTACAATCAAAGTAATTCCACTGTGAATACAGGTTTCGTCTTTCGTGTCCCCGCTGAGGCCTGGAGTCATTTCCAAAACTTTTGACAACATAATATTACAAGTAACAAAGTCTCATCGGAAATCATGGCTGCCACTTAAGAGCATGTCACACGGCCCCCATCATGTGTCAGAAATGTGCAGCGCCACCACGCTGTGGTGTCATGCCACCGTGTTAAGTCGAAAATACTCGGTCACGAGCGCGCTATCTGAAATGTCTTTCTGATTTATTCTCCCAGGTGTACTTTGTGATCTGCGTGATGTCATACTTCGAAGACCTTCTCAAGAAACCCAATACAAGTAAGGACCGCCACGTGCTTTATGATATGTGATTCTGCTTTGTTTAATAGGAATACTTTTCACGTATATGTTTTCCTTTCCCGATACTGTTTTGTTTTTATTTTTCCTTTCATTTTACCGCAAACCACACGGTAAGCTCCCGAACACGTTTTGAAACACGTTGAAATAAGAGCTGCACGTACTTGACAACGCAGTCTGTTGTACCATAGCACCAGATTCTCCTACCCCCTGCCCCGTATATATGTGTGTATGTTGTATTCGCGCGTTTATATATATATGCATTCAATCGGCAAAATTATGAGCGTAGGTGGTCTATCCTACATGTGTTTTTTTTTCATAGGGACGGGGAAGTGAGAGGGGTGCACTTTTACAGCAGCATTCGGACGAGTTCTACAGAAAGGAGACTTCGCGGGGAATGACAAAAAAAGTTAAACCTTCTCCCCGAAAGGAACCATGGTGTAATGCGGAGCATCGCGGTTGTGTAGCGCAAGCAATCGGTTTTTTCAATCAAGAAACTCGCTAGCAGACGCTACCTGCGTCGGCTAGCTAGACGCCCCGGGGAGGAGTACCTAAAGGAGAGGTTTGTGCAGCAGACGCTCCCCGCGTCGGCGTTGCGAGGCAGCAGTGAGGGAAACGCGCATGCGTAATGAGGGAGCAAGCGCAAGCTCGTGTCAGGAGAGAAGTGGAGATAGTGACGCGCAGCTGTTGGTGAGAGGAAAGGAGGAGAGTCACGCATGCGTACTGTGAGTACGGACGCCGGTTGACGCGTGACATACCCGCGAGCAAGAGATGCTCGGCATCTAGAAGTGAACATGAAACAGCGAAATGCTGCTGTTTGCCTTCGGTCCCCGGATTGACAGGGGTGAAAGTGCGAATTAAACCGTTCTTCGAGTGCAACATTCAAAGACGGTTCTTAGGATGTTGCATCCGAGAAACCGTTATTATCGTCACAAACCCGCATTGTTACAACCCTGCACATCAAACTACTTGGACAGTTCTACTGAGTAATGGTAATAGACAGGCTTAGCGCGACCCCGTTAGTTGATTGGGCGGGCGAAGGGGGCACTATCTGCCTTCTCTGTACTGCCCGCTTACTTTACATTTATTCTCCGTGCCTTATCTGTGCTCTGGGTTTAATTAGCACGCAGAAGATGTAGGTGCATATTTCATAAATGCGGAAGGGATAAAAGAAATCGCAAGGAAGCTCTGCTGATACGACATTCATATATCAATCGTGGATCCTACCTATTAAACTGCAACCTAATTTAAAGGACCACTAAATTGAAATAATGAATCTGTTTTTATCCGAACTGTGCTCCGAGAGATCCTATGGTTTCATTTTTGTTTAAATTTTGCGCCGATATCACCACACGTAATATCACGGATTTCAAAGCGTGCCTCAGTGAAGTGACCTCTTAGGAACTACGCTGTACGAGCAGATGACGTCACCATTTCTTACTTCATGACGACTGGTGCATCGCCACCCGCAGTTTCATTTTGCACGTTTTCTCGCTTGCCAAGAATCTTCCTGTGGCTAGCATGGTGATTTTGTTAGAGTTATACAATAGTTAACTATTTACGGGAACAATTCATTACATCTTTAAAGTGTTCTCAAGGTATACTTTACTAGTATAAACTGATGTCACCACCACACAGCGGCGCCAGCTAACTTGTGCCCTTTTCTCTTCACGTAGACTTCTTCAAGAGTTCCAGGTGGAACTCAGTGATGCACGAATGGGGCCACAAGGAGGCCTCGGTCGGCGCCACCGTGAACACGGCCTTCGAGTCGGCCTGAACTGTGCAGACTGCTTGCACACTGCGGGAATCTCATGTGGCGGAGGGACGCAGGCTGCCACGAAATCTCGTCCATCGTTTGTCAACCCCGACCCTTGCAGATTGTTCAATGCGGGAGGTCGCGCATGTGTACTTTTAAATAAGTATAATGAAAGGCATTCTTCACAACCATCACATGGCTCTTTCCGTCAACTGAACGTGGGCTGAAAAGGCACTGATCGAATCCAGGTGCCGAGTTCGATTCCCAAAGCCGCCGAACACCCAAGCCGCCAAGCTGTGCCACAGCCCATAAAGTTTCATACAATATGGGGAAACTCAGCCCCAGCCTGGCACTCGTGTCTTGAGAAGGGCCTCTATCCTGCCCTTTATCTTGCCCCCACACGACACAAAGTCCCTTTACGACGACACTGAGCTGCATGTGCGCCCTCCCGAGTTGCAGAAACTTGTCAACAACAAACACATTTAGTCACCACAAACAGAGGAATTTTGTGACCAGCGGTGAGCGGAGTCATTGCGCGCTATTCTCTATGTATCCACCTTGTGGATTATCCACTTCGGCCTCCACTTTCTGGCTGGAGCTCGGAGAGCAGCGCACCCTATTTGCGGCCCCTTTTTCCCAACGTCATTTTGAGTTCACGCTTTCACAACTCTTAACACCGGTGAGTAAAACGGAATGAGTTTCACCGTAACGAACGCTGCCCCTAGACATGTTTTTGGATGCACATCTCAGATGCCGTGCTTACCACGTTAGCCTTCGAATGAGGTTTGATGCGACCACCAGCTTAACGCACTTGGAATGTAGTAGGTGCGCATTCCCTGAATCGTACTGAAACATCTAAGCACGTTCATGTTCAAGGTTATATGCACGTCAAGTTTGTTTACGTGTCCTGTTACTGTACATTTCGTCCACTTCCTTTATTTTTTAAATGACCCCTGACAGCGAAGGTTTGGTTGCGACTTTGTTTGCTGTAATTTGTAGCTTTGCGTCTTGCTGAAATCGAATCGTAAATACTCTAACGCATCGTATAATTAATGCTAGCATCGCTATTTCAGAACGACTTCGCGTCAGTTCGTACACCCACTTAAATAGTATAGGAAACTAGCGCCCCACAGCGGGGCAGCGCGTCAGACAACGCGAGCTCAACCATCGGTGACGCTGAACGCACCGTTTTCAAATAGGGGACCCGCGGACGGTGAAAAATGAAACGATGTGGATATGGTGGCTACAAGATATATTGCGGGTGCATCCATCGGGTCTCCCTAAAAAAAAAAAAAAGGACAGGCTTTCATGGTGTACGCAGAAAAACCCACCTTGTGAGCAGCCCGACAACAGATCAAAAGAGTTAGGTGCCAGTCGGGGTATTTTGCGCGCCCCGTAAATGTTTTCTTACGTCGGCAATACTTGCTTGACCTCTGCAATGTCTAGAGGGGGCCCGCTGCCTACCTCAAACCACAGCAAATGTCGATTGCATTCTTGAAAACCAATTTTCTCTCTCTCTCTCTCTCTCTCTCTCTATATATATATATATATATATATATATATATATATATATATATATATATATATATATATATATATATATGTGTGTGTGTGTGTGTGTGTGTGTGTGTGTGTGTGTGTGTGTGTGTGTGTGTATGGCACATCGGGAGCGTTGTCAACATGGATAAATATATTTATTTCCCAACAGTTTCGGGAGGCAACCTCCCTTCGTCAGGGGATGAGTTACACTCTCTCTCTCTCTCTCTCTCTATATATATATATATATATATTGTGAGACGACGTCAGGTACGAAGGAGCGACCGTTTTATTGTCAACCCAGACGCGCGAGCCAGCAACCGAACAAGCAGCGAGCCGCTACGATGATGATGATCACGGTGCTTTGTATGCGTAGGTGAAAGTGAAAATGATAAGCAACACAATCAGCGCTCACACTATTTCCCCCCTACACGAAAGCGGTCTGCAAGACGTTCATTTAGTAAGTGTATGAGCGCTGGATATAAGGTTTCAGGCGAGACACATGGACGATCTCGGTCCCGCGACGACGGCGATCAGAAGCCGAAGTAACCGGCGCGACGCGATAATTTACGGCCGATGTTCGTTCAAGCACGGTGTAAGGACCCAGGTATCTGTGAATGAATTTTTCACAGAGGCCGGGTGTGCGAACAGGTGTCCAGAGGAGCACTTCGTCGCCTGGGTAGAATGACACAACTCGACGTGTCGCATCACAACGAACTTTTCGCTGGGCCTGAATGGTAGAGGTGTTGGCGCGGGCGATTGTGCGGCAGTGGTTGACACGGGCAGCGAATTCTTCCGGAAGGGACGCAGATGGGACAGAAGGCGTGGACAAAAAGCTGGTGTCTAGAACAAAAGATGGTGCACGGCCATACACAAGAAAAAACGGGCTGTAACTTGTAGTGCGTTGTATGGCAGTGTTATAGGCAAACGTGACGAAAGGTAGTATTGTGTCCCAGTTCTTGTGATCGGGTTGGACATACATAGAGATCATGTCTGACAAGGTTCTATGAAAACGCTCAGTAAGACCATTGGTTTGCGGATGATATGCCGAGGTGGTCTTATGGATTGTGTCAGAGGCCTGTAAAACTTCAGCGAGCACACGAGAAAGAAATGTCTTGCCACGGTCACTCAGGAGAACACGAGGGGCGCCGTGGCGCAGGATAATGGCACGCAGAACAAAGTCGGCTACTTCGCTGGCAGCTCCAGTAGGAAGAGCTGCCGTCTCAGCGTAGCGAGTAAGATGGTCTACGGCAGTAACAATGCAGCGGTGACCGGCGGCGGTAAGCGGAAGGGGTCCGTATAAGTCTATGCCGACGAACTCGAAGGGAGCGGATGGGCACGGGAGAGGCTGTAGAGGGCCGGCGGGAAGAGATGTCGAACGTTTTCGGTGCTGACATGATGAACAGGAAGTGACGTACCTGGAAACACTAGTGGAGAGGCCAGGCCAGAAGCAGCGAGTCTTAATGCGATCGTAGGTTTTATGAAAACCCAAGTGGCCAGCCGTCGGGTCGTCATGAAAGGCTTCTAAGACTTGGAGTCGAAGTGAGCGAGGTATGACCGGGACCCATCGGCTACCGAGAGGATGGTAAGTTTGTCGAAGTAGCGTTCCGTCATGAAGTTTGAAACGCGTGAGTTGTCGTCGCAAGCGGCTGTTGGGAGCACGAGATGAGCCGGTGAGCCGATCGATGATTGTACGGCAGTATGTGTCTGCACGTTGGAGCGAGGTGAGGTCTGCGGATTGAAGGAAGTCATCCGGTGCAGTGGGCTCGATGGGACTAAGACTGGTCATCTGCGTGGTCTCTTGGCTGGGAGGTGCTGCGCAGCAGGTAGATGCGTCATGATTTTGCAACAGCGGACAGCGTGACAAAGCGTCGGCATCTTGGTGTTTGCGGCCCGACCGGTATGTGACACTGTAGTCATACTCCTGCAGTCGGAGCACCCAACGACCGAGGCGTCCTGACAAGTTTTTTAATGATGACAACCAACAGAGCGCATGATGATCCGTGACGATCGTGAAGCGGCGGCCATACAAATAGGGGCGAAATTTTTGCACGGACCATACGATAGCGAGACATTCCTGTTCAGTGATGCTGTAATTGCGTTCCGCTGGGGAGAGAGTACGGCTCGCGTAAGCCACGACTTGCTCTTGTGAAGCCTGGTCACGCTGCAGCAGAACAGCGCCGATTCCGTGCCCACTTGCGTCAGTGTGTAATATAGTAGGGGCTGTGGGATCAAAATGGCGAAGAACTGGCCCTGACGTGAGGCATCGCTTCAGGGTCTGGAAAGCAGCTTCACAGTCATCTGTCCAAAGAAATGATGCACTTGTGGTCAGGAGTTTGTGAAGAGGAGCCGCGATAGTGGCAAAATCACGGACAAAACGGCGGAAGTAAGAGGCTAAGCCGAGGAAGCTGCGAAGGTCTTTGAGCGTGGTGGGCTTAGGAAAGTGCAGCACAGCGGCCACTTTGTCGGGATCAGGTTCGATGCCAAGCTTGCTGACAACGTGGCCTAACACTTTGATGCTGCGGCTCGCAAACCGACACTTCTTGGTATTTAGCTGGAGACCGGCTTTGGCTAGACATGTGAGCACCTCGTCTAGACGTTCTAGGTGTTGCGAGAAGCTGGATGAAAAGATGACGATGTCATCCAGGTAACAAAGACAGGTCTTCCATTTTAGGCCACGCAGCACCGTATCGATCATCCGCTCAAATGTGGCTGGGGCATTGCAGAGCCCAAAAGGCATCACATTGAATTCGAAGAGACCATCAGGAGTAGCAAACGCTGTCTTCTCTTTATCAGACTCATGCATCGGGATCTGCCAATACCCAGATCGTAGGTCGAGACTTGAGAAATATTCTGCACCCTGTAAGGTGTCAAGTGCATCGTCAATTCGAGGCATAGGATATACATCCTTGCGCGTAATTTTGTTTAGTGCCCTGTAATCAACGCAAAATCGCACTGATCCGTCCCTTTTCTTAACTAGGACAACAGGAGAAGACCAAGGGCTTGTGGAAGGTCTGATAACGTTGCGTGCGAGCATGTCATTGACTTGTTCCTCGATGACCTTGCGTTCTGAAGACGACACGCGGTAAGGGCGACGGCGGATAATACGAGAACCGTCTGTGGCGATGTGATGAGAGGTCACCGTAGTTTGACCTAAGCCATCCGAACAAACGTCAAAACAAGTCTTGTGTTTTGTTAAAAGGGCCATTAAGTCATTAGTTTGCGTTGGAGTGAGATATGGACTCAAAGTGGCTTTAAGCGCATTAGATGAGCCTCCTGGTGGCGTACACTTAGCGACTGACGGCAGAGACGATACAGTGACGACACATACCGGTGCTATGTCGATAAGGCTGGCAACAGTGGACCCCTCTGGCAGTAGTTGTGGCTCTGTTGTCGTGTTGTAGGCGGTGAGACTGGCATGACCACGCGAAAACCGCACTAGACAACATGCGATGGCGATTCCTCGGAAAATGCAGCGCTGATCGGGGACAACCACTGCGTCACCGTCAATGGTATCGCTGGATCTAATGGTGAGGATACGTTCTTGGGCCGGGGGCAGTACAAAGTCTGCAGCTGCAACAAGGTGAGGCGACGAAAAATCGTAAGCACTAGAATTTTCAGTGTCCGTAATGCGAATAACGGGCGGACCACACGAAATGACAGCGGAAGCGGCTGACAGGAAGTCCCAGCCCAATATAATCGGATGAGCACATGAAGAAAGCACAGCCAATTGTATATGGTGACGAATTCCGTCGATCAGAACACGAACAGTGCATTGTCCAATAGGGTAAATTCTATTTTCATTAGCACCACATAACACCGGACCAACATATGGAGTTTGCACTTTTCGTAGACGATGACATAGTTCGCGATCAATGACCGAAATGGCTGCTCCAGTGTCCACGAGTGCGTCAACCGAAATGCCTTCTACACAAACAGTTAGTAAATTTGCAGGGCGCGCAGGAGGAATTGGGACAATTCGACGACAGGCAGTTTCTCCTCCAAAAACTGCAGCTGCTAGTTTTCCGAGTGGCTGTCGAGGGGCATCAGGGCAGAACGTAAAGGCGAAGTAGTACGGCGGAAGGGCGATGGTGAACGACGGCGGGGTGAGCGGGAAGAACGAGGTTCACCGTGGGACAAAGGAGGCGAAGGCGAACGTCGTGACGAGGGAATGTAGGTTCCTGGAACGTAGGGGTCAGACCGCGCAGCCCGGTCACTCTCGTACGAAGAATAACCTCGTCGTTCATCTTGCTGGCGCCGACGGCAAAAGCGGGAGATATGTCCTCTTATGCCACAGTAGTAACAGACGGGGCGCGTAGGGCGCCAGGCAGGGAAGTGTGGTTGTGGTGGTGCCTTGGCTGCCATCGCAGCCAAATGGTCGTATACGACGTCCGTAGTTACAGGTGGAGTAGGTGGAGGAGGCCGTGACACGACTTCGGCATACGTAGGCACATGTAAGGGCACAGGCGGCGGGGCACGTGCGACGCTCGTCATCGACGCCAATTCGTCCTTTATAATTTCCCGCAGGTTAGGAGGGGGTGAGCGGGCAGGTGAAGTCGGTGCGCTGGCAGGAACAAGGCTGTGAAGTTCCTCTCTCACTATGGTGCGAATTAGAGCTCGCAGCTCATGCTCGCCAGTAAGACGAGTGTCATAGGAGGCGTGTGGAAGGCGCATTGAGTAAAGTGCGTCCAGGCGCTGGCAGGTGGTAATAATGTCCTGAACTGTTGTCGGGCTCTGCATGACAAGAGCATTAAAGGCGACGGAGTTGATGCCTTTCATTACTTGCCGAATACGATCGGCCTCCGGCATGTCCTTTTGGGCGCGGCGGCAGAGGGCCAGAACGTCTTCAATGTACGATGTGTACGATTCGTCAGGCCCCTGGATGCGGGTAGCGAGCTTCTGTTTAGCTACCTCAGAGCGTCCTGTAGAAGTGCCGAATATTTGACGCAGCTGCACCGTGAATGCTGACCAATCAGGAAAGTCGCGTTCGTGGTTATGATACCACGTCTTAGCAACCTCCTTCAGATAAAAGGGTACATAGCGCAGCTTATGTGCCTCATCCCAGTAATTGCAAGCACTGGTACGGTCGTAACTGTCCAGCCATTCTTCTACGTCCTCACCGCGAAGGCCAGAAAACACTGGAGGGTCTCGTTGCGAGGTACTCACGGTGTGGTGAGGCCCAGCAGGCTGAGCGGGTGGTGCGAAGAAGGCGGTAGGGGGTGGGTCGTTTTGCGCCATCACTGTTGGCAAGCACAGCCGTCGACCTGATCGGAGCTCCAGGGGTGACCGGTAGTGCACGAGGACTTGGGAATCACAGCACGCTCCACCACTTGTGAGACGACGTCAGGTACGAAGGAGCGACCGTTTTATTGTCAACCCAGACGCGCGAGCCAGCAACCGAACAAGCAGCGAGCCGCTACGATGATGATGATCACGGTGCTTTGTATGCGTAGGTGAAAGTGAAAATGATAAGCAACACAATCAGCGCTCACAATATATATATATATATATATATATATATATATATTGTAAGACAGTACGACAGGTGACGACCAAGGGCTTGAGGAGGGGCGAATGATGTTTTGCTTGAGCATATCAGCAACGAGCAACGTGCTTGTCGATGATCTCGCGTTTGCTGGAAAAAACACGGTACGCCGAAACAGCTGCACTTCCTTCAAGATCAGCAGAGGACATTGCCACATTTTTTTTTTTTTTGAGGCAATCTTTTTAAGACATGGTGCACCACGCATCTTATTGAGCGATCGCGGCAAGGCGTTTCTCTCGAAACTACTCGGACAAGTCCTCCGCGCATGTAATACGATTTATAAGACGACATCCAGCTACCATCCCCAGACTAACGGCCTCACAGAGCGCTTCCATCGAACTTTGACCGACATGATATCTATGTATATCAACGCCGACCACACCAACTGGGATACCATCCTGCCATTCGTGACTTTTGCGTACAATACCGCTACGCAGCGCACCACGGGCTATTCCCCATTCTTTCTCGTCTATGGCCGTCAACCAACATCTCCGCTGGACATCTCCTTTTTTGACGTCCCTGTGAACTCCTCATCGTCATCGAGGGAGCACTTAATCTCTCGCCTGGCCGATTGTCGCCGACGCGCCCACCTCAATACACAGGCAAGCCAACAAGAGCGGAAGACTCGCTACGATGGCATCCACCGCGTAGTTCACTTCAATACTGGAGACGAAGTACTGTTGTGGACCCCAACGCGGGTTCCCGGCCTGTGTGATAAGTTTCACTCACGTTTCATCGGCCCCTACGCTATAGTCGAGCAGACGTCTCCTGTTAACTATCGAGTAACCCCTGTTGTCATGCCTTCCGACGGCCGTTTTCGTGGTACGGAGGTTGTTCACGTGTCGCGCTTAAAACCATTCGTGCGTCGTACACCACCGTCATAAACAGTGGCCTAATTGGCCGCTTCCGCGCGAGGGGGAAATTAGTGTAAGCACAATATTGACAACGTTTGACCTTCATCTTCTTCATCTGTATATAATCATCATCACGAAAAACGTCGTCTTCGTTCGAAGCCACGTTTTCGAAGGGTTGATCAGGCGATTCGGCCTAATAAACGCCGTCGAGACTCCAACGCTGCTACTGTCTTATAATATATATATGTATAGACGTTGCTAGGAAGGCAGCGCACTGGCTCCGTAGTATAAACGGAAGCGAAAAAGCGTCAGTGTGACGAAGGCTGGCCCACCAGCCGAAACGTATGTGATTAATAAAAGTGTTTCCTCGTTAGTCGTGCTTTTTCGCTTCCGTTTATATATATATATATATATATATATATATATATATATATATATATATATATATATATATATATATATATATATATATATATATATATATATATATATATATATATATATATATATATATATATATATATATATATATATATATATATATATATATATATATATATAATGGGTTATGGGCAACGCTCGACAGGACTCTCTCAAGCAACACTAGCACCTCGAACTTCCAAATTGGTGTCGGGGGTCCTTTAAGCTGCGAATGTACTTACGGGGTCAATGCCATCGATGTGGTCAAGGGCGCTATGACGTCACGACTCGCCGTTTTTTAGAGTAACTGAACGTGCACCACTAAAAACGAGTGATCCACTAGGCGGATGCATTGAGAATCACACTAATCACCGAATTTACACGCAGGCCACCGGTTTTGTTTAGCATCAGCTGTGTTGTCTTTAACCGATGTTACCAAGTTGTCCAAATGATGGCTAGTGTTGACTGTCGCCAATTTCAAAAGCAAAATTGTCTTCATTCAATGTTAATCTAATAATCAAGGTGGCACAGTCAAATTCCATCATATTGTCGATTTTCGTATTAGAACCAATCAGAGAGGCCGTAGGAGCTCCGTGGGCCAATCAAAGTTTACCAATGGCGGAATTCGAACACCTCCCGAGTTGTAGGGGTGCAACTGGGTGCAAGAACCGAAAAGAACTTGGAGCGATTTTTGGAGCAGAAGAAAATTTCTCTTGGAGTACAATAATATAAATTTGGTGCCGATTATGAGGGTACAAATCCATTTTTTCAACACGAAATTCCAAATTTGGAGCAGTATAACAAAGGGTTACTTCTAGAAAACAAAGAATGTGTACATACAAACCATTCAACATCACTTAAATCGTGCGGTGCACATGTGTCACAAAACGAGCGCTCAAAAAGGGCGCGCCGCCGAATTCTCGCGACGAAGCGCCTCGAGGTCAACGATAAAAAAAGAAAACAAGCATCCAAAGACTCCCCGGGCGCGCGCTTCTCTCCCCTCGGAAGCGTGGGTTCGCCGACGAACCTCCTCTCATCGGCGCCCGAGCAAGCCCTGGAATGTTCTAGATGGAAAGGGGCGTGGTGATGCCGGGTTGCGTCATCCGTCGCGGACGGCCTTTGAACCGTATCGCCCTCTCCCCAGCCTTCGCTGCGTATCGCGCCGACGAAATGATGAGAACTTTCTGGAATCTCGCGCGGAAGGTATTTAATCGAGCAGCCGAGATGGGAGATCAGCAGAAGAAGGAAGTTAACGCCAGAGTGCGTAGGGTATCCCGCCGTGTCTGTCGGTGTCGGTGAAGGTTTTGTCCTTAGTGACAAAGCACGAGAAGAAGAAAGTATGCGCCAGAGTGCGTATGGTGTACCGCCTTGTGGGCGAAGCCTTTTGTCTTCCGTGACAAAGGAGGAGAAGAAGGAAGTGGAGAAGAAGAGGATTTCCACCTGAGGAGTGAAGACTCGAGCTACAGGCAAGAGTGTGTGTGCCTACCGCTATCGAGCGAAGACGCGTGGCAACAGCTGCGTGTGGGAAGCCGACGTGTTTCCGGCGAAGAAGTTTGAAGCCTGGGGAGCGGCCAATTGAAGACGCGAGGTTTCCTGGAAGAGAAACTTCGGGGGCAGCGGAACGACAACAACGCTGGACTTTGAGTGAGTGATTCTCGGAAGAGTATCATTCAGACTTTTGTTCCAAGAACTTTCGACTGAATAAGTGTTCTAACTCTTTAGTCTTTAAGTGTCTTGGTTGTTCAATGCATGCCACTGCATTGTGGTGCGTATTGTTGTCTGTGCCCGTTGTTTCGAGTGTGGCTGATTGTACTGTGTAGTACGTTGTTTGGTTGGTGACATATTGTATTCAACTATTGTGGAGTGTGCATACTTGTGTATTGTTTTTGATCTGCCATAATTGAGAATATAATTTTGTTTTGTTTATCAACTCTCGGCTCTGACTTGTTCTTTGGACCGCAGCCGGCGTCCGCTGGCGTGCCAAATAGGACCATTTCTAAATTGTCCACGCTTTCGTGGTGCGCTTCGGGGGGCCGATACTTCGGCCCTTGGAATTAGCCCGGCGATCGCCTCCCGAATTAACGGGACCTGTGACAACATGATCACTGCTATTTCAACAAAATCAGTATTTTCAAACCCAACTATTTATGTTTTGTCATTGCACAGAAACGTGTTTTATTTAACACTGAAAACTTCTGCGTCAATGTACAATTTTACGAAACTTAAAAAGTAACCAGCGGCCGCTAAACTTAGTAAACAGACGACAAAGCAAGCGTTTTCTTTGCAACTTTACGTCGTCTGTTTCTTTATTTCGCTGTTTGGTTGCGTCGTCAAAGTGAGTGAACTTTTGTTTTAGACTGATATAATACGCGTGAACGAGATCCGCTTATAAAAGTTTTGTTCTAGAGAAGCTTTATTCGCGCAGTCATATCCGCTTTTGAGCCGAAGCCCCGCTCAACAACAGCCAACACAAGCCTCGCAGACACACATGCCGACATTCCCAGCGCCCCAACGAGGCCCCTTAAGAAATTCGCATAGACGGTGGCACCAGATTTCTCTTTAAGTATTTTTGTGAGAAACTCCATGGGTTGGACATGGCCTCCGAGATGGCAGGCGCGTTTCACTCCGGCCGTCCCAATCGTCACGCTCCCCAGCATATCCCCTACCCTACTCGTCACCAACAACATTGGAACCTTCCATTCTGTAGAACAAATTTTGGGCGACAAATGTTATGTTTTAGTGTTCCTTTGTTATTAAATAAATTGCTGGAGGCGAAAATATTCCTTGAGAAATGCAGTGCACGTGACATTAGGGAAGTGCTTTTATCGTGAAAATTGAGGAAATGGTGGTCCAGGCATTCATGGAACTCTCTATATATGTATGTGTGTATGTATATATATATGTGCGTATATATGTATATGTGTGTATGTATGTGTATATATATGTGTCTGTATATGCATCTCCATATGTGTGTGTATATTTATGTGTATGTGTGTACACGCAATTTCTATGCATAGCATTGTTGTCATATATATAGTATTCTGTATTCCGTAATATTTTGCATTGTACTTCGGAATTTGTGCCGAACTACTTACGCATATTCTCTGTATATAGCATTACTGTACGTGCATCTTCCGACTTGTACTGCGCTAAACATCTCATGGCTTATGTTCGTTGCCTATATGTTCATGGCTTATGTTTCTTTACTCATGTCCACGTTGCTTGCCATGTATTAGGGAGGCTCGGGTTCTCCTCAAGTGACAAAACGTCACTTTTCTCCCGAGCCTGCCCTCATCCTTGGGATGAAATAAAATTGAATTGAATTGAATTGAATATCCATCGAGTATCGCCTCGCGCGCCCGGCTACCACGAGAGGGCGCACTGAGTGACGGTTCCGGCGGCAGCTGACTCCTGAGACAATGGCATACAGAAGCGCGCACGAGATTCTTTCAGTGCCATTTTTCGGGCGTGTTGGTAAACGAAACTTGACATATCGAGCGCTAAGGGGCAGGGACATGGGATAGAGGACAACACAGTGCGCCAACTTCAAGATTTTTTTATTATTTTCAGAAAACGCCAACGAATATATCAGTGACATTTTAGATAAGGAAGGGCTTTTCTGCTTGGCTAGTGGATAGACTGGTGGCGCCACTGTGCACAGATATATGCGTTGGAGTTTCCTGAAAATAAAAAATGCTGAAGTTAGCGCTTTGTGCTGTCCTCTCTCTCATGTCCCTGTCTCTTAGTACTGAATATGTCGTAAAGTTCCAAGATATTCTTGCGTGCGCATTTTTTTTTTTTTTTCGCCTACGAGCAAGAATCACTGTCAGGATCTTCTGGCTGAACTGAAGGAAAGTTTTTTTTCTGTTACTGCATTTATTTTAGTCCGATTTGCAAAGAAAATTAAGCGTGACAACTGTTGCATTTGCTGACAGGTAATTGTAAGGAGGTATCAATTCGTCTGTGGCAGTATCACTATTTTTTTCCATTACGGTCCGTTTTGTCTCGGTGCTGAATACCTCAATTTGAGAAATATAGACATTCTAGTATTCCTCCTTTCCCCTGGAGACTTTTATGCAGGAAAACTGCACTAATTATCGTCGTTGAATCGTATTGCTTTCCTATCCTGACTCATAATTTTACTATTATATCGCGCACGGATATTTATGAGGTTGGCAGCCGAAGTGCAGTTACGCTTTAGATAACTGGGTGCCCTGGTCATTTCAATGAAATAAGGTACGTGTGAAGCACTTTTCCCGGAATATTGCATAAGGATTCGATTAGCCGACCTACAATCACTCTTCACGTCTTTCAGTGAAAGTGCCCGAGTTGCCATCATCACCTTTTTCGTCATCTGAATTTTTATTATGGTTTGGCAGCACAATTCCAATATCAGTGTCATGTTCATTTACTGTAATCTCGACTGAATCCAAATAAAAGGGTCGCACATGTAGATTAACGGCGTCTTGCCAATGAAAACTAAGTATTCACCGAGGTAGGCTACTAAAGAAAGAAAAATTGGCAGATCTCACGTACAGTGGGAATCGATGATATGCGAAGCACGAACGAGAAAGGTTGATACGTCACTCTAAAATCAGCACAATGTTACGAGGTGGAGGCAAATGATGCCGTACATGACTTCCGTGTCATGATTATCATGTTTGGATGTGTCATTTACCTGTGTCGTCCGTTTGCATAGCGTAATACTGAGTTTGGTACATGTAAAGCTATCGAAACGGCCGCGAGCGCATCATGAGCATAATGTAGTCATGTTGTTATATGACACGCACCTCATGATTATCATTTTTGCACCAGTCGCATACTTTCGTCATACCTTCACGTACCGTAATACCAAATTTGGTATATGTGACGCTAGCGAAACGCCCGCGAGGGCATCATGAGCTTGGCTTGTAGTAATGTTGTTACATGACACGCATGTAATGATTTTCATGTTAGGGTCTGTCGCTTCTGTTCGCCATGCAATCATGCCATACCATACCAGTTTTGCAACATGCCATGCGAACGAAACCACCGCAAGAATTGCAGGACCATGAAATGTAAACCATGACATTCATGACATCCATATCACGATTTTCATGTTACGAATAGTCAAATATGTTATTCATACAGTCATGTTATGCCATACCAAATTTGGTATCGATACCATACTCGAAACGGCTAGGAGAGCTAAAAGTCGTAGGCAGCTAGATAGATAGATAGATAGATAGATAGATAGATAGATAGATAGATAGATAGATAGATAGATAGATAGATAGATAGATAGATAGATAGATAGATAGATAGATAGATAGATAGATAGATAGATAGATAGATAGATAGATAGATAGATAGATAGATAGATAGATAGATAGATAGATAGATAGATAGATAGATAGATAGATAGATAGATAGATAGATAGATAGATAGATAGATAGATAGATAGATAGATAGATAGATAGATAGATAGATAGATAGATAGATAGATAGATAGATAGATAGATAGATAGATAGATAGATAGATAGATAGATAGATAGATAGATAGATAGATAGATAGATAGATAGATAGATAGATAGATAGATAGATAGATAGATAGATAGATAGATAGATAGATAGATAGATAGATAGATAGATAGATAGATAGATAGATAGATAGATAGATAGATAGATAGATAGATAGATAGATACTCGCAAAGTCGCCGAGAGAGAAACTCTTTATTTCAATCATAGAAAAATGTCGGGTGGGGCTCTCAGTCCAGAGCTCCAACAGCCGCTGCTGCGTCCTACGCCCGCCGAACCAGTGCCCGCTGGCCACTCAGGCTTTCATAACGCAGCATGGCCTCCCAGTCTTGTAGGGTAGGAATAGGAGAGGAGTTGGCAGAGCACCCGGTAGGCGGACGCTGACATTCCAGCGTTACGTGAAATAACATCGGTACTGCTCCACAGCCAGGACATTCGTCATGGTAAGAAGTGGGATGGAGGATGTGGAGGAAATAGAGGTTCGGAAATGTGTTCGCTCGCAGTTGACGCACCGCAGTTGCATCTTCTCGTGTGAGCGTGTGGTGTGGTGGAGGGTACCGAATGTGTTCTCGTCTATAGAAATCGAGAGTGTCTCGATATCCTAGAAGTTCCGTGTTTGTGTCCTCCTCATCTAGGTTGGACAGCTCTTCCTCCGGATCCCGGTTAGTGAGTGCTCGGGTAGCTGCATGAGCGCAGTCATGACCGGGGAGAGAGGCGTGCCCAGGGATCCAGACAAGTCGGAACTTGTGTGGCGTGTGGAATGCGGTGTTCAAAATTCGGTGTGTGTGCTGTGATACAATACCCCGTGTGAAAGCACGGCAGGTATCCATTGAGTCTGCAAAGATTAGAATAACATCTGTGTGAGGAAGGCTTATGGCAGCGTGGGAAATCACCAGAGCGACGGCACACTCTTCGCCATCAGATATGTTCTTTGTAGGTACGCTGATTGAGGCTACTACGTCGTGATCATTGTTCACCACTGCTCCAACTGTAAAACTGCTAGAGTGGTGTCTAGCGGCGTCGCAGTATAAGAGAGTGTTTGGAGGAGACTGATTGATAAGGCGCGTGAGGTTTTTCGCCCTTGCCCGCCGGCGCTGAGCGCTACGCTCAGGGGGCATATTGCGTGGAAGTGGCGCGACTGTAATTCTTGCTCGGAAGTCAGTGAATAGCTGTTTCCCTAGTGTGCTGTATCCATATCGATTCGGAGGGTGCCCTAGCCTGACGAGCAGCCGCTTTCCCACTTGGGTGCTGCGGAGTCTTCGTAGCTGACTATTACGTTGTGCTTGGTTAGTTCCCTCAGGTTGTTGCGTACACCCATGGCTAGGAGACGGTTGGTGGATACGTACGCAGGTAGTCCAAGCGCTACCTTGACAGCTCTACGGAGGAGAATGTCGTCTTCTCTCTTGTGCAAGCGTTAGAGTTTGATAAAGAACGGGGTAGGTGATGCGACTTACTATGCAGCCATTAACTATACGTAGAATGTCTCGCTCCTGAAGTCCATGCCTTCGGTTGGTGATGCGGCGGATCATATGCGTGATTTGAGAAACTTGCTGTTCAAATATTTTCATGGTGTGCGTTGCCTTGAGATCAGCTTGTATATGAAGGCCAAGGACGCGGAGATTCTGTAAGCAGGGAATTACATGGTCCTCTAAGATGACTGTGATTCGCGGGATGTTGTCGGGATTTCGCTGGGGACGACGAATGAGTAGAAGTTCCGACTTATTTGAAAGCACGTCAGACCACTTGCTCGTGCGTATGCTTGAACTGTAGTTACTGCTTCTTGGAGGGCATCTTGTATTTGCCCGTCTGAGCCTTTGGTCACCAATATAGTGACGTCGTCCGCGTATAAAACATGTCGCACACTTAGAATGGTGAAGAGTAGAGGCGGTAACTTAGCCATGGCGATGTTGAAGAGTGTCGGGGATAACACCGATTCTTGTGGCGTGCCTTTCCCCGCGAGCTTGATGATGTCACTGCGAAGAGAGCCTAATCCTATGGTTGCCGTCTTGTTTGTTAGGAATGCTTTCACATAGTCGTAAACTCGTCGTCCGCAACGTGTCGACGCGAGATTCCCCAGTATTAGGTCATGCGAGACGTTGTCAAACGCACCGCGGATGTCCAAGGCAAGCAAAGCTCCAGTTTGCGTAGAACTGAGCCTGTCCATTACTTCCTCTTTTAGTTGGAGAAGTACGTCTTGCGTGGAAAGATGAGCCAGGCACCCAAACAGTGTGTCCGGGAAAAGATCCCTGGGCCTCAAGATATGGTTGCTGTCTTTAGAGGACGAAATGCTCCATTAATTTACCGAGGCAAGACGTCAACGAGATTGGTCACAGGTTTCCAAGCTCTAGGAGTTTGCCGGACTTAGGAATTAGTGTTATTTCGGCATGTCTCTATTCCAGGGGTAACGTTTCGGATTTCCAGTGAGTGTTGTAAAAATCTGTGAGCTGTTCTAGATCTTGGTCGTTGAGGTTGTTGGAATTGAGGCTAGCCCGCTGCCTTTGCGTGGGCTTCGCCGCCTTTTCTGCCGTTCTCATGTCCCGACATGTCTCCCCTCCTTCGCTGTCTGCCGCGCAAGGAGAGCGGAGTGACGTTTAAACCCCTCACCCGGTAGCGGATATTGACTGTGGCACTGCGCGCGGAATCTCCCGAGAGGTTTTCGTGCGCTGCGTCGGGAGCGGGCAGATAGATACTCTCCGGGACGGACATCAGACGGTGAGCCACGCAATTTTTTCCGTCCGTCGACTCCCGTCGCTCAGGGCTCGTTGGACTTCGCTAACGGCGCCTCGCGCCTGAGGCGAACGCTCACCTTTTGTTGCCCCACTGCGTACTGTTATGCCAGCGAGTCCTCGTCAAACGTCCGTGCCTCTGAAAAAGGCAATCTGGGTCAAGGCCAGCCCGCAGTCCGCCTGACGCGAACAACCCAACGGCGTGAACACGCGCGGCGCCTCTCTGGCCCACGTGCATTGAGTCAGCGGCGCACGTGACAGCGAGCCGGCGTCCTCGTGTCTGGTGGTCTGACGCATTGCGCGGCGACCCCATTGGAGGAATCTGCCCTGACGACCAGCGGCGCTTCTGATTGGACATTTTGGTTGGACCCGGTGCAAATAAAAGAAGCCCTGCGGCGCGTCGCGATGGGAGGTCCTATGAGAGAGGAGTCCCCATGTCGGAGAGCCGACATGTGTGTGAGTCAGCGGTCTTAGGCGAAAAGCTGACCTATGTGTTAGAGAGGAGAGCTCGGCTCTTCGAGTCTCTGTCGGCCCCAGTGCCGAAATTGTAACGCCTCTGTATATATGCTGTACATAAACCTTGTTTGACTCACCGTCGTCTCGTCCACTCGTCTCATCAGCTCTGCGCAGAAGCAGTCGCGAGCTGAGAAACATACGCTACCAAACGGCTGGTGACCTTCCCGGCGGAGTTGAAAGCAGTGGCGCCTTCGGGACCGTGTTGGCGTCCCCGTCTTTCGCAACAGTGGTGGCTTCGGCGGGATCGGTCCGTCTTTCGCAACAGTGGTTGGCAGCTGCGGGATCGGCCGGCGTCAGCGACATCGATGCGGTGAGTGCCTGATGGTTTCCCCTCAGTTCACCAGACTACTCTAGCTCAGGTTGTAGTAGTTTAGAGAAAGGCTGTGTGAAGCATTGAAGTGAGCTTTGATCGTTTCAAGCAAAGTCGAAGTGCTTTGAAACCAAAGTTATTGCGGAGGGGGTAAACACGGGAGAGTGAAAAGTTGCTTGCGCGTCTTGCTAGTTGACTTATAGTGGGTACGGCAAGTAAATTGTTAACAGGGGCAAACAGCAAGAGGCTAGTGTGAACGATGGAGAACCTTAAATTGAAGGAACTCATCGAAATTTGTGAGGAACTCGGCATTACTTTGGGCCGTGCGAAACGAAAGCAAGCGATCCTTGAGATCATGAAGGATGAGGGAGTGTCGGCTGAGGAAGTCGATGAGGCCTGGGTGGATATTAAAGCACGCCGTGAGGAGGCTGAAAGGCGCGAAGCTCGCGAAGAAGCTGAAAGGCGCGAAGCTCGCGAAGAAGCTGAAAGGCGCGAAGCTCGCGAAGAAGCTGAAAGGCGCGAACGTCGCGAGGAGGCCGAGAGACAGGAGCGTCTCGAGTTGAAACGACTAGAATTGGCAATCTTACAGTGTTCGCAGGCGCCTAGCGTAGCTTCTCCAACAGTTCAGGTCAGCGGTTTTAGAATTCGGGACCAACTGCCACCGTTCGTAGTAGGCGAGGACATGGCGAAGTATCTCGTCAAGTTTGAACACGTCTGTGAGCGAAACGCTTTGGAGCGGCCTCTTTGGGCGCGGAACCTGCTAGCTCTTCTTCCCGGCGAAGTGTCCGACGCATTAACTTGCTTGTCTAGGGAAGCGTTTGAGAGCTATGACGAGGTTAAGGAAGTGCTCTTGAGACGTTATAAGTTGTCACCCGAGGCTTTCAGGCAAAGGTTCCGGTATGCTGAAAAGGGGAATGAGTCACACGTTGACTTCGCGTTTCGTCTTAAAGCCGATTTAATTGAATGGCTCAAGGGCGAAGGTGTTTATGACGACCGCGATAAAGTGGTGGAATGCGTTGCATTGGAGCAATTCTACCGCTGCATCGAGGATAATGTCAGACTTTGGCTGCAGGACAGACTTGGGGAAGTACAGTTAAATAAGGCAGCTGAGTTAGCTGAGGAGTATTATACTCGCCGAAAGTTGCATAGCAGGGCAGTGCGCGTTGAAAAGGATGAAAGGAAAGAGGGCTTTTCAAGGAAACCTGATCAACGGAAACCCGTTCCGCACCGTAATTTCAAAAAGGACCCGTCTCTTACGAAGGACAGTGTGGGGGAATGGCAAACAGAAGCGGAGAAATCGAGTGAGGTTTCTACCACACAGGCATTTGAATCGGAAAACAAACGGAAGCCGCTAATCTGCTACAACTGCAAAAAGGAAGGACACATCGCAAGAAACTGTCAGGAAAAGTTTGCCTTCGCAACAATCCGAGAATCAGAAAAAAACATGCGGTTGTTGGAGCCGTATCTCCAAGAAATTAGGGTGAATGAGAAAACGTGCCGAGCACTTAGAGACTCAGCGGCAACCATGGACGTTGTCCATCCTTCATTGGTGTCTCCGGATGACTTTACAGGAGAATGCGCGTGGATCAGGCAAGTCGCCGAGGAGCAGAGTGTTCGCTTACCAATCGCCACCGTTGTCATTGAAGGCCCGTTCGGTAAGCTTCGCACCGAAGCGGCTGTGTCTGCCGCGCTAAACGATCGTTTTCCTTATCTTTTCTCCAACAACTCAGAGCAGCTTCTCAAAGAGCAGGGCAAATCGTTCTTCCCCAACTTAGCGTGCATGGCTCTCACGCGATCGCAAGCGCGGAAGCTATCGCGGCAGCTTGATCTGGTTCAATGCGGTGAACTCTCAAGTGACCTTGTCGGCGGGTCGACGGAACCCCAGAAAGGAAAGTTTCCGCATGAGTCATGTGAGCAGTCACGCGAGCGGCCCGTCGCCGAACCGGCCGGCGCGGTTTCCGTAGAAAGGGGAGACGACATGGCGCCATTGAGTCAGAGCGAGAGGGTTGCAACGCTCTCGCCTGTAGCGGAAAGTTGGAGCGAATTGCCGAGAGTTGATCGAGAGACGCTCATTCGAGAGCAGCGTGAGGATCTCTCGATTGAAGCGCTAGTGGAAAGCCACAAAAACGCGGCACAAGTGCTGTCGAAGGAGCACTACGAGAAATCGGTGAAGAAGCGCGCTTTTGAAGTAGGGAGTCAGGTAATGCTGCTGCAGCCGTTCAAAAAGAACAAGCTTGAGGTTGATTGGGAAGGGCCCGCCAAAGTATTATCGAAGCCCTGCGATACAAATTATGAAGTGAAATTAGGAAGGCAGCCGGACAAAATTTACAACTTGATGAAACCATACGTTCAACATCAAGCGGTCGTAAATCTGTTGTTGAATGCTTCAAAGGAAGAGGAAGCAGAAATTTTGAGTTCTAGTGAGGTAATTGAAGGGGGATCGAAAGTAATCCGGGAGCAGATAAACCTAGAGCCTAGCTTAAGTGAAGGAGGACCTGAGAAAGAGGACCTGAGAAAGATTGGTTCCGAGTTTGGAGACGTGTTTTCGGACCGCCCCAGAAACACGAGGGTGATCGAACACGATATCGAGCTAAGCGGTGAGGAGTCAATCCATAGCAAGCCGTATCGTTGTTCCCATGTGCAACGTCGAAAGTGTGAGCCGCTCTTGGTGCCGCATAGGTATCGTCGCCTAAAAGTGGCCGGTTACTGAAGTGGAGCATGTTGCTCCACAGCGCAACTTTGACGTTCGCTATAAAAAAAATAAAGGAAAGGTAAACGCTAATGCAGGTGCATTGAGCAGTGCGTTCCAGCTAGTAACTTCTCAACCTTTCGGTTTCTGGCTGGCGATTCGGGGCAAAATTTTGACCTCATCACGACCTGGGCTGAGCGCTCTCGTTCAGAGTGATCTCAAGGGGCCAACTTTATGTGGTATTCTAATCCGTTACGTTGTTGTACGTGGGGAAAAAATTGAGTTGTCATTTTAAGGGTCTTTTGTCCCACATGTGCCTCTTGATGTAGAGGGAACAAAATTCCGATAAACACGTAGATAGGTATATGTTGTACTATACTTTGTCTGGTGTTCTGTCGGGTGACCGAAGGCACTTGCGTGTGTCGTGTGTTGTCTGTTGTCGATCCGTTCTTGGCAAGTTGCAGAACCATCGACAAGTGCTGAAACCGAAGATGGTCAGAAGAGACGAGTGAAGCTGGTCGACAAGTTGTGGCGACAAGCCAGTGGAGCTGGGATCCGTCGTCAAAAATGGGACGTGTTCCCGGAACAGTCTGGAGCTGTATTCTCCCCATGGCCCTGGAGGCGAACCTGGAGGGACCTGGCGAACGAGCGCACCTGACATCCGAGCCCCGTGGAAGCAGCTCGTCTTTCCGGTGCATTGTCTGGCGGCGGGGGTGCTGTTATGCCAGCGAGTCCTCGTCAAACGTCCGTGCCTCTGAAAAAGGCAATCTGGGTCAAGGCCAGCCCGCAGTCCGCCTGACGCGAACAACCCAACGGCGTGAACACGCGCGGCGCCTCTCTGGCCCACGTGCATTGAGTCAGCGGCGCACGTGACAGCGAGCCGGCGTCCTCGTGTCTGGTGGTCTGACGCATTGCGCGGCGACCCCATTGGAGGAATCTGCCCTGACGACCAGCGGCGCTTCTGATTGGACATTTTGGTTGGACCCGGTGCAAATAAAAGAAGCCCTGCGGCGCGTCGCGATGGGAGGTCCTATGAGAGAGGAGTCCCCATGTCGGAGAGCCGACATGTGTGTGAGTCAGCGGTCTTAGGCGAAAAGCTGACCTATGTGTTAGAGAGGAGAGCTCGGCTCTTCGAGTCTCTGTCGGCCCCAGTGCCGAAATTGTAACGCCTCTGTATATATGCTGTACATAAACCTTGTTTGACTCACCGTCGTCTCGTCCGCTCGTCTCATCAGCTCTGCGCAGAAGCAGTCGCGAGCTGAGAAACATACGCTACCAAACGGCTGGTGACCTTCCCGGCGGAGTTGAAAGCAGTGGCGCCTTCGGGACCGTGTTGGCATCCCCGTCTTTCGCAGCAGTGGTGGCTTCGGCGGGATCGGTCCGTCTTTCGCAACAGTACACTGGGCCGAAGGGTGGTACGGTGTCCTAATGCGTGGCCTAACTACACCGACCCGTCTCCCTCCGAAGCCAACGCGAGCGCCTTAGCCCTCGCTCGAGCAACCGGGCCTTGGTCCCGGTGTCTCCGTGGATCACCTTTACCGCGGAGACGTGCTCGTGGCACCCTGTGTAGTACTTTTATGCCCGTGGCGTGGATAAGCCTACTTGCTTTCCCACCGCGCCTTTGCAACGGGCTGTACTGCGTTTGGTGTTGCCACAGACAATAAAGTGTTGCGACTTTGAGCAGTATCGTGTTCTCGTCTCGGTGACGGTTAACGCGTGCCCTGCGGCTCGCTAACACCGGACCCACGCTAGTGGCCGTACTTCTTCGGGATACGTGTCACTACAAGGTTTCGTATGAGAGAGTATTTAATGTTGTCTTTCCCTGGTGCTGTGTTGTGCTTGATATTCAGAAGGGCAGCTCGAACTTCGTGCACAGTGGTATCAGCATCCAGCGGTGTTGACTCTGTATATGGGTAGTTCTTATAATTTGGCTGAGGGCCTGCAGCGATGTACTTTTCCTGAAGCGTATGTAAGATGCTGTGGTCGTCCCCATCCTGCTTGTGAAGAAATGTAACTCAATAAACAATTGTATTGGGCCAGTTGGTAAGGATCCATCTTGCTAGGAAGCACAGCCACTATTGCAAAGAACACACAACACAAGCGCTTGTGTTGTGTGTTCCTTGTAATAGTGGCTGCGCTTCCTAGCAAGAAGTGTGAAGAAGTGTTTGGATGGCACTGCTCGTGTAGGACTTGGTACTTTTCGGGTCAACAAGGGCTCTTAGTATGGCACACGTGCGCGCAGTGCTTAGCGTTCCATTAGGTGACTTACAAAAGTTGTGCCAATTGTTCCTCGTGAGCTCTGTCACGTATTGTTCGGCTTGCAACGTGAGTTGAGCAATGCGAAGTTTAAGCTTGCGATTGTGTTTCTGCCTAAACCAGCGTTTTATGAGGCTTTTCTGCATGCTTCCCACTGGTGTAGAAGGTGCCTGCCGACATCTGAAATTGCGGTTGTAGTGCTTATCTTCTTGGTCGCTTTATCAAGGTCAGCTTGCAGGCACTGTAGCCATTCATTTAAAAGTGTCCCATTGTTGTCAGTCTGAGTGCGTTGTTTTCTAAATGTATCCCAATTAGTGAGACGGGCCTTCCACTCTGGAGCGCTGGGGTTGGAGATGTGCAGTGTAGTGGAAATGATGCAGTGATCACTACCTAAAGTTTCATGGAGATTTGACCAGTTATAATTGCTTAGTCCCCTTACAAAGGTTAGGTCAGGGCACGTATCTCTGGTTGCGCTGGTTCCAATTCTGGTTGGCTCTTGCGGATCTGTGAGCAGTGTAAATCTGTGATTGCAGAAGAGGCGTTCTAACTTGGTACCTTTACGCGTGGCCGATAGGTATCCCCTTGACGTGTGTGGGGCGTTATAATCGCCAACCACTACAACTTGTTCCCCTAGCTTGCATGTTTCCGCTATAAGGTACCCGAAGTCGTCCCCCCGAGATTTAGGGGAACTGTAGATGTTTAGTATAAACAAGCTCTGCTGACTGCATTTCTGAGGAATAATTTCGACAAGCACATATGGAATGGATGACGTCAGTGTGTGTTCTATAGTTGTCAAGTGTTTGGATACGAGTATTGCGACAAGTGATGGTGTTCGTTGATCTGTGTATGTATGGAAGCCTAAGAGGGTAGGTGTGCAGTGTGTCTCCTGCAGAGCCACGATATCCGGAGGGTGCGCGAAAGTGGCAGTGTACTGTTGAAAAGAGCTCCTCTTGCGTCGAAACCCCTGCAGTTCCACTGCCACATGGTGAAGGCAGGACTAGAGGAGCCCATCTTGCTCTTTTTGGTCTGTGTCCTGAGTTAGGAGTGATGGGCGAATGTAAGGGCGGGGTCGCTTGGTCAGACTTTTGGGGGTTTGTAGCTAGTGGCAATGAGTCTTGGGGCCTTGTACTAAATGACGCGAAGCTTTCTTGTATGTGCTGCTTTAGCTCTGTTACAAGTGCTTGGGTATAGGCCTTTAACATATCCCCAAGTTCTGCACAGAAATAATTAATTGCCTGAGTGATCATGCCGGTTACTTCAGCCTTAGAGACGCTGCTGGGATGCCGATGAGTGCAGACGCGTGCACATCGAGCTCCGTATGTTCTTGTCTTTTCTGTATGGTTCAATCCTTGAATCGTCCAGAAATTGCCATAGGCGTGTAGGGGAGATACTCCGGTATCGGTGGACTCCAGTTTCACTGAAATCGGACCATTTTTCTTGTTTTTACGGCCACTTCTTCGTTCGCCCATGTGGAGCCTTCGCTACCTCTAGCGTCCAGTAGAGGAGCGGCGGCGACGACGCCGGGAGACGCTCGCCCGAAGACGACAACCACGGCGTTGCCGCGGTTGCTGACGGCTATGGACTCGACTGGGGAGTCGCAAACAGCGTCCGTACGACAATCCGAACCAGGTTTGGGTGAAGAAGTCATGGACTTTGCCGCGCAAAACCGGGATGAAGCAGCACTGCCTGGGAACTGCAACGCGGCGTCCACGCACGCCGACGCAGATTTTTCCGCCCCAACGGAGACCGACCGCACAGAGGAGGGATGGCAAATATCCCAATCGCTCAGAGCGAAGAAGAAACAGGCGAAGGAGCGGAAATTTCAACAAGGAGGGGACTTCTCCGCAGGCAGCAGACCTACGACGGACAACCAGCCAAAGCGCCGGGGTCGACCTACAAGACGGAGGCCCCCAGCACTACCCAAGGACGATCTGAAAGTAGTCTTCCGACCTCACCAGGGACTGCCTCTGAAGAACGTGACCACCCAAGCGATATCCGACGCTATAGTGGAGGCTTGCCAAGGAAAAGTCAGGTGGGATCAGTTTATTCTCCGCATCCGACCGGGGTCCAACATTGCGCTAGCGTCGACTCCAGACACGACCGTCGCGATGGCGATGAGAGGCGTCACGTCTTTGAATATCAACGGAAGACCACACCCTGTCAACGTCTACGTTACGGCAGGTGAAGGAACCAAAAAAGGTGTTATTCACGGTATAGAGCCGCACACCCCGTCTGAGACCATCAAAGCGAGCATCCGTTTTCGCACCCAGAGCGTGACGCTGGTCGACGCTCGGATGTTGGGAGACTCTCAGAGTGCCGTCTTGACTTTCTTCGGGGACATTCTACCAAGATATGTTTACTACAGAGGAGGTGAGAAGGAGTGTATTCCTTTTCGTAACACCGTCCAATTCTGCCGAGCGTGTGGGGCGGTTGGCCACCGCACCGACGTGTGTCCGCAGCCAGACTCACCCGTGTGCCATACCTGTGGAATGCGCAACCCCGAAGTAAACCATAATTGCACTCCGACATGCGCAATTTGCACGGGAAACCATATCACTGGAGACCGCAGTTGTCTGAAACGCCTCAAGCCTATTCGCAAGCAAGCAGCGAAACCACCCAAAAAAACCACACAAGCCAGCCCCTCGCTGGTTTCAGTCGGAGGAAGAGGAAGCAGAATGGGAGTACGGACGAGGCGGGACCCGAAAGAGCCGTTCCAGAACCCGCACGCCGTCGAAAAACCGTGCCGTGGAGACAGGACAACCAGGACAGCGGCATCCAAAGTCGACTTCGACGCCGAGAGCAATCTCCCAGGACAATCCGAACGCGCAAGCCCTTCCGAGAAGCAAGCCACCGGGGGCGTGTCCTGCACATAGCAACCCACAGGCGGACGCGGTAAGCTATGCGCAAGCCGTATCTCCCACTACCAAACATAAACCCGTTACACCAACGATCACAGAACACCCAGAATACAAGCGGGTAGTAGCTGAAAACAGACAACTTAGAACAGAACTACAGGAGGTTAAGTCTCGAATGGCGCGCCTGGAGTCACTACTAAACCAGTCGAGCAACACACAAAGCCCGGCGAGCACACCTGTTGTCTCGCAGCCCGTTGCGCAGCCCGTGGAAACGCAACCACCACAAACACCGCCGATAGCGTTCCTAGTTCAACAAATTCAACTTGTTTTTGCCAAACTAGGCCAGATGGAACGCACCATAAGCGACTTGAGTCAGGCGCAGAATCCTCGCAAGAGATCTTGTCAGAGCCCGGGTGCCCCCACCAGACAACCTAAAGAAAGTGGAATAACAGATTCCGAGAATACCAATCATGGCTAGACACCGTAACAATAAAAAGACCGAGCAAACGGAAATATGGCAGTGGAACTGCTGCTCATTGAGAACAAAACTTGAAAATTTCAAACAATTTATTGGAGCATCTCCAATCCCTCCTGATATAATCTGCCTTCAGGAAGTAGGCAAATTTCAGATAAATCTGAGAGGGTACATAAGACATGTTAACCCAAAGTACCCACAAGTGGCGACATTTACCAAACAAGATATCGCATTGAGTGTCAGCTACGTGAGCAATGAGGCAGTGCAACACCAGATAATAACAGTGTGGCCCAAAAAACGTGGAGGACCAAAAACAGTGGGGGTCAATATATATAGCCCACCTAAGGAGAGACGAGCCGACTTTGAGAACATTATAGCACATGCGATGGGTTTATTGAAAGAGAAAGACAGGTTAGTTATCATGGGGGATTTTAATGCGCCACACAGAAATTGGGGATATAAGCAGGACAGCCCTAAGGGCAAACTCCTTGTAGACCTTGTTGAACGGTATGATCTCTGCCAACTTACACAACTAGACCTACCGACACGGGTCGGGAATAGCTTAACAAAAGACACGTCACCGGACTTAACGTTTACAAATTCTGAAGGAAACGTCTCATGGGCGCACCTCGGAGAAAACTTGGGAAGCGACCACTACATTCTCGGAATAACTATTAATGCCGCCACGACAAGAAGAATGGGGAAAGCGACAATATCTGATTGGAACAAATTTAGGGAGAACGTAGGAGACCAAGGGGAAATAATAGATCTAGGTAACTGGGTGACACAGATAAAGGAGGCACACAGGAAAGTGACAAAGGAAATAGAAACAAGCGTGGAAATCCCAGCAGTCGACAAGCACCTGCTACATTTGTGGGACGCGCGGAGAAGCCTCACAAAGCGATGGCGGAAGCAAAAGCTTAATCGCAAATTGGAGATAAGGATAGCTCAGTTGTCACAGGAAGCCAATGACTACGCACGTCAACTAAATAACAGTAACTGGAGGCAATTTAGTAACTCACTTTGAGGGACGTTAGGAACCAAAAAGACCTGGCACATCCTGAGGAGTATGATCGATCCAGGGGCAACAAAAACAATGACGAACAGGGCTTTAAGAATTCTGGAGAATGAATTTAAAGGTAACGATGACGCACTTATCTACGAAGTCAAGAAATTATATGTCGGACAAGACGCATGTGAAGTGGTACATGGCAAATATGCAGGAAAAGAACAATCAGAGTTAGACGCTCCCATAACATTTGAAGAGGTTTATGCGGCGGCCCAGTCTTTCAAAAAGAATACCGCCCCAGGACGAGACAAAATAACAAACTCTATGCTTAGAAATTTGAGTGATGCGGCCCTTCGACGAATCACGGATTTCTTTAATGAAAAGGTATGGGTAGATGGAGGAAACCTTCCAGTAGAATGGAAGGACTCAAACATCATGTTAATATCAAAACCAGGGAAACCAAGAGATATTAAGAACCTCCGACCAATCTCCCTTACCTCATGCTTGGGTAAGCTTTTTGAAAAAACAATATTGACTAGATTGACAGACTATGTAGAGAGAGAGGGTCTGCTACCGGTGAATATGTTCGGTTTCCGACCACATGTATCGGCCCAGGATGTTTTCCTGCTGTTGCAAAATGACGTCATGAACCCAAACAGAGGTTCAAGCGACGAATTCGTACTAGCACTAGATATCAAGAAAGCATTCGATACAATATCACACAAGGTGATAATGGAAGGCCTCGAATCGATTAACTGCGGCCAACGAATATTTCTGCGGCCAACGAATATTTCGGTCATTTCTGACAAGCAGGAAAGCTACCATTTCTTTAGGCTCGGTTACATCTGAAACCTTCGACTACCCAAATAGAGGCACCCCCCAGGGAGCCATGCTATCCCCGATACTATTTAATATCGGCCTGAGAAAGCTCGCATGTGAGCTAGAAAATATAAAAGGTCTAGGAGCAGCTCTTTACGCAGACGATGTCACCTTATGGACAAAGGGTGGCTCTTATGCGGACAAAGAAAACGCCCTCCAGGAGGCAGTAGATAAAATACAAGCTTTCGTGACAGCTGCAGGAATGCAATGCTCGCCGGAAAAAACTGAAATGGTTAGAATTAGGGCAAGATACGCAAAGAAAAAGGACTTAATACCGGTAGCAGTACTGCTGGATGGGAGACAAATCAGGGAGGCAGATGTAATACGCGTGCTTGGCATGTGGATACAAGGAAATTCGGGAACGTCACACACACTACAAAGGCTACGGGGAACCACGGCGAATGTGGCCCGGATGATCAGGCGGATAGCAAATAGCGAAATGGGACTAGAGGAGAAAGAAACCATTGCACTCGTTCATGCATTTGTGATCAGCCGAGTTACGTACGCGCTACCGTACCAGACAATGACAAACCAGGAGACAAAGCAAATAAACACAATAATAAGGAAAGCATTCAAAGCAGCATTGGGGATTCCGGAAAATGCCAAAACCGAGAGGGTAGAGAAATTGGGCCTATACAATACCTTTGAGGAGTATGCGAATGCGGTGCTTTTATCTCAAAAGGAAAGGCTCAATTCAAGCTATCATGGGAGAAGAATTCTGGAAAAGATGAGATATACATTGCGACCGTTATATTGTGACGAGGAAACGGTGCTAATAGATGCGGAAAAACGCACACATTTAACTGTAGCGCCTATTCCCAGAAATATGCATCCGACGTATCACGCAGGAAAGAGGAAAGCGAGAGCAGACTCCTTACGCAAAGCATTTCAGAATAGCTCAGAAGCCGTCTTTACAGACGTAAGTAAAGCGAGCAGAGGGTCACATGTAGTGGCAATTGTAGCACAAAATCACACCACAATGGCGTCGGTTAAAACTTGTTTCACACGAGTGGCAGAGGCGGCAGCAATAGCCATAGCCATATCCAACGCAGAAATCAGGGGAGAATCAGTGGTTGTGCTCTCCGATTCACAGGCGGCATGCCGAATGTTTCTCCGAGGAACGCTACCTAAAATAGCGTATAAATTTTTAAATAAACCCATAACAGGATACCATCACATTATATGGTGTCCTGCTCACGAAGGTTTGGAGGGGAACGTCGTGGCAGACCGTATAGCTCGAGGCATCACCAACCGAGCGACGGCAGGCCACGACGTTGAACCTCTTTCCAATTCGCGTGACATCCTCCTCCAACAAAGGAAGCAACGAAAGGAATATGGGCTTCCACATAAGGACTTGGATAGCCAGCAAAGCAGGGATTGGAGACGCATACAAACCAATAGCTTTCCCAATTTGTACCATCTAAGTAGAATATATCCCGCAAGATATAAAGACACCTGTCCGTGGTGTTCACAAGTACCAACACTCAGCCACATAACATGGGAGTGCACCCAGAGGCCCACACACATCGACAGCCCACACATCACGAAGCAACCACACATGTTTCACAGGCAGTGGGAGGCATGGCTTGCGGACGAGGACAAGCAGAGCCAAATAGCTTTGCTTGACCAGGTCCAGCGAGCCGCTCGTGCCAGCGGAGCCCTGGACTGAGGGCCCGACCAAACTGCCTGCATTTCAAAAAATTTTTTTCTCTCTCTGAATAAAGTTTCTTCCTCCTCCTTCAGCCTTAAGCGAGTCTCTCAGTTTTGTGAGGCCATCTTGCAGCTCTCGCTTAGTGCAGGTATGTGCGTTAGATGTGAGAGGTACATTGGGGCGGTTGTGTGATGAGGGTGGATGGGAGAAATTAGGTAAAGAAGACTTCAGGCTGTGACGCCCCGCTGCCCAACTCACCTTAGCTGGAGTCTTGACTTCTTGGCTGGCTTCTTGGCTGGTGGCATTTCTGGCCTCTCCACACTCACGGCTCTGTTCTTTTGGGGGATCAGTCCCAGGGTGGTGGTGCTGGTTTTGGCTGCGGTTCCTGGCGTGTTGTTTAACGATTCCAAGGCCATGTCCTGAGACTTCCCCCTGCTCTTGGATTGGCTGCGCTTCGTTCTAGACCTGGGCCCGTGTCCTTTGGGTGGTGACGTAGGTGGTGGTGCTAACGCGTTCGCCTCCAGTGCTTTCTTGACATAATGCTTGTTTGGAGGCTTCTGTTCCCTCGCAGGACAATTGGGGTGCGTAGCTGGGTGGTCGCCCTTGCAGTGGAAGCATTCAGTTGGCGCTGGTGTCTCAACTCCACATGCATGGAATCGGCATTTTGTCGGGGTTGGACATATGTCTGCCCGATGTCCAAATGCAAGACAGATTGCGCAAACTTGTTTGCGAGGTCTATGAATGTAGCATCGGTATTCGGCGCGGTAGTAGTAGACATAACGTGGAACCTGAAGGCCTGCAAAAGTTATCAACTTCGTGTATGTGAATCCCATCATTCGGGCATGCAAGACTTCGGCGTCGGGTGCGTAGATGTTGTCGAGGAGTTCAGTGGGGGAAGTATTCTTCTCGGGGCCGATGATGACTCCGTTGCAAGAATTGTCTGGAGTGGCTACTTAAGCTTGCATTTCATATCTCTGCGATCCTAGATTTAATGTAGTGATGGCTTGCAACTTTGTAGCAACAGTTTCGTCTGGTGTGCTCGCGATGGCTATATTGCGTTCCGCTTGGATGCGAAAAAGCAGCTTGTTGAATGTCTCTCCCATGCCCCGCCGCGGTGGTCTAGTGGCTAAGGTACTCGGCTGCTGACCCGCAGGTCACGGGCTCAAATCCCGGCTGCGGCGGCTGCATTTCCGATGGAGGCGGAAATGTTGTAGGCCCGTGTGCTCAGATTTGGGTGCACGTTGAAGAACCCCAGGTGGTCGAAATTTCCGGAGCCTTCCACTACGGCGTCTCTCATAATAGTATGGTGGTTTTGGAACGTTAAACCCCACATATCAATCAATCAATGTCTCTCCTGGCAGCCGAGCAGCCATGCAGATGGCGCGTGCTAACACGTGATGTGCCCATTCACTGATGCGAAGGACTCCTCGTGGTCGGAAGATCACCTTGAAGTCATCCACAGGTAGGGGTGGCGGCCGCGAGGTCACTTGATTTTTGGCAGGCAAGGGCTCGGGTGCGGAATTCGTTGTGGTGTTTGACTTGCGTCGGCGGGTAACAGTGAACCAAGAACCTTCGTCCGGATCCACTGGATAGTCGTTGGTGTCTGGAGCATTCATTTCTGCTGATTCGATGGTAGAAACCGGAGAAGCCATGCCTAAGCAGTGTAGATCAGGCACACACCAAATGTCACTCAAGTGACCAAAGTTGCAAATTGACCGAAGTGACTGAAGTGTGCAAATTGTCACTGCTATGTAATGCTAGTGTTTCATACCAGGTACATCAAACTGTGTGTACGCGTGTTGCGTACTTGCTGAACAAGCATAACATTTGTATGTTCGTTCTTACATTTCCCAACGTACCCACTGAACACCGTAAAATTCACAGTGCGCATTGACAACCATAAATGACCAAAACGTGCCTGCAGCCATCTCGCGGTCGTCGCAGAACCTGCGAAGTTCAGTCTAGACATAGTCTAGACGCATGGCGACCGCCTGCACCCTCCTCCCTGTATCCTGCTTCTGCGGCTCGACGGGAGTACTCTTGAAACGGCGTTACAATAAAAACAGTGCTAGTTCCGTTAAAGGAAAGGCAACCCCTCTAATAGAGTAGATCCCGTGAGTGTAGAACGCGGCATCTTTCTGACATCGTTTGTTGATCGAGAAGTCTTTTTTTTTTTTTTTACCTTTGCCAGTGCCCTCTATACTATTAAGCCTGCAAACTTCGAAGCACAGCAAGTTTTCAGCTCTTGCAGAGGCATCGCAATTATAAGTGCTCTAATATGGGCGGCACAAATCTACAACAAAAAGCCCTTTTGAGAATATATACGCCCATGGACGTTTCTTCTCGTACGCCTTGGCACGACCACGGCCGCTGGATCAAAGCGCACAGGGTGCGGCCTGCTGCGTGGAGCCGCCGCGCATTGGCGAGGGAGGACGAGCGTTGTTGACAGTTGCGGCCGCAAGTTTCGCGGGGGGCGCTAGTAGTAGGGGACACACCGAAGAGACGCGCGGGCGCGCTACGGCGAACGCGGCATTTTCGCGCCAATTTCTCACCGCGGAATGAGGTTACATGCTCCAAACAATTATAGTCGTGTTCAGCTTGATGCGATTTGCCTCACCGTCCAGCTAGGTAGTTAGAGTGGCCAGTTAGTATGCCAAAAAACTGCTGTGTTCCACTGTGCGCGTCGAACGAAAAGAAAAATCCCGGTTTGAGCTACCATGAATTTCCATCGAGCGCTGAACGACGACAAGCATGGCTCACCAACATCTCCCGGCAGGGATCTGGCGGAAAAGAAACGAGGTGGGTACCCAGTGACCGCTCTTCGGTTTGTTCCTTTCACTTCACCGAAAATGACTATAAGAAAAGCACCAAACTGCGAATGCTCCTGCCAACTGCTATCCCGACGGTGTTCCCCAATTACCCGTCCTATATGCAAAAGCCAAGGGCTCGAAGGATAAGAAAGTGGCCTCGAAGAGAAGTACCAGATGGTGGTTCATCAGCTTGCGCGAAAAAGAGTGCAGGAAATGGCCCAGATGAAAGCAGGCATGAAGATGTCGAGCCTGATCTCTTCGGAGATCAAGAACATGTTGCACCAAGCGGGTCTTCGGACGGAACGTGCAACTATTCATTGCCTGCTGATCGTATGTGCCAAACCAGTTCCTGTACAGATAAGATGTCTCAAACAGACCTTGACCTTAAGCGGATGATAGAGGATGCGAAGAAAACGACGAACCGCCTGCAGCGGAAAATTTCCCGCCTCAAGAAGTCACTGCAGACGCTCCAAAGCCAGCACGATACGGTTCGTGAACGGCTTCAAGCTTTCTAAAGGAACAAAGAAATCGCCTGTTTTGTGAGTGTATCTAAGAGCCGCAGACGAAGGCCATATAACCACCGAATTTATCAAGAATCAAGTGTCGAATTTTGCTTCTAAGAAGCCAGCGTACACTGAATCAATTCTGAGGGAGTGCGTCCTCTGGAAAGCGTGCTCCAACAAAGGTTACGAGTATGGGAGAACAAGAGGCCTGTTCAAGTTGCCTTGTCGTGCCACACCACAGAAGTACATCGGGCACTCAACAGGCGAAATAGGCGTCACATCACTCATAACAGAACTCCTCCGCGCAGAGTTTCAAGCGCTACAAGTCGAACAAGAAATCTTCTGCTCCCTAATCATCGATGAAATGGCGATACAGCAGAAAGTTATGTACGATCGCCAACTTGATAAGGTTTTCGGTCTCGTTGACATGGGTCCTGAGCAGCAATCATGTGCAACGCCTGAAGTGGCGAACAGGTTGTTGTGCTTCGTCCTGCGAGGGCTATCAACTGCCTATGTAATAACAGTTGGGTTCTTCTTTACCCGGTGCCTCAGGAGTGAGCAGCGTTCTATGACAATGAATGTCATGAAGGCAGTCGAAGATGTGGGTTTCCGTGTAACGAGAATTGTTACCGACAATCACCAGTCAAATGTTGCGCTCTTCAAGAGCCTTTCCGAGGACGGAATGCTTGCGCATGTAGTGCCACATCCATTGCGACAAGGTGATCCTCTTTTTTGTCTTTTGATCCGAATCACCTCACCAAGAACCTCAGAAATAATCTTGTGGAAAGAGAGATGATGGACGGAGATAATCTAATTCAAGGTGGACTGTACTTGAAGAAACTACTCAGCATTCAGTCACAGCTACTCGTAAAGCCAGTGAGGTTCCTAACACAGTCACACGTTGAACCGAACAACTTAGAAAAGATGAAAATGTCAAGGGCTACGCAAGTTTTCTCCCCAGTCGCAATACCAACGCTTGAGTTCCTACAAGAAAACCCGCAATGCCACCCTGATGCGACAGAATTTCAGAACTGTTTGCCCACCATCACCTTCATGAAAATGGTGTCGAAGTGGTATGACCTTCACAATATTGGCGCTGTGAAGCCGCACGGTCAAAGGGAAGAACCATTCTACTTGATCGACGACGACCGTCTTTCGTGGCTTGAAGTAGACTTCATCACATACATCGAGGAGATTCAGCTTTTTGGTGGCAAAACAAAAAAGAAAATGACGAAAGAAACATGCGAGGCAACGATAATGGCGACGAGGTCAACTGTGGCATTGATTCAACATCTATTAGACAAGTAGGTTTTTTTCTTTTTTCACCTTCATATTTTTATCGCGGTTACGTATATGTGTATTGACTTAGGTATCAAAGAAACTTTTTTCCAGCTTTTGCTACGTCTTGACCCGTGCCTTGAACAGCAACCCCGTGGATTTCCTCTTCAGTTGCTTTCGACAGTTTAACGGAGGCCAAAATATAGTTGATGCAAGAACCGCGGTCCTCACAGCCGAAAAGCTGTTAAAGGTATATTTGGTGCCCGTTGGAGAGCACACCCATGTAACCTACGCACTTTTTTCCCCAGGTTGAAATCCTCCAAGCTGCTAAGAGTGGAAACGCTCCCCACAGCTTCGAAACAAATGCACCTCTAAAACTCAAAGCCCGAGAAGGCAACACCGCGGCCCGTGCCACTTGCGGTCGTCCTCGGTGCTAAGCGGCTTTCCTATGAGCTAGAAGTATTTAATGTTTGGCTTGCTGTGCTGGATGACCTCGAACTAGCACCCCTAGTATACCTGGCTGGATACATCGCGCGTGCATGTGAGCAGAAGGTAAGGGCGGTTATTTTTAAGCTTTGCATTATTTGCTGCATTCTTTCGAACGCGTCGCTAGCGCGCCAGCCAGTCTTAAACAATGTTCAATTCACTTTCGCCTTCTTCGAATGTTAACTATAATATGCGAACCAGCAGTTCTCCCTCTTTCTCATATTTTTCTTCTTTTGCCCTCCCTTTCGCCACTAAAAACCAAGGGCAGGGTTCCAGGCTGACCTCGAGTGAAGAAAAACTCAGGTCAGTCCGGAGCCAGGGTTCCGGCCCGAATCAGGATGCGGGTCCCGCCCCGCCGGTGTGCCACCACTGTAAGGGTCGACACCAGATATGCGTGTATGCCACTCTTTTTGCCGCAGGTTGTTTCATTCCCACTCTTACGAAATTTAGATAATATTTTTCTTTAGCTAAGCAAAGTAAGAAAAGGAGCCTACATACTTGATGCATAGTACTTTTGATGAAAATTTTACTTGGTTTGATTTTATTACTTGCAGTTGCCCTGTGAATCATGCAAGGCTCTTCTGCAAGAGACGAAACCGTGTGGCAGCATCTACGATTTAGTGAAGAAAATCGATAGCGGACAACTTCGGTATCCCAACATGGAGATCGTGAAAATTTGCAAACTCGCATGTGACTTTGTCAGTGAAGTGATGAAAGACACTGAAGTTCGAAGAAGTGGAAATCTGTGTAAACTTCTTCACTCAGCCCTCCTTCCACATTTGGTTACCTGCCCTGCACTACGGTGTGGTTCGGGCAACCTTCAGCACACGAACCAGATCTGTGATGTTTTTTAAAAAGCTGCTTCGACCACTCCTAGCTAACTGGGCAGGGAATGTGAGTGCCACTGTGCAACGTCTTGTAAGGCTGGCACACAAGCCCCTCTCCAGAAAAGTTCTGCGCCTTTGAGGACCATGACACCTCCATTTTTTTACCTTGTAATGCAGGCAAAATTGTCCTGCTGTATTAGAAAATATACTGATCTTTTAGAGATTGTAGAGCTCCAGTTAATAAACGCACGTTTCATTGTAGGCACAATACCCGGCATTTTCATTATTTCCACATGCACAGCAAAGAAGACAATTTCACATTCAACAGTCTTCAAACGGGAAATATGCAGACGGATGCTAATTTAGAGTTATTATAGCTCCTGAAATACTCAGGAATGAATTGAAGGTTATGTAATCCACCGTCGCGCCAGTGGACAAAAGCAAACATAAAATCATGGCCTTTATTCAAAAGTGATTTTAACGAGAAGCTAAAACGTTGTGCTATAGTTAAATGCCGTAAAACGGGTCTGAAAGTTCTTTCAAGTCCTTTTGTAAGATAATATGAAATACGTGTATTAATCCTGTGGCCTGAGGACGGGGCAAACTTGTCATAAGCATGAATTTAAAGCTGACTGTCGCAGGGGCGGGATGGCTTAGTCGAGGCCACTCCGTCTTCCTTAGTAGCGATAAACCGTTGTAGCGATAAACCATAAACCGTAGTAGGGTGGAACAAAGCACTGAGAGGATATCAAATTCAAAGTGTCCGCTTGCAGCATGAAGAGTCGCGAGTTAAAAGATCCAGGGAATTCGCGCGCGCACCGCTACTCCGCCGCTTTTCATTGTCCTTGACCGGTGGCGCCGCGGCGGCAGGCGAATGAACTCGGCCTCTCCCGCTGTTTCGGGCGCACGCAGCAGGCCGCACCCTGTGCGCCTTCGATCCAGCGGCCGTGGCACGACATTCCCAAATGAGTGCGAAGTTATGTAAAAGCACAAACCCATTTTTATTTTATCGCCACATGCAAGCTTCGCCAGCAGCGCGCCAGCCTTTCCGGATGGATTGATATGGTTGTACTCTTTAGATCGGGCGGTGGCTAATGCCACCAAGCCATAATACTCAGTGAACCAAAAACTAGATTTGTTTTTTTTTTCCTTTAAATAGTGAGGTTGAGGACTCATACTTTACAGTGAAGGGTTTAATTTTCACTCGTGCCTTGACTTTAGCCACTAATCAGATAACCTCTTTCTAGTTAATTCTACCCACTAAGTCTATTTTGCCCTCCCTGTCCCTAAACCCTAGTGCTTTGAAAAAATCTGCGCCATCGTCCTGAACTATAGGGTGAAGCCCTTTACAGAACATTATCAAGTGTTCGACAGTTTCCTCCTCCTCTCCACACGCACTGCATACCGTGTCTACCCCTTTTATTTATTTGATATGGTTGTACCCTAAGTACTTCGTACTTCCTAAGTACTTCGTATTTGGCCCAATATGTCTTGGTTCACAATACTCCCATCCTCGCCTCAAACAGTAGAAAACTACCCCGAGTATTATCATAGATCCTTTCCTTGGCAATTTCCTGCTTAAAAGTTCGATAGATCTCTAGTGCGGAATTTTTAATCATGCCAATTCTCTACATATCAGTCTCAGCTTCCCTCATGTTCTTGTTAACCGATACTTCTTTATGGTTTGGCCCTTTGCTGTTTCCTAAGTACTTATCAGTCAATTTTCTGGTCAGCTTTCTCCATTTTGTATAGACATTCTTCATGTACAAGTAGCTCAATACCTTCCTAGCCCAACGCTCCTCCCCAATTTTTCTCAATCGCTTCTCAAATTTTATCTTGCTGCTAGCTTCCCTGCCCTCAAATGATGTCCATCCCATATCACCTTGTACTCCCTGATTTGGTGTATTCGCGTGAGCTCCTAAGGCAAGCCTACCTATTCTACGTTGCTTACTTTCTAATATTGCTTGAACTTTTGAACTCATGCACAAGACCGCATTGCCGAACGTCAGACCAGGAACCATGGCCCCTTATTATATTCCCCTCACATCATAGCTATTGTAATTCCACAGTGCCCCGTTTTTCATCACTGCTGCATTTCTGTTACCTTCAGTCATCATGTATATTTCGCGTTCCCTTAGGTACTCGGTCCCATTGCTTATCCATACGCCCAGATATTTTTATTTATCTGTTATCTCTAGCATTACCTCCTGTATTCTAAGCTCACTGCCTCCATTGTCATTAAAAATCATGACTGCTGATTTTCCCTTACTGAATCTGAAATCTAACCTATCTCCCTCATTACCGCAAATGTCCACCAATCTCTGCAAATCTTCCTTGTTGTCGGCCATTAGCACTATATCATCTGCGTACATTAATGCTGGTAGTGCCTGATCAATGAGTTTTCCTTGTTTGAATAAAGAGAGGTTGAAGCCAAGTCCACTTCCCTCTAATTTGGCCTCTAATCCTTGTAGGTACATCATGAATAACAAGGGTGACAGTGGACACCCCTGCCTAAGTCCCCGTTTCACCGATGTGGGCTTGGATGCCTGTGTTTCTCATTTTATTACCTTGTTACTTTTATAGATTTCCTTTAAAAGATTAGTGACTTACATGTTGCACGCCTAGTGTGTCCAGTATTCCCCACAATTCCTCTTGAACCACGCTATCGTACGCTCCCTTGATATCCAAAAATGCTAGCCACAGGGGCCCGAGTTCCTTTTCTGCTATTTCGATGCACTGCGTCAGTGAGAACAGAATGTCTTCCAACCTCCTGTGTTTCCAAAACCCATTCTGCAGTTCCCCCAGCACCCCCTCATCTTCTATCCATGCCTGCAGTCTTTCCTTTATAATCTGCATCGCCAGCCTGTAGGCCACTGATGTCACTGTTATAGGACGGTAGTTGTTTATGTCAGCTTTGTCCCCCTTTTCTTTATAGATCATGCTCATCCTGCTAAGTTTTCATCCATCGGGAACTTCACCATCGATTATTATTTTGCTCACTGCCTCTCTCAAAGTCTGTTTAGACTTCGGACCCAATGTCTTTATCAGCATAATTGGAATGCCACCTGGGCCTGTTGATGTACTACTTGGAACCCTCTGCTCAGCCCTTTCCCACTTCCGTTGTGAAAATGGAGCCATTGTGCCACTTGATCCATCCCTGTCTATTGTGGTGCATAAGGCACTTCTTTGTTGAAATTTTCTGTCACCCTTGTTCTTATATATTCAATAGCTTCATCCCCTTCTAGCCTAGCACCTTGAGCTGTAGTTATAAACCTCTGCTCTAGGTTTGTTTCATTTCTTAGGGAGTTTAGATGGTTCCAAAATTTCGCAGCTGACCTTCTGTCCTTTTTATGTACTTCTGCCAGCCACTGAGCACCCTTTCTTCTAATCTTTTCATTGATCAGGAAAAATGCTTCTCTTCTAGAGCTTAGAAAGATTTCCCATTTTCTTTCACCATCATCTGTCGGTTCACCCCGCTGCTTAGCATGTCTGTGTTCCCTAGAGGCTTTCTGACGTTCTGCTATGGCTCTCTTAACTTCCTCATCCCACCAACTCTTGGGTTTGTGTCTTTTTTTATTCGGGGTGATTTGTCACATGCCTTAGCAAGCTCTAGCTCACTTTAATTAAATTCGTGTATGTCCACACTGTTTTATTATCCTCAGTGATTACTTTCTCAATTTGTTTAGTAGCTATTACTATTTGCCTTTCTGAATAAAAATTTCCCTGTAGTTGCTCATCGCGCCTCCTTCCCACTTTCACTGCTCTTCCAAAACTTAGCTTGATACATTTGTAATCACTACCCAGACTTCTGGAGTCACATTCATCTATGTGCATTCCCCTGAGCCTATCGTACATCCTATGTGACATTAGTGCATAATCAATCGTCGACTGCAGCCTTCCTATCTCCCATGTTATTTGCCTTTCACACTTCTCAGTACTGTTGCAAATGATCAAATCATGCCTTTCACACATATCCATGATTATTTTCCCTGTTGGGTCGGTGTACCCATCTATATGTGCACATTCATATCTCCTAGTATAATTATCTCGCACTCTCCTCCCAATTCCTCAATGTCCTTTGATATACACTCTACCATTGCCTGGTTTTCTTCTCTGGCCTTTGCTCCCGTCCACAAGTACACCAAACCAAGGAGTGTCATTTGCCCTGCCACTTTCCCGTTTAGCCATAAATGTTCCTTGCACTCCTGCTTGACCCTTTGCCAGTCTGTACTTTTATGAATGAATGCCCCAATATCACCCTCTTTGCTACTGCTTTCTTTTCTATTACAATATTCCCTCGCGTAGTCCGGATTGTTAGGAGATTGTTCCATGTCCCTAAGATGTGCTTCTACAAAACCGTATACCATCGGCCTCTCCTCCCTTAGCTCTTCTTCTATCTCTTAGCTGTCCTCTATCTTCGACTATACCAGCAGCGCCGCGGTGCAGAGAAAAGAGCGGGCCACGCCCACCTCTGGAAACACGCTCTCTCCTTGCAATTGGAACGGCTGGAAAGAAACCCACCATGCGCCCACCATCTCGGAGGCCATGGGTTGTAAGATGCCTAAACTGCAGATGGTCACTCAACCTCAATTTCTCGCTCTTTTTTACGCAACTGAAAAAATTTTGTGGCTGGTCAGGCGCATTCGTTGGAACATTTTATTGTATGTTGTGTTCCCAGGAGAAGCAGCAACATAGCTTTCTCGGATATATCACGTCCCGCTAACTTTCGCTCAAGTGCGACCAACATAAATTTCAGCCAGGGCTAGTGGAACAAAATTTTTTTTTTTCCCCTTGGATAGTACATGTCAAAACTTCGATTTAAATGTTACCCGGTCTTTCACTGTGACAGCAATTATGCGAATGTGAACACTCCCAGCGCGTAGAAAGTCCGAATGGACAAATTCACTCCGTGCATCTTATGTTTCTCATGCGACTGAAAGCCTGCGAGGGCCATCGAGGGTACCGGCAGCGACTGTGTACTTTAAAAAAGATATGGACACGAAAACTTTGGCTTCGCGTTTTCCTGGTGCGATGTTTCACAAAACAAGCCCAAAAGAAGCAGACACACAACAAATTTCTCCATTCTTGAAAATGGCCTATTAGTCATAACGCAACACATCATTTGATACAGCATGCAACAGATAATTAGTGATAGGCCCCTCATTATCGACCAGTTTCAGTTCGAGCTCCAAAAACGAGAAGCCGTCAAGTGCAACTATTGCCACCTAGCGTGTGCAGCTCTTGACCACAGAACACACAACCGCGACACGCTTTCGCACAGTCCGCATCAAGAATTATTTTCGAATAGGAAACGGGGCTACAGTGTCGCTAAACACAAAACTTTCAAAGCATGCGCCATGGCCTATTCAATTCAATTTCAATGAGGCCTATATGGCTTCAAAGGAGTCCATTGATCTCATTCCACAATCTACACTAGCCAAAAGTTTTGGCCTGGCAAAAACATACATGAAGGCACTAAATGCACCCTTAACACGCAAAAAAATGGCGGCTATGACGTCATCATAACTTCTTTATACTGACTGCAGCGTGGTGATGTGAGGAAAGTTGGGGATCCCCAACCTTTGAGGGTGTCAATATCACGGTGGACTAGAGCGCTCACGCAAACTTCAAAATAAATTTAAAATACCTTTCAAGCTATATTCGCTTTTGATATTTGCAAATGATATATACGCATGTCCACGGGAATCGACCCCACAGGCTATAACGGCCGCCAAATTTTGTCAGTACACCTTTAACACACCAATCGTCATCCCGGGCGCCTTTATGAGCAGGCTCACAAGTTTGCACATGCCATGACAGAGGTGAATTCCCTCCTTTCTAGACTGTTGCCCGGGAGTGCAAAAGCTGATGTCACAGTCTCGGCAGTGCATTTTTGAAGGGTCACGGATGTTACCAGCCCAGGGAGGACTATGACTGCACCGAAGAAGCATTCAGTAAAAAGGAAGGTCGCTTCGCTCGGTGCGGCGTGCATTTCCTTATGCCAGCGTTCTGTCGGATTAGGTCAGACCATGTGCTAAAGGAGTTTGTAACTAGCGTTACTTCTTAAAACATTCCAATTTGTGGCAAATGTATTTCCTGCTTCCCCTTTTGGCAACTCATAGTGCACTCTGTACACTGCATTGTGCGTAGTGTAGCAAGTACAACCTTCAGTGCCGTTAAAATCTTGTTGTGCTCGCACGAAGAACCACCCACACTCCCAAAATGGACTTTACGGCACACATGAAGTTTGAGACAGATTTACTACGATCCCCCCATAATTAGCACGATAAAAGTACACGATCCCCCCACAATAAAAGTACTACGATCCCCCCATAATTAGCACAATAAAAGTACACGCGTGCACAAATACTTCGATTATTAGGATCAGATTTTTTTTATTTGCCATGGCACCTCGGTTTACAAGGGGCATTTCAATTACCCTTTAATTTGCGTGCAAATTGAAATATGTCCTATAGAGTATAAAAATTTTCAATTTCAAGTAACTCTGTAAACCTAGAGGTAGCCTGCAAAGGAGTTTTAAAGGAGAAACGTCTTTGCAAGGAAAACAAATTTCGATTTCCACCAAAAAGAAATTTACAGGTAGTATTTGCTTTGCAGTTTATGTACAATGGTCCTCCTGGGAGTCATTTGTTTTCCTTACAAAGGCGCACCACGACATCTAAAGAGCATCGAGACGCCGGAAAAAAATATATATATATATGCACTGCACACAGTCCAGAAACGCACAGGGCACACCAGCTTGACAGGAAGATAACACATCAAAATAACAAGCACTACGCTTTCTTTGCCCGTGGTTGTGAGGCGCAAAACCTTCTGGTAGAGAAAAATAATTTAAGGCATACAGCCAATGACATTAGCTAATTACTGCCTGTCAGCTACTGTACACCCAAAAGAGACAATAGGTGCTCAAAGCAGAAATTTACCACACCTTGGTGAACTTGATCCGAACACTGAGTAAGCAAATATCTTGCATGCACCATGCGAGTGGTCACTGAAGATTCAATTTCAATAAGGCCTAAATGGAAGGAGTCCATTAATCTCATTCCACAAGAAATCTGCACTAGCCAAAAGTTTTGGCCTAGCAAAAACATACAGGGAGGCACTAAATGCACCCTTAACAATTATCACCGGCTTCTGAAAAAAAAACATGTGGCAGCCACTAGTAACAAGCATTTAGCAGCACGCCATGCACAGAGTGCTTCAAGTTCACCAAGCTGTGCCCAAACAATGTACACACATGCAGACAAACACACAACACCCCTGAAACACTAACAGGGGGGGGGGGGGGGGCAACAGAGAGGTTGAAACCACAGCAGGGTACACTGGTCTTGTAGTGCACTGTACGTTGCATGCCCACCAGAGCACACTACACAAGGCCCAGTGGGCAGAGGGGGAATACTACCAAAGAACAACACTAAAGACAGCCAGGCTCCACCTCTTGACAACACAATTGCACCCTGGTTTGACGATCCTTCAAGGCGAGAGAGAAACTGATTTTTTTTTTCTTTCTTCACACCGCATGTATCACAAGGCAGCGTTTCGATCCAGTTGAATGTGGACGTTTGGGAAGCTTTAAAAACGCAGCAATCGACAAGACACTGGTCTCTTACTTCCTGTAATTACACTGTTCTGCGCTTACACTGTTCCGACTGGATGACGCTCTTTCCAGTGAAGATAAACGGGTAATTTGAGCAATTTCACACTCCACACCTAGTGCACACTGCGAGTTATGAAAAATGGTGCCTTAAGAACTTTGCTGGCATTACGAAAGAAAAACAAAAAAAAGAGCCACATAATTTTTTTGTATACTTTGAAGATATGATGATCAGCCTGCTACTCTTGTTACTGATCAGCCTTGCCAGTTATAGAACACAGATTCCTGGATACGCCCATTACCTAGAAGAGAAGGGCACAGCCGCGCCAAGGATCCAATAGGGCTACCATTGATCCAGAAACAATGAACTCTATGACCATAGTTCTCGAAGGGCTCATGAAAAAATCTGGATGCAACAAGAAATATGCATGCGGCCAACATTTTGTCTGTGAAACCGCACAGCTATTGCATATTGACGTAAAAGGCCATAACACCCGAAGACAAAAACAGGTAGTAAAAAATTCAGTGCCAAATATAATACTAGCTTTAAAGTGGCCATCAAAACTTCTCACAGCACTCAAAACAATGAAGGAGCGATCATTTTTAATCGCCCAGATCACAACACACACAAGGAGAAAAAAATAATAAAGTCAAGGAAAAGCGTCTGGGTTTTTAGCAAGCTCAAAACAGAGCACAGCTGCAGAAGCAGCAATCGGGTTGTACAATTGTACATTATCTCTGCTCGTCTTGTGAATTATCTTGACGAAGGTCCTCCCGAATTGTGACACAACCATTGAGTGTGTCTTCACATGGCTTTACAATTTGTTATGCATAATTGAGTACAAATCCTACATTTATAAACACGTAATGTTTTGCTCAAGGCATAAAAAAAAAAAGATGGGGAGGGGTCAGTTCAAGCAAAACAGACTGATGCACAATCAAAAGTCAAGGTAAAGATTGCCCCTCAATGCCATGAATTAAAACAAACAAGAATGAGCTAACTCATTCTGGCTACATTGCTGCCACAAAAGAGTGCTGCAATGCAAGACCATGGCAAATATACTAGTATTTACATGGAAAGATGCATGCCAGCTGAAGGCATCGCTCAATCCTAGACGCTTTTTCCCTAGACTGTTTTGGGAGCTGCTCAGAAAACCCAGATGCTCTCAGCACAACTGCCACTGGGAAACACAAAACGGACTGAAGCAGCCACGCCTGGGTGCTTCGGAAAAACTAGTAAACTGCACAGAAGCAAGCAGCCACAGCAGTTCTTCAGCTTAAAACTCCACATGCTCACAGATTGGCACATCATGCTCGTCGGCTGTGTCCGGCAATTCCATTGCCACAATGGCAGCACTGCCTTCTCTTCATCCGTTGTCCACGAATTTTGTGCTCTTCTTTCTCTCTTTTTTCTTTCTTCTTTTTCGTCCACCGTCAAGGAAACATCGGCAAGCTTCCTGGAGAACTTAAGGCACCTGGATGAAAAACTGATCTTCAGCTATGCTGTTTTTCTTCTGCAGCTCTTGCTATTGCGCTCAATTCGTCCAGAGGTCCCACTCTTTCCAAAGAAAGTGCTTTGTCACTGCACAGCAGCCTTTGATCGCTATGTTGAACGACGTATATATCAGAAATTCAGCTTTAGCTAAACGATTATTTGCGTTCTTTGCAGGCCTGCTTTTTTTTTTCCACACAACTTTGCCTGAGTTTCTTCTAAGTGTGGATGGGCGATAATTACACACGTATATAATTACACACTAGTAGCTTCTCTCTCCTCCCATCTGGAAGATACTGAGGTATTACACCTGACATGAAACCATGATTCTTAAAAGCAATAACAAGCAAAAATCTGCACAGAAAACAAGTGTCAAAATACTTCTGTCCTCAAGCACTAAACTATATGTGCACGACCTACTTATCCGATAGTCTTTTCTTCCCCCTATTTTTGCTCATGTTTGCCAAGATCCAGCTTGCACGACGCAAGGATGTTGGGTACATTACACAGCACCTATGCAGAGGACAGGACGCCTGGAGCGACCCCACATGCACTAAGAACACGCAAAGACAGAAAGAAAAAAAAAATGGTGGAGCAAAGAAAGCAATTCATCAGTGCTTGGTCCATTTCTCTCCAAGTTAGCACCAGGCATGGTTGACAAAAGTGGAAAAGCAAGAAATAAAAAAAGAAAGAGAGAAACAGAAGGCAGCAAACCCATCTGAAGAAGTACAGCAAGGACAACCATGGACAAGGGGAGAAATAAAGGAAAGGGCAATGTGAACTGCTACAAACACCTCTCTACAGTCTAGCTTGACAAGAGGTGTCTTCACGAGATAAAGGGGAACTGACAATGACCTAGAGCGGTGACGAAAAACGTTCAATGGGGAGGGCCGTATGCCCCCGGCGATGGTCGGTGGTGGCCACCGCGAGAGGCGAGTTGAACATGCAGAAGCACTAGCAGGGGCGCTGCGCCACTGCCAACCTGCGCCACCTCTCAACGCAGAAGACGGCTGTTCCAAGGTGACGTGGCCCTTCGCCTCCACGCTCACTCTCCCACACACCAGTTGCAAGCACTACCACTCGTCTGTTGTTGCCAGCTACGCTTGCTGGAGTTGCGACATCTCCCTTCCCCTCTTGTCCTGGTAGCAGCTGCAGCAGCTCTTTCCGCCCTACCCGTGGTGGTCACGGGAGGCTCCGAGCATGGCCATCAGAACTTGAAGCCATCCGCGGGGATGGAAGCATTGGGATCAAACTGGTAGCCCTGGTCAGAGGCCTGCGGCACCACGTGGGGGTCCTCATCCACCTGCAACCAGAGGACGCAACCATTTGCACTTTCGAATTCCTAGACTGCTTTCATGAAAATTTTCTAGAATGCTGTGCACCCTGCCATTTCTGGTGCTAGAGGAAATCTTTCAAACCTTGCAGAGTTACACCAGTCGTTCATTTCAAACTGCTACTAATATTTGTTTGCGTTTTACAACCCAAAACCTCAATAAGGCAATGTAGAGTGCTATACAAAGACTCCAGAAACTTCGACCCCCTGAGTTCTTCAATGCGCGCCTACATCTAACTACACAGACCTCTAGCACTTCACCTCCAACGAAACGCGGTTGCCATGGCCGGGATTCAACCACTGGCCGTGACTTGCTTATCAGCAGTGAAGCACCATAACCACTAGACCACCCTGGATGGTCAACTTCCAACTACAGTCAAACCCAGTAATAAAGATCCCAGGTATGACGATTTGTTGGTTTTAACAACCATACTTCGGTGCACTGAAGCTGCGTCCACATGTAGCGTCCTCCATTTACAACGAACACTTCAGGCGCGGTTGTTACAAATGTATGGTGCATAGTATGATGCGAAAAAATGTTAAAACGGACCTTCCAATGATGAGAGAGGCACGCTCTGGTTTACTTGCGACAAAGATATCAGATCAGTGATCACCGCACGCAAATTTCCGACGGTTCGAGCAAGGTCGTTCACTTTCTAGGCGTTTATTCAGAAACAGAATGTCGGAGAGGAAAAAAAATTCAGATGGCAGCAGGGTCTTGGGATCAGCGTTCGCGTGGCAACCTTTTCAACCTTTTCTAATGTCGTTCCCTGCAGCTACGACTGCCTACAATAAACTAAACAATACCTTGTAACACAAGCGGCGATAGCTGCAGTAACTTTTTGACACACAAATATTCACTAGGACCCTCAACTCATCGGTGTTAAAATGTGCTGCGAAAAGCCTTCCATCTTTTCAACAATGGCTGAGACCGGTCGATCAATTTACGACTTTCGTGCGACTGCGGCGATGCCTTTATGAATAAACAAAGAACGACGGCGTGACTGCCAGTGATGAACATGTCATCATGATTCATCGGCAAAAACCTTATCAAAGGCACCTGCAGCTATATACCTGCTTACTTGCGCATGTGACGGTGCAGATTGATAATGGCACTAGTGCACCATAGTGCTGTTAGCAATTTTGTCACCACTCGGTTGTGCAAGACCGCTATAAAGTGGACGTCACTTTGCATAAAGTAAAAGTAGCTTGGTGAACTTAGAGCGCTGCTGTCATCGAGAAGCATCGATACAATGACAGCAAGCATATAATGCTTGTGTTATTAGGCGACATACTAAGCATACCATACATCGTAATGCAGGGCAGTCAAGCTACACGGAGCAGTGCCTGCTGCTTGCAAAATGCTCGTCTTCGCCATGTTGAAAGAACAGAGCAATGACCACCCTCGTGCTGTTAGGAAATGGGTGTCGTAGTATCCCACCGATGGCACCACTGCTAGGACTGGGGTCGCGTGGCCAGTGCGAACACATGCAAATGTGCTCGGAGCAGTCATGAGGACGAGTTGGAAGACAAAGAATACTTTATACAGAGTATTTACATGTTGACGGTCTCAACTCTCAAAGAACAGGCAGGGTGCTCATCGGTGTGCCGGATTAAATGGGAACGATGGTGTCCAGCCCCACCTTGTCCTCCCCATGTGGTGACAAAAGTCCACCAATCCTGCACAACTTGCTGGATCATGATGATGGTCATGCCTGGGCCTGCAAGGGTGAATACCTGGTTGCTGACGTAAGAACGCGAGGTGGGTCATTGACCGCACAGGTAATCTTGTTGAGAAGTAGATGGCTCGCTGCCAGCTTCAGTCGCACCTGGATGGGGCAAGTCTGGTGTGACGAGATCAGCATGATGGCAGACAGTATGCACCGCACGTGCGCGGGGCTTTATTGTTGATACCACTCAGTAATATTGCTTTGCGGTCGTTGCACCCAGCGTAGGAATGTTGCTTTGCATAGAATGACGACAGCCGTCGGTGGCCAGCAAGATAGCGACACAATAGTGTAGTCTAGAAAGGTGAAGCAGGCACAAAGAAGATACGAACTCACACAGAACTCTATACCACTTTATATGCCAGCAATAGGCCTGGCAGTGACGGCCTGAGCCGGGCAGGCGACTAGACAGGGATGATTAGCTACATGCGACGGCATTACATGCGAAACAATGTCAGTTCATCATAAAGGCAGTTTAATTTACTCATGCGCACGCAGCGGGCGTCACTTCAAGACACGAAAAGGCTTATTAATTGTTACCAAAGCGGCTGTTAGCGCTTCAATAAAAATGCGAAGAGAGGAAGGAATTGGTCACTAAGTGCAGGTTTTAAAGGAGAGTCCATATACCATGAACTACTGATATAACACTTTTCCTGCATTTCTGAGTGCGTTATAAACGGGTTAGAGTGAACAACAAATAAGCAGTAAACCAGGAAGTGTCCCTTAAAACATCAGTTAAAGAAATAATAAAAATTGCACTCTTTATGCCTTCTTAGGCTTAGCTACTTGATGGCTTGGGGTGGTTGCATCTGAAAAAAATTGAAGCCTTCAATTGATTCTCCCTTCCTTAGTCACATTTATAGCTTTCGCCACTCGATTTTCCGGACTTTACAACGCTAAATGCAGACTGGAAGACACTACCGATGCCGCCAATTTGATTGTTTTGGCACTCTTGAACCCACCGTGCCGTGGCTGCTGTACCCTCGAAACTACAAATGCCGCAATGCAGTCACGCCGATCCGTTGACATCCGTAGATTTGTCAAACCTGTGGCCACAGCCGCATGGTGCTGTGCTGCTCTCCGACCCTGGAAAAAGCTACGCTGCAGTTAGCATGCTTACAGACTCGTGGCAGGCGGTTATGCAACAGACCTTCCAGAACCGTTTTTGCCACGCGAGCTTCATACTGGACGCCAAAACAGCTGTCTCAACCACAGTGTGAACAGTGTGAGCGATGAACCTCCACCCACTGATGTTGCCGTCGACGATCTGCACGCTGCCGTTGTTTTGGTTCCAGCCGGGATAACATTTGAGGGCTTTGACACTGATGAAAACCTCGAATTAACTAATGACGAAATCATCCGTCAAGTTACAGAGGATTCCGACACCGAGATCGAAGAGGCAGCACCTACACAGCCAAAGAGCTCGAGATTGACGCGCGCACTGACACTGTCATCGGTGTACAGCAACAGCAGGACATTAGCTCAAATTAAGGCAGGCAGACATCATCGCGGGCAAGTGGAATGTCGTTCAAACAGAAATAACCTTTTTTTTTGTGCCCCTAAGTGTTTACAAATGTGGTAGTGCCGGCCACATCGAATTTTTTGCTTCTTTCGTTATTTTTTTTTAATATAGACAACTGTTTTCAGAGCACCTAAACTAAACGATGCATTTGCTAATTGCAATAAAAATCCTGTACTCCTGCCTTGACTTTCTCCATCAGTGGAAAAATACCCATTAAAGAGTGTGTTTATCTTGCATTCGTTTTTCTGGACTGCCCGATTTTCCAGATGGCGGCCTAGTTTTCCAGACTGCCTAATTTTCCGGACATTTTCGCCGTCCCTTTAGGGTCCTAGAAATCGGATGTTAACTGCAAGCTAAATAAATGCCCCCATCCCCGAAGGGAATCGTTAATAAATGCGAATGCATTTCTTGCGCCGAGAGGGTACCATTGCTGTCAGACATTTGCTTTTACCTACTTATGCAATGACCTTGAGAGGTGCCCAGCCAGCGAATGGTCGAGAGTGAGCAGCGAGCGGACGAGTAAGCAAGGCGTCAGCGTTCTTGGCTCGGTGTTGGTATTTCACAGCAGCGTCTTGAGCACACATTTTCGGATGTTCTTAGGCACCCAGCCAGCGAACCGTCATTAGTGAGGCACTAGCGGACGGGAGATTGGGGCGAACGGAGGAGAAAGAGCAAACGACCAGAAAAGGAGCGGCGAAGCACTGCACCCACACTCTCCTGCACTCTCTCGCATCACATGCTCAGGTTGCTAGGGGCGAGGATATGCATGTGCTTGCAGATGTTGCTATGGTAGAGGGAGTGAGAGCAGAGAGATAACACCTGCCAGCGTGCAGACAATGCTGGATGCCTAAGAAATGCATTCGCATTTAAAATCTGAAGGTATGTGAATCTTCAAGGTTATCTACAAGTGGCAAGAGTAGAACAAGCAGAAAAGCGATCAAGTAATGACATGTCACAAAACTAAAATGCATTTTGTTAATGAAGAATACTATGAAAAAAACAACAAAGTAAAAGATAATTTAGTAATTCATTACTCCTATACGTGCTAACGGGTTTGACATCAAGAACAGGATAAAAACAAAATGTTGACTCACATCATCCGAGAAGTACTGGTCGATGATCTCATAGGCCAGCTTGTATATGTCTTCATTTTCATGGTTCTGAAGGGCCTCGATCTTGTCGAGGCCACCACACTCCTCAATGCTGCTGGCGACGGCGTAGAACTGGGTGCCGGCGATCTTGAGGATGTTGTTGAGACCGTCTAGAACAACCTGCACCACCTGCGGATCTCGCACAGTCAGCAGGTTACACAGAGGTGCCACAACTCCTTGCTCCACTAAGTAGGACACCTGGACCTTGGTGCCACTAATGGTCAAGTTGGAGATGGCCCAAGCTGCTTCCTTCTGCGTCTGGAACTCTCCCTGAACAGAATGATAAATAAAAAGCTCCGATTCAAACTTCATGCATAAGGTATGCCATTTGGCTCCAAGAAATATTCTGGAGAAAGACTTGTTGGGCTTGCTGGTGTGTCCTCATCGTTGTTCAAGTACACTAATGCAGTAGAACTTCAATCATAACATCACCTGGTTTTGTGACGACCCGCATTTTACAATGAATCGGTTTGCCAGAAAAATACGCATAGAAATAATGCATTAGGAACCTTGGTTATATGATGAAATTTTACGCCGACCCCACATCTTATGAGGGATCTCTGATTTTGTCCGAGAGAAAAAAAACAACAACAGACCTTCATTTCACAAATTCTTCAGTATAACGAAGTATTACTCCATAGAAGCACATGTACTGTATTTACTTGCATAATGAACCCACTCGCATAATGAACCCCCATCTCTATCTTGGTCCTTGAAAAAAGAAAAAAAAAATTTAATGTATCTGTTCATTTGATTTCAACATGATAGCTAGTGCCGTTGACGAATATAAAAAATAACAACACAATCAAAGTCAAACTTTAGTTTGAGTCTGAGTGACAGCACTTCGTGCCCTTTCACCATTTAACTACATAAGATTAGTGTCAAAATAAGAAGAAACGTCACCACTGTACAGCTGGTTGTATCGCTATTTATTAAGGGAAGGGTGCACGCAATACTTTGCGATTTTTAAAAAATTTGGGGGAGATTCAAAGTAGAAGGGGCGGTCAACCTATATTCCAGTTTATGATATATTTTTAGTTTTTCGATTATGAGATGCCCGAATTATACGACGGTTCGGCACGGTCCCCTGAGAGTCATATGATCAGGGTTCCACTGTACAGAGTAACGGAGACATACAACACAGGCACTTTTTCGCACCGGTGTTGTAGGTCTACATGTTTATAGCTGTGTGTAGGCACTCCACTATGAAAATCGCTGCAAAAACTGATTACTAGAACACATGTAATTCGTAGCATGATGTCAGATTTCAAACTATATTTTCATTCAAACTGTTATGCACAATGAAGGAGCTTGTCCAGCTGAGCCTTTGACTCTCATAAAATGCAATGTGGTAAATATTTATCCATTAGAAAGATAGAAGCCCATATGACACTATTATAATCATTTTCTTGGTCACCTGATGCAGTAACTGAAAGACTGTGTAGCCACCAGTGGCTTAGGAGGCCTGAATTACTCTTCACTGACGCAAGACATTTGACGTGCTAGGGCAACAAGGTGAATGAGAAATGCTATATAAATAATCATGACCACGACCTTTTATACGGAGGAGAAACAAAAATGCGTACCTTACTGAGATGATGGATAATCATTGGAATCAAACCGGCATCAATCACAGCTTGGACCTGCTGGTTGTTACCAGCAGTGATGTTTGACAGGAACCACACCGCCTCCTGAAAGGAAATAGAGGGAGCATAAATTAAGGGGGGCTGACACACAAAATTTCGTAGCTGAGATAGTCTGCGAAATCCCGTGAACATGCGTATATCATTTATAAAATATCAACAGCAAATATAGCTTCGAAAGAATTTTACATGAAATTTTGAATATGCATTTTGATGATACTGACATCATCAAAAGTGACCTCACGCCCCACGTTGCCAAGCTGCAGTCAAGAAAACAAGTTATGATGGCGTCATAGCCACATTTGTCCCAGCAGTCTATATACTCCTTGGTGGCTGCGGCATACGTGCTGAAAGTTTCGTGTTTGGCGACACATATGTGTGTGTTCCCCCTCCCCCCCTCTAAAGGACTTCTTGATGCGGACCAGGCGGAGTGTGTCACAGTTGAGTACCGCACCAGCCAGTGGGTAGTTGCACCTAGCAGCTTGTCGTTTTTGGAGCTCACTAAAAGCGCAACTGTTGGTAATGAAGAGCCTCTAATTATTTATCTGTCGCACACTGCAGCAAACGATGTACCAGGCTCCAGAAACAAATTGTAGAAAAAAAAACGCGAGACTAACTTTTGTTCATTACCCTTTTGGGGGGACACGGGTCTTTCAGATGAAAAATATTGCGAAAAAAAGATCGGTATTTTGAAAGTGGCATTTTCATCAGATAAAAGCACTGCCACGTGTCCTCACAAAGTTTGCCGCGTCATGGATAAATATTTAGGCTGCAATACCAATTTATGTAAGCACCTTGATCTATATTTTCAGTGAAAGAAGCGATAGCTTGCCGCTGAACCGAGCAAGCTATCGCGGCCATATCGATAATGTCGGAAAAAACTATTTTTCTTCTTGAAGTTCCCACCAAAATTTCATTCGTACGCCTGTTTACTGTGTAGTAATTAATACCGTGTAGAAAAAATGTTTCAGCGCGCGACTCCATTGGCCTATTCTGTACAAATGACTAAATGCTGTCCTGTGATTGCTACAGCTGCTTGGTGTGGTCTGCTGCCGCGCGTCGACGCGCTTGAGAAGCATAGTGCGACACCACTCTGGAAATCGCTTGCGTGCAACGATGTACGAATATAAATTTGGCAAGAAAAGAAACCGAGCGCGTTACAACTTCAATAGGGCCCGGTCCTGTCGAAGAACTCAGCTACAACTACTTGCCGGCAACCTCAAGCGAAGGCCGCGTCAACTCTGAGGTGAAAAGCAGCGAGCTAAGCCTAATGGGCGTCGCCTGCCGATGGTGATCGGATAAGTGCCGTTTGTCACGACAAAAAGATGCTTCCGCAAGCAGAATTGCTTCAACAGCAGAAAGAAGCAGAGGATAAACTTCAACAGCTTGCACAAACGTCGGCAACGAAAAGGAAATTGCACATGTCTGCAAGTGTCAACGACGGTGCGGACGGACCGGCGGTGGTGGAGTTGCGCTCTTTTATTGTCCGTGAAGAAGCGATGAGCACTTTTTTCTTGCGCATGAAGTGCACTCTGTGTGGCGGCTCCACGACTTTGGACACAGACGAGCGAGATTGCGGCATTGCTGTCAAGCTTCTCAAAATTTGCGAGAAGTGCGGCGATGTTTTTTCCAAGTAGAGCTCCCCACGCACAAAAAACGGCATGACAGTGAGTCTTTTCATCGTGAACCTTCTGTCCACTCGTGAAATGATGAGCACAGAGAATCTTCAGACGGCAATAAATGATATTTTCGGTGAAATTAATATATCGCACCGCAGCCTTTATACTAAAACGTGGCAGAACTATCTGAAGAAGCTGGCACCCGCGGCCTCGATAGCGGCACAATAACCGATGAATGAATGCGCGGCATCTGTGAAAACGCTACACATTAGCTATATATCGGTAATTCCGCCAATATCACAATATCTTACGATGGCACGTGGACGACACGCGGCCATTCGACACATTGGAGTCGACACCATCATCAAACTGTTTCAGTAGTTGTGTTCAACTATGTTGTGTCTGGCAACTTACGTGCAGGTTGTGCACGCGGCCTGAAGCTGGACAACACGGATTATGTAAATTAGAAGGCAAACCATCTGTGCCAAAAAAAAGTCAGTGAAATGGAAGTTGAAGCAGTGCTAATAATTTTTCAGAGGTCACTTCAGATGCACCAACTGAGGTACACCGCAGCCTTCTCGGTGATAGTCTATCATTTCTAGCGCTCAAGCAAGCACAAGTATATAGATTCGTGCCAATAAAAAAAGAATATTGCATTATTCACGCTCTAAAAAGAATGGGCACGGCCCTGCGTGCACATTGCGAAACACAAGGGCTCAGCTTCAGAAGCTTCAGGAGGCAAAGCCAAATTGACCGGCGACTTCATAACCAAACTTAGTTCGTATTATGGATGGGCATAGAAGTAAAATAAAGGGAATGTAAAGGACATGCGGAAAGCTGTCACGGCAACATATCGCCGCATAACGTCCAATGACAAGGTTTCTGACCACAGTCTTTGCCCGTCAGGTCCCAGTCTTGGTGCCGTCAGAATGCTGCTTAAGCAAAAAGTGAGCCCATTCCAAAGCACCGATATAATTTGCCTTTGCATGTTTGAGAAGCCCTTTGCCCAGCGTATGAGTGCTTTTCAGAAGAAAAACTGCTTTAAAGGTACCAGCGCAGCATGACACTAAACAATAACGAATGCTTACATTCAATGATTTTGGCATTAGCTCCAAAAGAACAGCGTGCCTCGCTTTTTGCTGTCGAAGCTGCTGTGGCTGAGGCAGTGATAAACTTTAATTCAGGGAATGCGAAAACTTCCTCAGGCATACTACAGGGGGGCTTCATTTGAGTTCGGGCCTACCAAACAGCCAGAGAATGCATGAGAAAGATAACCGGAATGCAGCAGCATCAGCGCACAAGCGCGGATTTGCAGAAAATCGACAACAAATTTTGAAGAAGCGTCTCTCTGGTAGCTTGCACCAGAGAGACTACATCTCTGGTGGCTACTGATCATTTAGCTAAGTGAATGTGCCATTATTTCTGGTTAGATCTGAATATGGGCCTTGTTTGTTTGAGTTTATTTTCTCAAGAGTTCTCAACTCTTTGCAACCATTAAGGAGCGATTTTTCAGTAACCAGAGCACCTAGAATTGTCATTCTTGCTGCAGCGCGTAGTCAAATAAATGGTTTCCAGAAGGGTAGGAGCACATTTTTGCATTTCTGTGTCAGAGTCTCTTTATTGTTCATTTATTCAAACAATTGATTAGCAGCATGTTTAGCAGTAAGATTTCATGAGCTGTATAATTGCTAATAGATGTCATAGCAAAAAAGTATTCCTACCATTGTGAACCTCATGTTTCCTAGTATCAAACCATGTTTATAAACCAAGATTTTGATAAGTAGTTATTGAACTATAGTTCCAAGACACATCAATTAATTATAAATTAACAGAGCAGCTAATTGACACATGTAAAAACAAGGTGCATATTTGCCATGTGCAAAAAAAAACTTGATAATGCTAAATAATTTCATCAACTTTGGTAAAGAAAATCACAATTTACAAAACGGGCCCACTTCCCTTTAAGCCGCGAACAGCCGAGCCTACATATAGTTGAAGCAATACTTCTTTGCAGACTAGTAGTTGGTTCATGCTTGGTTAATACAGTTGGTAGTCTGCGCTCTTTTCTGTCTCATTTTTTTTTTAGCTTGCGCAGCAAGTCGTGTTTTCTACATATAATCTAAAAACAACGAGCAGCAAAAAGCCCGCTGAACGGAAAGTATTTAACATTAGAGCACCAGCATTAAAATCACCACCGTTTCTCAATTTAATTACCTTTAATATTTAAAAGGAGACACTGGCCTTGACAAGTTCTGTAAGGCTAGTCAGGTTGCTAAAAAAAATGTGAAGCAGAGAAATTTCTGCAGGAATTTCTAAAAGAAATCTTCAACAATAGATTATATTTCAGCATCTACCAAGCTGACATATTTCAAGATTCCCGATTCAAAGTGATCTTGCTAAAATTAGCAGAGTTGCACAATTAATTTATGTCAAGACTGGCTGGCCTCATCTTGCATGATGACATCACTCTCTAGTATGCACGTTAGGAAATAAAACTGATAATCTAATTAGACTAGTACATAGTACAGGTAAACTTCATAAGAAAGTCACTGAAATTGGCAATTTATATAGTTATATCAAAACTTCGTTTACTGAACTCAGTCATTCCATGCTAGGTAGGATGCATTCTTCTATTGAAAATGCTCAAGAATACTTTACTAATGTGGCGGTCGTTACGGAAAAAAAAAAAGACAATTTTGTAGACTCTCAGTTCCTGCTATCACACTTTGATGCCGCAATGTGCCACTGCACCTATTCTGCTGCCGTCGCTTGTAATAAAAATGTTGGGTGTTGCCTACAGTAGCGCAATGCTGATGCTATCATGTTACCCAGCTGAACTATTTTCACTCTACTCTACTCAGTCCAACAAACATACACTGAACTCTCATTAAACGAAACTCGGCTAGACGGAAAAGTCGCATAAACGAAACTATCTAGGCACATTTGGTTCGTCTCCTATTTATTTAATGATAAAAGTTTCGGGTAATCAGATCATTTTTTTTTTTCGCTTAAATCGGTTAAATGAAACTAAAACAGGCAAAAATCCATTAACGGCGGAGGTGCCCACGACAGTCTTGCAACCATGAAACACAGACCAAAGCTAGCCTAGCCAAGCCAATGCAGCGATAGACGTCTCGTCGTGAACTTGAGATGGAACAAAAAGAAAAAAAAACGGCAACACGATGCACTTTCGCTCGCAAATAAAGTAAAAATTATTCAAGAACTTCACCGCAACGACCTTTCGAAGACGGATATTGCGAAAAAGTTCAATATTCCCAAGTCCACGCTGTCGAGGATACTAAAAAAACAAAGGGAAGGTTGAAGAAGCTGTAAAGCTTGGGAACTTCGCTACGGACAGAATACGGATGAGAATGACAGCATACAAAGAAATCGAAGATGTTATTTCCTATGGTTCAAGCGAGCACGCAGTGCGAACTTCCTGATCAGCGGCCCCATTTCGGAAGAGAAGGCCAAAAAGATTGCTACTGAGATGTAGATTAAGGACTTCCAGGTGAACAATGGCTGAGTGAGCCGTTTGAGTGTGACCAGCTAGCCACTCGGCATACCTTGGGTTGTCCTCCTTCAGCCCTAGCTGGCAGCCCAAACAAAAGTTCAATAGGACGACGAAGTCGAGCACATAACCCATGAATAAATAGTTCAATCACGGTCCCTAAACAAATATGGGATGAGTGGCTTCTGGTCAGCCAAGTCCCATCAAAGGAAACGGCGATATTTCCAGGATTTCCATAGTTGAGTTCGGAATGCACCGTTTTCACGGTGCTCGCGCAGTCGACAATAACGCGCGGCAGCCTCTTGCGCGGCAGGGTTCATTTTCAATTTCACATAATCCTGGTATGTCTTGGTGTGCAGGCCTTTCCGTGAAATATTTAGGGCGGAAAAAATATCGTTGAGCGCAGTTTGCCCGTTTCCTGTGCTCATTGCTGCGCGAACCGCGAGCACGTTAATTTCGAAGGGGCCGTGCGCTGCGTCCCCCCCCTGCTCTCGACGAGCTCCATACGGTCCTCAGTTTACCGCACTCGTCACATGTGAGAACAAGTTTTGTGGCTATGCCATATTCGCGGTCTTCCTTGGAGATTCTGCCAGGCCCACCACACACCGCACTTCATACACTGAAGAAGTTCGTTGACCAACTCTAAGCTAACGACGGTGAACGGCGTACCAGGCGTTGCGGCTCCATCCGAGTCTCGAAAAAAAGACCGCTTGTGTTTTGTGACAGACTTCGATGAAAGATCTTGCAGAACATCGCTCGCACGACACTCGATGGCCACTTTTTCAGCGTCGGAAACCAGGAGAGTGTCAACGCGCACAGCTCTCGTGTGATCTTGGGACGTGACTATCGCGTCCGCGATCGCGGGTGACGCGGCGGTGATAGCGCTGGCACAGCCTGCTTCTTCAGAGTTCTCGGCGGCAGAAGGTCTCACTGGTGATAAGGTGCAGGCTCTCGGATGCCGTTTTGGCCTTTTTCCGAACGCATGAGCACTCCGGAACTTCCGATGACCGCCTGCCATTGCACCGAATGCACAGCCGTTGTTAGGCCTCTACGCAAAATGGCGGCTTGCACGCCGCTGTCTAGCAGACAAATCCCTTCGCGTCTAATAGGAAACCGGGAACTGCCCCACGTGACAAAAACGCACAAATGATGTGCGAGTATTCAGTTTTTCTTTATGAGCGATAGCTGCGTTGTTGCTAGACGAAAAACGTTCTTCTGCTAGGAACAGATAATAGAAAAATGCGTCTTTAAAATGAGACCAAAATGGCCGCGCTACTTGGTGCGGTTCTCGCGCGCTGCGGCGTTGAATACGACTGTTTTTGAGGTGGTTTCGTAAGCAAAAATGGTCATGAAACTGACTTTGCAACCCAATAACTCGACAAATACGCATTGCAGGGCTATAATATTTTAGGAACAGCTTCCATAGACCTTAATGATTATGAAAAAAAAAATACTTCGAAAAATCGGTTTTTTGGAAAATTTTTGGCCTCCCATATCCGTGTCTCCCCTTAAAAATCTAAAAGTGATAGCAAAAACCTAATTGCATATTTGTTTTCAGCTGTGAAAAATACATATTGTATTAAAATTTCAGCTGGAAATACTGAAAATTAAAAAAAAAAAAATTCCAGACCAGTGTCTCGCCTTAACGGCTCTTTTCAGAGCCACCCCACTGATGCCTTGGCGGAGTTCCGGAAGTCTGGTACTTCGACCTTGACCCTCTTGATCCGAGAAATATCAATGAAATGGTGCGTTTTTTGCTCGCATTCAGAAATATTAGCAAAATGGTGCATTTTCTTTTTTGCTTGCATTGAAAATTATCAGTAAAATAATGCTTTTTTTTGCTTGCATTCAGTTTTTCAGACTGCCCGAATTTTCGGACGGTTTCTTGCTCCCTAGAGGGTACAAAAAATCGGCAGTTGACTGTATCCATTTTCAAAAGCAGTTGACATTATGTTACGCTTTTGATGAGTAATTAATTAAAAAGGCTTGTGCTCTAAATTCTGCTCCCATACTTGCATTCTACACACATACAGGTTTCCATTGCAAAGAGAATTATTGTTGTACCTGCCCTAGCTGTAGAGATATTGAGGCCTCAAAATTGAACAGTCGCAAATTTACTTTTTTGAAAAAAAAAATGAAAAAAAACTGGAAAACACACAGCTTCTTGAAAAAGCAACAATCATTGGGGCACATGTTTTGCAATCCTCATAAAGGTGCTCATAAATTCGTGGCAGAGCTTCCAACACAAGTGCCCGCAAATTATAAAGAAGCCTCGAAGTCGGTTACCCGTTTACAGGTTCTGCATATTAACAGCACCAAGAGTTCGGACAGTAGGAATGACATTACAAAAAAATTACCACTTCCTGGTGTGCAAAAATTTGCAGAGGGATAGTAAAATACTTGCAAAAACCAAATATGTCAATTTTAAGAATGACTTTTTTGCCAATTTTCGGCCCCAAAGACCAGACTGCCCCCTTAAATGAAACTTCTCATAAATGGAACAAATTTTGTTGCCTCTTCGAGTTGCGTTTAAGAGGAGTTCACTGTACAACAACGAGAGCTGTATGCTGCACGCTAGCAAAAAGAGAAAAGTTTGCTGTTTCACAGCAAGGCTTGAGCAATTAATGTAATAACAAATTACAACTTTGAATTAATGTAGGCTACGGCAGCCAGAACAGTAGCTAAAATTCCTTTTTGGAAGGGAAGTGGCCTTGATCAAGCTTTATACATGTTCATGGGTGCATTTGTATCGCTTTCTGTTCTTATACAAATGCGAACAAAAAAAATTTATGTGGAGTTTGAACCTCCGTAACCTACCCTTCCCCCTGCGTCACCTGATTGTGCTAGTGATAGCAGCTCACTAGTACAAAAAAACATAGCAGCTGCAACAAGTAAAGTAATCTGCCTATACCTTGAACTGAAACTTTGCAACCAGAGCACAACACGAACAAAGGTATAAGCAGTGTAGACGCTCATTCTCTCTAAAGATTAAGGAACTCCCCCCCGCCCTCGGCTGCCTCATTCAATTTCTGTTTGAGTCGCATTCGTCAGCAGCGCTCGTGAGCTCTGACTCGCACTTTGAACATCGGCGTGCTGGCCGATGCAATCGCAATTTAAGCCTCACATGGAAGGTGATGGCCGTGGTAAAGTTGGCCTGTAGTGTTCATATAATTGCTATCTAAAAAATAAAAGCAAGCAAAATAGCTGCAGTCTAAGATGGCATGAAAGGAGGGCAACAGCCCAAGTCGTGCACATCCGCCTAGGTGGCCACGTACTGTATTTACTCTCATAACAGGCCCACTTTTCCCCAGAAAATCCAGCTGTAAGTTTGAGGTGCGCTTATTAGGCAGGGTAAAATTTCAAAAACATTTATTTCATACTAAAGCATAACTGGGGCTAGAAACCGTCCCAGAATTTGCACAACTGTCACGATTTTTCATTCAGGGTCCCGAATATTGCACAAAGCCTGTCGGTACAGCTAATGCCTAGGATTTCTTCCGAACTGGCCAGTTAGACTCTTTTGACGAGATCTAACGTACGTCAAACAACATGCGTCACGTTACGGAACATGAAGCTCGCATGTCTCGCACTTATAAGGCAATGCTGCGGTCACTTGTGAGATGCTCTAGGTGAACTTGGACATGAAGTGCAACAGCATTTACGAGTACATTCTCTAGCAATAGGTTGGGAACAATGCGTAGACAGCTGAACTACCATTCAAGAGACCACAACAGTAAAGAAACAATCGATAAGTCTGGGAACATAACTCGTTAAAAACAAAGCAGTGATTTCGCTGGATCCTTATGTTAGTAGTGCATCCCTCCCCCTGTCTTGAATTGCTTTATTAAAAGGTTGGTTACCCTACTGATAACAAAAGTCAGCAAATTCACAAATATCTACGAAGTACCTTCTTCAACAGCTACACTAGGACTCACAAATATCTACGAAGTACCTTCTTCAACAGCTACGCTAGGACTAAATGCAGACTTGCTTGTCAGAGAATCAAAGCATGCGATGCGATATGCTTACAAGCATTCGAATTTCTAATAATTAACATCTAAATACTGACTCGCTTGTAAGAGAATCAAAGCATGCAAAGTGATGTGCTTACAAGCATTCAAATTTCCAATAATTAACTTTGTAAGACCAGCGTTCCTCAATATATGACTACAGAAAAAAAAACTACAGAAAGAGAGTTCCATCATGGAAATTCGATGATTACATTTCAGGCAAGCAGTAAGATTATGCACATTATCACGACCCAAAATTTTTTGCATTGAACGGTACAGATAGTTCGATTTCACGGGCTCGGACCCCGTATTCAAGACATTGAAATGGAATCGCAAACCACCATTCGAGTGTAACAAGCACTACCCACGCTTCCTTTCTTTTAAGTAGAGCGACCGCAAAGAGTTCCATTGATTCTGTACAACTCAACTTTGATCGCCAGCGATCCCCACCGAAAAGAGACGAAATGCTGATTAGGAGTAGCCCACAAGACAACATAAAGCTTGGGTGTCCAAAAATATCGCACTCGCAGGGAGCAGCGCGTGTGATACGATGTTTAGGTTCACGGCCAGGAAGCTTACTTCAACGTCCAACAAACCACCTTTCTTCCTACTAGGCTATCCTGCACAGCTGGCACAGTGCTGCTATGATATTCTTTTCTTTTTCCTCGCTCCAGTTTACGCAAGAGAGCGTTCAATTGCAACCGCGCAAATACGGTACAGAACTACTGATCCAGTCAAGTCCGAGGTGCGCCTATTATGCGCATAAATTTTAAAAAATATGATTTCTTGCGACGAAACTGGGGGTTGCCACTTTTGCCGCGCCATATTAAATCCTAATGAGGCTCAGCCATGAAGCCCTTACTGGTCAGAACAAGACAGGGGACCACAATCACGGGGCTCAACTCAAGTGCAGGACAAGAGGAGCACCCAGCCAGTGAAACCCCCGGACTCCTCTATGAGGTAGTGCATCACTCCCATACTTCAAATGCATGTGGGGGGAGTTCACCAGCACTACAATGACCTTCATAATTATCTGATCATCGGTGCGCACCAATCTTCCACTGCAGCAGAAGACATGGTCGCTGTCCTCAGATGCACTGCTGTGTCAGCCACAATGGCGGATGGTCGAGTACTGGGAACCCCATGAACATGCACATCAGTGCAGGAAAGCAAAACCACCCCATGAGAGTCTTGTCATCATTCCTGTTTTATATATGACTCCTTCAAAATCATCAGCACGACAGCTTCATGCGCTGAAACAATGCAATGCGGCTGTTAAGTATAGCCACAGCACATCACAACGGCTACCACCATTGATGTATGTTAGGAACAAGCATTCATCTCCAGCCACTTGGCTGATCTCTCACACTACACTTGCGATCAATATTGAATATCACTACCACATATCGTAACACCACCACACACAGCCACATAGCTGCACAGTTTGCTTTCTCCATACCAGTAGCATGTATCAAGCTAAGCTACCAGCTTTTAATATTTCATGGCTATTTCAATTTCATGGCTAGTTTTTCGAATTTAAAAAACCAGTGAGGGATGGTTGCCAGTATAGTTCTAAATTTTCACAAAAATACCTTTCAGCCAAGCACAATAAATGTGAAACTTGCCTTGTTGATTTTCTCTTTGGGATGTGTCAGCAGTGCAGGGAAGTGCGCCAGCGCATCACAGTTGAGTACCACCTGCGTCTGCTCATCAGTGCCTGTAACGATGTTGCCTACCGCCCTCAATGCAGCAGTCTGCAAAGTAAAAAATAAGTCATCACTACGTAAAGCCAAAAAAGCAAATGCATCAGTGATTTAAAGGTGCACCGACATCTATTTATGATACAATGTTTGCTCACTCATACAAATCTACTGTATACAAAGATGGCTCTGAAAAAGTGTGAAGCTTGGGTAATGGTAATGTTTTATTTTTACATTGAAGCCCATTTTTACATAACGCACCTACTGACACAGACACTAGTGAGACATTGAGCCACAGTACAAATTCTGGTGATTTCACACAACAGTATAACTTGTGATGACGTCAAGTGGAAAATCAAGCAAAATGACTGCTCGTAGATTGCTTTCTTGATCATCATGTCTCGCTGAGAGTGCAATTGTTCAGCAAGTCCGTAACACAGGAGAGCAAAGTCATATTTGCACTCTACGATCGTGTGTGCACAAAACTACACAATCTGAAGTGGATCAGACACAAAAAGACATTTTATAAGATTTATTGCCATGGGGAACTGACATTTTGACAGATAAAATCACGCAGCTGCAAAATGGGAGACAATAGATTTAAGGGGGGATGTGGCAATGGGGACAGTAAATTCGGTCAAAATGTTCAATTTATTCATTTATCATTTCTTTCTGAAATCCTGAGACGATGTTTAACACCAAGGTGAAATATTAAACCAAGATAAGCAGTAGCAAGTTGATAAAATAGTATTTCACCACTGTGCTTTCATCAAAGACTATGAGAAAATTGGGCTTTAGAAAATGCAAACCTGCAGCTTCGCCTTTGCACAGTGCCACCAAATTGTCATCTTTGTAAAGACAACAAATCTTTAGCTTTCAGTTTTTTTTTTTTTCAGCATGCAAAATGAAAAGCTCTTTTGATTGCTACTGTGAATGAATACCAAAGCTCTTTGGTGCACAGCACTCATCATAATAATGCCTGAACAAGCTCAACAGTAGCATGCAGACTGGCTAAGGCAGATTGATATCTTCTTTATTATAAGCAATCCTCCATCAATACAGTACTATTAATTCACTTCACTTTATTACCTTAAAGACCCCTCAAGGGGGTGTTACATAAGGGGTGGGTTGTACAAGAATGTAACTAAAGCCACAATTTTTTAATGAGACAGGTACATAGATACACTTTGAACAAAATGAGATGGACAAGTGATAGAAACTATGTCGCAGGGAAGGCCACTCCATTCTGCAGCTGCGCAGCAGAAAAAAGATGCAGAAAAGGTAGTGGTGCTAGAACGGGGTCGGGAGACTTGAAGTAGATGGCCAGTACGGGGGAAATGCGCGTGGCGGGAGCGATGTAAGGAGGTTGTCTATTATTTTCATAAATAGATAATGAGTACTTTTGAGGAAAAAACAAGATAGTTCGTTATCAAGTGTTGTAAAAAAATAAACCCTGATGCCAAACTGGAACACAATAGCACAGCATTGCATACTCTGTTGATTGAACTTGTCCAGGTTTCTCTTCCATCTCACGGCTGCGGAAACTACGAAAAGTTTCGTGCACAAAAGAATAAAGCATGTTTAAGTTAGAAATAACATGGTATCACTTTGCCTTACGCTTGTGTCGCAAATCTCAAGAACGAAAGCCATCTGGAGCAGACCCGAAGCCTCGACTTCCTACCATTCCAGGAACATGGTGGTGCAAGCGCTACTGAGGAAGCCCGCATGGACACTAGCACCAGATTTCCCCCTAGGTATTATAGTAAGAAACTCAACGATGCAAAGACATAACCCTATCACAAAAGGTCAGCTAGGCATACCTGCACTTTCACCTCCTTGTGGCTAAGTAAAGGCACCAGCAGGGGCACCACACCCGAGTCAATCACCCACTGGATCTGCTCATTGCCGCCATCCGTTAAGTAGGAAATAGCCCACACTGTGTCCACCAGAATCTGCAATGCACAAGCAGTCGTGGCATAGATGAGGAAAAGTGTGCGCCTCCAGTGCACAGCAAAATATGGTGCAATAGAGAAGAGAGCACCACCTCCATGGTAGGCAAGCAAGATCCACACACAGAACCACTCTCAGATGGACACTAAAGCGAAATATCTGATCAGTTCAGAGTTATAAACCATTACTTTGGAATACTATTATCAATAACTTCACCACCATATGATAATCATCGCAAGAAAAACTGAACATCAGTGTCACATTTGAATTTCACACTGAATTTTCAGCACACAGCGTGACGCCCTGAAGTTCAGTTATTAGGCTATTGTGGCCACATTAGTTCAATAAAATTTTCTGAAACTTGCCTTGTTGAAATTTAGGTTGCTCACAACACAATCTAAACATATTTACCGATAATTGTTTAAACAAACTCTAGCAGACACTTTTATCTATCATGCCACAGCAAGCTGGTTCTCTCACCAGCTTGAGTAGTCCCAGCTTGACAGACTCCCTCATAAATGTTGAGCATACCACAAGTTTTGAAGACAGTTTATACACCTGACACACTGCACGTTTCAATGTCATTCGAAAGGAATGACATTTGTATCTAATGACATTATGTGGCTGCTAAACAGTGACACATAACATCATTAGAATCAAATGACTTAAAAGAACGAATGAGTTTGAGAAACACATTCGCTGTCAAAATGTCTTTACTCTGCACCTCAGTGGCGTCTGGCCACCGGCACTGTCAGCCGTGATGTAAACAAGCAGACGCCTCCCTGCCTGTGTATGCGTGTATCTGCAGCGATGGCATCAGCTGTACAAGCACAATTAACCCAGATAGAGACATTACGGCACTTCCATTGCATAATGTCCGCATGGTTGCATGCGAGAACACGTTTTAAAGCGAACATACATGGAACCCTAAGTGTGTAGTCGCACCACAAACTGTACGTGTGCATTTGTTACTTCACATTCTAGAAAGCCTAAATACAGATGCCAACCGATATTCCAGACCTGGTCAGGACCGCGAAATAGTCTGAAAAACCAAAATAGTCTGAAAAACCAACAAATCATGCCGTGATAAAGTTTATTTGGATTAGAAAAGCCTAAAGAAAAATCCCAAATAATGCCATGCTTCATGCTGTTCTTGGGGACAAGCAAATTCGGCTCTCTATGTGCGACAGTAACATCACTGGCAAGCGCAAAAAGTCTGAAAAAGTGGTCAAGCCGTGATAAAGTTTATTTGGATTAGAAAAGCCTAAAGAAAAATCCCAAATAATGCATGCTTCATGCTGTTCTTGGGGACAAGCAAATTCGGCTCTCTTTGTGCTACAGTAACATCACTGGCAAGCGCAAAGTTGTTGGCTCCACGAAACCAAGCAAACAAAACTTGATACCGGTCGCAAAAGGATGCATGATTCTTTTACTTGAACTGAGACCGCACAGGACGCGAGCCTTCAGCATTTCATTACCATGAAAACGCTACAGCTGCAGCTGCGATCGAACTCGCGTGTTCCAGGTCAGTAGCTGAGCAGCGTGACCATTCCCAGAGTGCTACTGGTGCTTCTAAGAAACTGCGAACAGCAGCGAGCATGTGACGCGCACGATTGCTCAAACACACAAAGCACTAACACGATCACGTGCACAATGATGACCAGAAAAATGAACGTTCAGAAAATAAAAACAACCTGCTGGCATAAAATGATGATAAGGCTGCCTGAAAAAGAAAAGTTTTGCCGTTTTGCTAGCCGAAAAAGATCAGACAAGGCCCGTGAAATCGGAAGATGGTGCGCGCTTTCAATCTTGGGAGGCCACACAACTAGCCACTGCAAGCCAAACTGGACCAAGCGAACAAAAATTTCAGATGGCAGCTTCCAAAATCAAACTCAAATCAAGAGGCATAGCTCAAAACAAATGATTTAGTCCGATAAATCAAACTTCAGAACCTAAATTTGTCCGAAAAGTCAGTTGCAAAAATGATGGGAACCTCGATGGTGCGTTAGTGAACTTCGAAAAATCCGTCGGTGACTGTATACGCGACACACCTCGTCACTCGAACGGTTTTTCTTTTTCTTTCTTTAATCGTCACGCCGCACATATCGTGGTGCTTGTGTACATTCTACAGGCTGTGACTAGTGGCCAAGAGAATTGTCTTGGCCTATAGTGGACATATATATTGCGATACACAATTTCTTTGCATATTTTGCCAAGTGACTTCTCGATATCTTTTAAAGTGAACTTCCCTTTTCTATCACTCAACATGTACCTGGCTCAACTTTTCTGGACATTTTTTTTCTGAGTTATCGAGATTGATATCATGAACAAATAGCATTACTTTTTTTCTGTGTAGCACCACCATGGATCGAATAACATTCATTGCTCCGAATACGATTTGAACCTGATGATATTAACACTGCCAGTGTGACAGGGGTATTAGAACATCCATTGTGATGGGCTGATTTAATTTGTGACCTTTTCAGTTTAGAAAAAATCTTGCTGCAAAAATTGCAAATTAAATTATTTATATTTTAAAAGCTATGCATTTTACTTTGCAAACATTGTTTCAGGAGGTACGTCACAAGAAACGACTGAAGCGCACACACCGGCAGCTGAGGCAATGCATTTAGTTTGCAGTACAAAAGAGAGACATGTTAGGGCATGCCGAATTGCTGCTGCTGCACCTTCTTCTGCTTGCTATTCGCAGCAATCTCGATTCAAACCAGGCTCTCGATGAATACGTTTTTTTAAGGCCATCAGCTTAGTCAAGCTGCGCTGGTAGTTCACGATGGCGCCGACGCGAGCCACCGCCGACACCTTTGCCGCCATGTTTAACGTATATGTTTACATCACGTGGATTGAGAGCTAGTGCAGGCGGTGTAGCCAAAGCCATAGCAGAAAGGCGATCCGCTATCACGTAACGGAAAAATAGGTCTCTGAACGATTTTTTTGCGTTTGCCTCACGGCATGGTTTTTCGGCCACTTTTCTAGCGGTGAAGCTAGGTGAATTCTGGCGAGTTTTGCCGCATTTGCTCCCTTTGATGCCAAGTGTGAACGGCCCTACATTCCACAGACAAGTTGCGTTGGGCTGCTTGAGTGCAGCGGCCAACCGAGCGTTCGTATCATCCACGGTTGCTGGGGAAACCGTTCGTATAACACCAAATCACAAAATATTTTATGTAATGCAGTCCATGCTAAGCAACCTTAAAATTTTTATCATCACGAAATTCGCCTCAATAGTAATTTTATCGAGATTCTACTGTATAACGAAGCTACATATGACAAAAAATTAACGGTTACATATGAAAATCCTTTATAAATGATTATTTTGTATGGTACTTATATTCGTAACCCTAAAACAGGAATATTCATTATAACAAGTAACTAATTACACCCATCTTCCTCAAAAAGTGGTTTCAGTGTACCGCCACCATATCGTTATCGTTTCTGCCAACAGTACTACAATATCGACCATGTCAGTAAGAACCTTTAGCAAAACGAAGGCAGCAGAAAAAAAGTCTCACGTTGTTGTCCGTGTGGTGAATGAGGAGACATAGAGAAGGCAGGATTTCTCTGATGGTTTCCAGCGGTGGCGGAGGGTCTTTGTTCCGACAAAGGTTAACGATGACCCAGGTAACATTACGCAAGAACGTTAGTGGCATGGAAGGCTTGATGAATGACAGTAGTGGCTCTACCACACCAAGTTTAATAACGTAGTCTCGAAGCTGCGGCCCGTCCCCTGAAACCCAGGCAGTAATTTGTAAAGCTCAGACAAAGGTATTGTGAACAATAGTGTGTTTGTAAAATGACCACAGTACATTTTATAACAGCACAAACAAAAGAAGAGATAAAGGAAGCCACATAGCATGAGTGCAGACCTGTCTATGGTGGATGCCGACATATTAGTGCAATATGCCTCCCAACACATTGCAAGTGCTAGCTACCTTACTCACAGAGCATCCTTTTAAAAATTATAGAACAAAACAGCTCCAGCCAGTTCTTAACAACAAGCGATTCAACAACTGGAAGTGCTTTGTCTGCCACTGCTGCTAAACAAGCTGTACGAGCAGAAGCCCCAGTGACACCAAGAGCAGAACCTAGACGTTCGCGCTAACAAAGCAGTATCTCAGCACCACTGCCAAAACACCTTTGTTCGAGGTATCAAATCAGAAAGTCATCAACACACCTGAGACCTGAATGAACACCACTGAAGTTTTTGGCGAATCAAAAGCATCTAAACACCAAAACAGCTATGCTCAAATAACACATTAAGGAGCATCAATACAAATACAGGCCCCGACAAATTTTTTTACGCCTTCGAAATTTCAGGACACCTTGACATATTGGACTTCATAAATGCACTGTCAAGGTTACCATAATGTCAATGCATTTTAAAGCAAATTTATGTCTGGAAGTTTGATTTTCCTCACTAGATCCCCTTTCATTAGCCATGCCGCTCAAATTTGAAAGCCGCCACGTTGAATCTCCCATTGGCTTGGTAGTATATTCTAGTTTCGAAGGCCGTGTCTGATCTCCTTCAGCTGGCAAAACTGTTCAGGGGGCACAACTTTGCTTTTTCAGAAAATGTTATCATCATCATTAAAACACCAATAAACTATTTGTTTTTTCGTGCATGTGTGCCTTCGGCAGCAAGGGACACTAAAGGCGAATAATAATTTATGTCAGTGAAAGATCAGTGTTTGAGAACGTCTAAAATGGCACTATTATCAGCAGCAGTGCTCTACTCAGCAGTGCTCTACTCAACAGTGCCCTTAAGGCAAATGTACAGCACCATAAGTACCACGAGAAGACATTTTGAAGTGATCTCAATGACTTCAAAAGTTTCGAATACAATTAATCATTAGTAATCAAACCAGTCATAATATAAAAAGAACCTTCCGTGAATTACAACACTTCATAAAATGCTGCTTGTCCGTTTACGTTTGATTCATGGGAAAAAAAAACTGCTTGGTGTTATGATGGCAAACGGCACGATTGGTTCAAAACTTCTTCCACACCGTCGCACCTGATTTATGAAACGTCCTTGTATACAGTCGAACCTTGATATATCGAACGGCGCGGTGATCGCGAAATAGTTCGATATATCCAGAATTCGATATAAAAAAATCACGAAAAAAATGCGTCAACAGCTTGCTGAAAACAACCAACGAACCGTTCAAGTGTGGTGCAGTAAATACTCCCTTGAAGATTCAAACATAGTATTTATTGTGTTGGTTTAAAATATTGAAAAAGAGCAGCCTGCTTTTTGTTGGCCATGGCGTGTTTGACGACTGTGTCCTCAATATAGTCCAGGCGATCCATAAGTGATAGGCCAGTGCCTTCAATCGCGCCGCAGTAACGGCGCACAAGGGCCAAGGCAGCTACGACCTCAGCTAATGCCGGGAGCGGGGCACCACCAGCGCTTGCGGGATCCACCTCTGCAGTCTTCATTTGGCTGCTCAGCAGTAGCTTCGGCGACAATCTCCACATTCGTGAGCTCCGCCGTTCGGAGTTAGGCCTGTCACGCACCACAACGCGCGACAGGCCTAACTCCGAACGCAAGAACACTGCGAGCACAACGACCGATGCCTGCAGATGCTACGGGGGAGGAGCTTGCAACAAGTGGTGGTGGTAGTGGTTGTAAGGAAGAGGAAAAAGGCACCTAATTTCTGTCTGCCTTCAGGCGACACGGTGCAGTGCCTTATAGGGATGGGGGGAAGGAGGGATAAAGAGAATAGAAGGAAATAGATGAAGAAATAGACAGGCAAGCCACGGAAAAAAGAAGGGCATAGGATAGTGGGGATCCGGTCGAAGCAGTCCAAGGGCGGGGCGCCACAATGCTAGAGCTGCACGGCGTCAGGAGACCGCGGAGGGCGAACCAGTCGGCGGGAGCTGCGCTGGCGTCGGAGATCATGAGGGCACAACCGTCCAGCTTGAAATCCTGCGAGCGAATCCTCCCAACAAGTGCGCAGTGTGCCGTTGACACCATAGAGACTGCAACGACTGCAAGCTGCAAGGCTGCGGCGCGCGTATGCCGCTACCTTAAAAGTGGCGCTCTCAGCGCCATCGATGTGTGCAGCATTCGTAAATATCCGCCGCTCTACCGCTACTTTCGAGAGTTGCGGGAAAGCTCGCCGCCTGTCAATGGAGCGTGGGCGGTTTGGGGTGGCTGAGTTCGATATATCCATTATACTTTGTTCGAAATAAAAAATCAATAACGCATGCGATTTGCCGTATGATATAGGAACCGTTCGATATAGGCAATAATTCGATATATTGAGGTTTGACTGCACATTTATTAAAAACAAAAACGGAGGGCAAGGTAGTAGATGAATAACTGGCTTGCGCGTTGCAATGCAAAGAATCGAAAGGTGAAGACACTGCTCATCTATCTTATACTTCGAAGTTCCTCATCAAGGTTGTTGGCCTTCAAAATAAAAAATAACACACCAATGCGGCACCAGTGGGGCAGGCTGAACATGCAACTCGTAGTCCACCTTCAATCCCCATGTGCTGTTTACTAAAACTGCTAACACAAGAACTCACCAATTATGTTGCCCAACGCCCAAACAGCTTGTTCACAGACATTTTGGTGTGGTGACCTCAACAAGTCCAAGAAAAGTGGTACTGCATCTGGATATTCAAAGCAAGGAATGCCATTAAAAAATTGGTGTATGGAAACACTCTTTTTAATGAAAGCACAAAGGCACTGAGAAGGAGGCAACTATAGGCTGAAACTTTCAAGACTGAAAATGTACCTGCATTGACAACTGCTTGCGTTTGTTGTGAGTTTCCTGATGCAATGTTTGTCAGTGCCCAGGCTGCTTCGAATTGTAAGGAAGGGCTGAAAAACGGCACAGTAAGGGACACATTTCAATGAAGCTGAAAATTGAACATGCACTCTTCTAGAATATTTATAAGATTAATTATATTAAGCTGTTATATCGAATATTTTCCACCTAAATACTTAAAATACATAACTGAATAGCTCCAGCACACAACCAAATATTCAAATATGCATTTAGGTGCTAAACATTTCTTACAAATTGAATACATTAAACATTTTAAAAATGACCATTGTGCCCAAACAGTGATGAAGTGACAGGAAAAGCTGTGTTTAACAGCTAACTCACTAGTGTTCTTACTCCTTAGAAAATGATAGTTCATGGCTGAACACAGCACTAAAGTTTACAACTATGTAACAGCACCCTGCCAGCCTTCAGGAATACAGCAGTGGCATAATTATTGCCACCAACAGCATTGCAGGCAATATGTGTCTACCCTGCAGAAGATGAATGTGACAAAAGATTGGTATGCACCCAACTACAAAGCCAGAACGCTAGTGTTAATGTGCAGATCAATCATGCCATCTGGATAAAACCAAACTGCTGCCCTTTAACAGTGCAAAAATGCATTACAAGTTTCTGAAAATTCATACCTTAAAGTGTGTGTCGTGCTAGAATACTTGCCTTGTCTTTGTACTGTTTAAAATATAGTTCAACAGAAGCCAGTTTATGTGTGCGTGTGTGTGGGGGGGGGGGGGGGGGAAGGACAGTCATCATGAGAAGCCCCAACATTATTACCACTCACCCATACCATAACACATGCATACTTTTGGACAACAACAATTACAACCGAATAGCAGCACCTCAAGTACCCAATGACTAGAAACTGAAAAAGATGACACTTACTTGTCATGCCTTCGCAAAGCTTGAACTAATATAGGAAGGATTCCAGAGTTGATCAGATCGTCGATAGGCGGATTACGATCACTCGAGAGTAGCCTCCTGTCAAAAGATAAGAGTACGCTTATTCAGTAACTTTCCATTACAAGTAAGTACTAAGCTTTAGATGCTGAGGACAGCAGCCGTCACACTTGAAATTTTTGTGCAAAAAGCTCGGATTATTTCACCAAGACAGCTTATTGCATTCAATGCAAGCAGGTGACCTTCGTGATTGTCGATTCACTACTAAAATGTCATCAAGCACCAGTAAACTAATCCAGTATAATTCACTCCCAGCAGCATCATCCTCTTGATTGTTCCAAAATGAAAGTTGTGCTTGAAAATAGACTATGTGCACTGAAAATACTAAAGCAAAGCTTGTTAATTCATATTTCATGAGACAAAAAAATTTCCAAAGTAACCAAATGCTAATGCTTATTATGAGAAGTATTCCCTACCAAAAACAAACAAATGTCTGCTAGCATCAACACACTCAATTTTTGGATAAATACGTAAATCCTGTACTTATTTTATATAAAAGCGATATAAAAACTGCTATTTTGGCCATTCTGCAAATTCATATACAATGCAAGCACTGCACCCAACTCCTGTGTTTAAGTAGCCTGGAAAGCGCTCAGCACCACTCCTTTATTATGTACCGTCCCCACCACCGCGAGCATGTGACAATAGTTCATTCACAGCTAAAATGGCCGGCAACAAAAATGACCGAATGGAGCGCTCAGATGAAAGCGCTTTATCTTCAACCACTCCCACCATGTCAGAGTTTTGTGACACTGTGCACGCATTGCATCAAGTTAAACCAAAGCTGCTAAGTACCGGATCTGCATGTGGACAAAAACATGGTTACGAACCTACAATTATCTATAGTGATGCAGACCGCACAACCTTGTTTAGGCTGTCTGCAATGGTATTTTCACTCTTTTACGTCGCACATTTGTGGCGCTTCAAGGATAGTCTGAACTAAAAGGATTGCATAAAATTTGACTGAATTAATGAGCGATGCTGTTCAACAATGCATATGCTGGGCAGGGCCAGGGAACAGTCAAATCATTAACTTGACCCACATAAATTTAGCAAATCATTTATTTTGGATCATTTCATTATTAACAAGTTTTACTGGATAACCGTGTACATGTGATGGCTCAAAGGAATTATGTAAGCTACCAGGAGAGGACTAGAGAGCCAATTTTTCATGAAGTAACAGCATATAAATCAGGAAATCACTGCTGCAGATGATCACCTGGCTGACTGGACTGCACTGAGCTGGACATTAGGATCCCCACTGCTTGCATTTGCCACAATAGCCTGGAGATCTGGGTGGCCCCTGTCAATCTCTTCATCATCCGTGGAGTCGACCTGGGGCACATTGCGTCTCTTGAGCAGCGACTCGTCCCTCTTGTTCTTCCTCAACTCAACTGTCACCTCATTTCGCCGCCTTCGCATCTCCTGCAACGCAAATGTTGGATAGTAAATACCAAGCAGCAACAACGATATATGAACAGCAGAAATTTAAAGAAAGGACAGTAGCAACACATGGTGAATTAGGCAAGAATAAATGAATATTGAGAAAGAAAAATTGAGGATGCACGCGTTTCGCCTTCAACAATAGCAGGCAAGTGCGTGATCGGGCCCCGTCCGCAGTATACTTACTCATTTGCTTGCCAAGCTTCACTTCCAAGTGGACACCTCAACTGTGCCGCAAGGAAAGGAACCTCTGTGCACACGACATTGGCTGTTTGAGACTTTCATAAAGCGCATTTACTGCACGTGTTTTTGGAGTGCCCACTATGCCATATTTCCTTACATTGCGAATCAGCAATGCGTCCCACTCTGCACATTATGCTAATGTTATTGTTGTTCATAATTAGTTACACATGAGCATTTTGTAATGGGTGATGCTTAAGCTATTTGTTGCACAATTCAATAAGTTGTGACACTCTGTGCGATTCTACTTTTCTGCAATGCAATACAGTAGAATCTCGATGATACGAATTCAAAAAGAGCATGCAAAGTATTCCCATCACCATGGATTCGTATGAACCAAAGCAAATTAAAGCTGATATTGACGATGAAGAACTTTATTGGCCAGTACTTTTTGCTAAAAAAAGTCCATGATGTTCTTTTGAAGTTTCCTGCCTTCACGGTCTCTCAAAAAAGTACTACAGTTTCCTCCTGCTGTAGGTGGGGTCCGTTCCCACTTCAAATCAAAAGGGAGTGAGAGCAGCCAAACTCGTTAGACATTCACTCGCTTCACCACTTAGGCAGTTGAAAAGTTGTGCCGCAAGTCGACACGAAACAATCAGTTCTGGAGATTTCACACGGGAAAATTCGGGCGCAAATGCCAGGGCTGCTGGAAAACCTCGTCTGTGCCCGTCGAAAACGTTCACATTCGTTCTGCCCCTCGTACATGCCACTACCGCCGCCATCACCACTTGAGAACTCATTCTATTTTTCCTATTTCCCGAGCTTTGAAGTTGATACCAAATTCTAGTAATGCATGCAAAGCACTGAAATGAAACATTTTACGCCTTTACAAACATTGTTTCGGAACACACGCCAGCAGAAACAACACGAGCGGACGCAGCAGCAGCCGGATTCGGCCGGCAGTGCAAATGCGAAACATGTTAGGACATACCGACTCGCTGCTGCTGCACCTTCTACTTTCTGCGTTCATTCTCAGCAATCGTAAGCCAAACCAGGCTCACGATGAACATGTCTTTGTCAAGGACGTGAGCTGCACGGGTAGTTCGCGATAGCGCCGATGCGATCCATTGCGCAAGCCTTCGTCGCCATGTTGAATTAGCGGCTAGTTGTTTACATCACGTGGTTTGACAACTAGAGCAGCCGGAGAAACCAAAGCCACAAAGCAAAAAGGCTATTCCACGACGAAAAATTGTTCTCGGACTGTTTTTTTTTTGTTTTTTTTTTTTTTTTTTTTCATATCAGACTCGCGGCATGTTTCTCCGGCCACAAATGCAAGAAAAATCCCGGGGAGTTTCGCCGCATTCATTCCCTCTGAGGCCAAGAGTGAACAGCCCTTTCTTTAACAGACGAGCTGCGTTGTGCCACTGGCGTGCAACGGTCAATCGCTTATTTGTATCATCCGTGGTGACTGAGGAAACCATTCGTATAACGTAATGGTGAAAATAAAAATATTATTATTATTATACTGACACGTTTGGAGGGACACTAAAAGCAAATAACATTTCATGCCAGAGTGAAATTTCAATGCATGAAAACGTCTAAAACATCAATATTATGCAAAGAAGTACTTTACTAATATAGATGAAGGTAAATGTAGGATACAATTTCCAACACCAGTGGGACATTATAGAACAAGAGGCCAATGATGTAGAACATCCCATGTACAATTAGTGACTAGTTACAGAGATGATTCTGGAGCAGGAGAAATACTGCTTGGGAGCAGCCTTGATTTTTTTTGGAGCAGGAGAAATGCTAGCCTGGAGCAGTTTTTGGTGTTTTTGGAGCAGATTGCAAAATATTCCAAAGAACTCATAGAAACATCACTTCAGCCTTTTATAAATATTAATATTCATTAATAAACAAATTTACAGGGTGTCTACCAATTCGCTTTTTCGAAATTCCCTGACCTTTCCAGTTTTCCATGATGATTTGAAGCGAATTCCATGACCCTTGCGTCTGCTTGGAAAACTCTGTGCACTGGAAACACACCCTCGAGTGATAGAAAAAAATCAAGCACTCCTATAAAATAAGTAAATAAATGTACTAACAAGTGTTCAGAATGTTCTGAGCATGTACAGTAGATATGAAAAAATATGTATATCTGGCCAAAACGAAACATCCAAGTGATGTTTGGAAGAACCAGAAAGCAAATACACGACTAAGTTAACTGCAGCTAAAAGTTAGAAGAAACCCACGACAGTCCTCCAATGCAGCCAAAGCTGCTAGAAAACGTAGAAGTGGCACCATCTCGTGGCATTTTTGATGAGGAGGACGCTGGAGCCAGGCCTGTTCCGCCACTGGAATGTATTCTAGTTCACTATAATGGTTACAGTCCAGGCCACTTAGGATGTGGATTGGATTAGATTGAACTGTATTTACTGACTTGCCTATTTAGGATGTGGATTGCATTGGATCTTATGCAACCTGGATTGCCGTATTTACTACTGATTTGCATCCCCACCTAAATTGCACACCTTTAGTATATACTTCTCAAGAAAAAAAAAAAAAACACTACTACACGCATATTCTTTGCAACTTGCATTGAACAATGACTAACAACGTCGCATGAACAGGGCCTTACTGTGGAATTCTCTCTCTTTCATTCTTTTCTTTTCCATGACGAGCACATGCATGTTGATGTTTTATTTCTCTGGTCTGTGACGCTTGGAGCTCGACAAAGTTAAAGATGCCTGCAATTAAAGCTAGTGGTAGGGTTCAAAGCTACGACATTTGAACATGTGCGGGAAAGAAGGAATCTGTCAGGGCGCAACAGCACCCTTGATTCCATAGATTCATCACAGATGCCAGCGGGTAACCTTTATTTGTGCGCTCTTCTATGAATATAAGGCTAAAAAGTAATCACAGATTTAATAATACTATCTCAAGAAACTGCAATGAGAAATTTAGATGAAGTTTTCAAACTCTACTCTTAAAATGCGAGCTACAAGTAATAAGTGTGTAGCTGAGGACGTTTGCCATTGCATTGCCAATAATAATGATGATAGTAATAGTAATAATAAAAGGCATGACATAGCCTGGCAAGCTTTTGCTAATTGCAGTCCTAGCCGAACCAGGACTTCACGCCCAGCCAAATCATGGTCAAGACATACATGCACAAATTTAACGACAGGAATTATGCTGTGATTGGAAAGTTAGATATGCTGCATGATATGTAGAAGCAACGGACATGAGAACTCTTCAGACAACGTGAAAGACAAGTTGCCAAGCGAAAATTTCCACTGTCTTTTTTTACTTTAGGCTGCCACAATTGTGACAACCAGTACACCCATGAGACCACCGATTTCAAGAAAAGAGTTAAACCCCAAACCCCCTCATTCATTATCACCCAAAATCGACCATCTACAAAAAGTTTTTGTTCTTCCCTGTTAAACAAAACATGAACATGACGTCAGGAAACTACGTGACCTCATATGCCCTCGCTAAACATGTGGATTCTACAGGCCACAAAACTGACTGGTCAAGTGTGCATGTTCTGGCCAAAGAAAAGCTTGCTTCATGCCTGCACCTGAAATACCAGCACATGCAGACAACTGCACTTATGCTGAACAGGAGTGACGGGACGCTCAACAGGAGTGACGGTACGCTCCAACAATGTACTTCCAGTGCTTACGTCACGTACTTAGGCACACCTCGTTTCATTTTTCATTTTCAGTTTATTGTTTTCAAAAAAAAAAAAAAGTTACAAGTTCAACAAATATACAGGTGAGGGTCCCAAAATAAAAGAACTCGATATTTCTGGAGCCCTCCACTATGGCACCTCTCGTAATCATACGGTGGTTTTGGTACGTTAAACCCCACATAGCAATCATTTCTTATGGCTATCATTGTGAACAAGGCTCCCGTAGCAGGTGCCATAATATCGGTAAACTTTGTATTCTTTAGGTAGGCGTATCCTTTTGCGTCTTCACTAAGAAGGAACAGTTGCGCACTGCTTTTTTTTTCACACGACTTTCAGCTAGTCACTGTAGTTGCATACGAAAGAGTGGCTTTTTAATCTTTGATCAATGGTAATGCTTATTATTTTTGTGATGGCTGCACAGGCTACAGTCAGTTTCCATGACTAGACCAGATTTTCAAAATTCCCAGACTTTTCCAGAAGGGTCCAAATTCCCTGACTTTTCCAGGTTTTCCAGGTTGGAAGACACCCTAATTTCACACACAATAATCACTACAAATAGCAAGAAACATAATTAGGCAAACGGACGGTCAAGTAAGTTCTCCCCATATTTCGTGAAGGTAGCCAACATTGAAATTTCCAAAAATTTGAATAAGGTAAATTAACTAACATTTAATATGCTTGTTCTTGCCACACACGAGGTCAAAGCAAATGAAAGGGCTAAATGTAATCAGTCGCATATCAAACTCGTCACAGCAGTGGCTAGCATGACTGACGAGTCTGGCACGCATTTCACCAAAATAGTCTGCTTGTAAGGTACAAATATACAACTATATCAGATCTACATAGAAAATGCTAGTATGTGTAGTGCTGTCAATATTCTAGTATACAGCTATTATACAAGCTTTATCACTAGATAACAGTATACAGCTTGTTTTCGTTTTCATTTAGGCTTGCTGGATGGTCACATGGTTTCGCTTTATTCTTTTTGTTTTCCCAACACCATGTTGAAGGAGGTTTGAAGCAGCTACTAACAAAAATAACTGCTTGGAGCAGCATGGAGCAGCATTTCTATTTTGTAGCAGTTTAGAGCAGCGCTTCCAACACTGCTAGTACTCACACTACCTATGATAAAGAAAACTGCAGTATATAACAAGAGCAAATTAAATTCCACCTGTGAATTTTTGTTTGATTATTGGAAAAAACAGCTTCTTGGTATTGCTAAGCTGGATGATGTGGACGGAGGAAAAAAAGTTTCGTTTTACTGCGGCTGTGCTCCGCTGGCCCAGTCATATCTCAGCGACGTTTTGTTGTCGCGCGAGAAACCGCCGTGTCAACTGTCATGCAATAAAAAGTGTTGGGCAAGGCAGATGCCACATCATAATGGCTTTCATAGGTGGACGGTATGAAGCGTCCTAAGGGTGAATGGACCATGGTAACATGACTTTCTTTTACACTAAACCTTTCCTTGGCACAAAAGAAGCAGTCTTAGATTTCTATAACGCTATTTCAACAACCAATGTCAACTTATGATTTCCCCTTAGTGTCCTTTTGAAACAAAATGCCATTCAGTAGGGACATGGGAAACATCGCTAATATTAGTATTCACAATGCCCACGGCCTATAGGTGGCGCGCTGTGCAATCCAAGATCGCTGCGGAGGGATGATCAACCCGTGAACTCAAATAGGAAAAGATAGGACGCACTGACGTACTCCTTGTGCCACTTTCACAAACTCTTAATCGTCAAATGAATGTACATCGGACCAAAGTACTTTTCCAAACTATAAAAACTGCTGAATGTTTACTACCTCATTTCTTGTCGCAGTGCGAAGGGTGGTGGTGTCAGCTGATAGTCCGTGTATCAACGGTGCTTTGCGTAATCCTGTTTGTGCTATAGAAAACTGCACGAACTAGAATTCACATATGAACTGAACGGCACTCAGAGATAAATTGTGCCGAGCCTGCCTGGCGAATTTGCAGCAGTAGTAGGCCACTAGCAAGTAGCATGCCATCGCGGCTGCACAAGACCGAATGTTTACCATAGCGATGGTTTGCAAACAGATTACGCCATCATAATTACTTGCGCTGTAAGCATCATGTAGCTGCTTCTTCAACGGAACACAAGCATTCAACTTCCCATTAAGTAGCATTTGTGTCACAGCCATGATCGGATTCCAACAGTGCGCAATTCACTGCACGGGTGTTGCAAGTTCCATCAGCGCGATCTAAACAAGGATATCGAAACTAATACACATGTACGCTTTTTGCAACGTCAAAATTGTGCAAATTTGTTGAGCAACATCGTTCGGACAGTGAAGTGCAAGAGAAGTTAGCGTGGACTGTAGTGAAGAGAAATTAACTTTATTTGATCCTGGAGAACTGGTCAGACACCCTCCTAAGAGGGGTCCACAGCAGTTGTTGGCCGCGTCCATGCCGGGACTGGAAGACCGTGGCTTTCCGCCCGTTCGCAGGCCTCCTGTACTGCCGAGTATCGGACTGAGAGTTCGGGGCTTTTAAGAGCTCTCTCCCAGTCTTCTTCTGTGCTGAACTTGGCGCCATGTAACGCCGGGCACTGTCAGAGCATGTGAGCGAGTGTGCAGTTATATGCCTCACAACTAGGGCATCCTGGAGTTATACCATCAGGGAAATGGCTGAATGTGCTACGAGATGGGAATGAACCTGCCTGTAGCATCCGAAGTACCGACGACTGCGGCCGAGTGAGCTTAAAATGCAGAAGCGGGTACCTCTGCCTAGACAATTGATAATGGGACGTCATTTTGTTAAAGGTGCCAAGTGTATCTTAAAATTTATTTGCGAACCCACCTCCATACCCGCCCAGACCGTTGCTGCACGTGATTTCCCGCGCACGGTTATGGGCAAGTTCGTTGGCATTGGGAAGAGTCGAATGCACCTCTGAGCCCATGTGGGCCAGAAACCAGGTGATGTGTGGTGGCCTACTACACCCCTGGATTTTAAAACAGCGGCAGTCTTCCTAGAGATTAACCCCCGAGGCAAAGGCCCGGGCGACAGCCCTGGAGTCAGTAAATATCTCTGGACGCGCAGGGTCCGTCATCGCCAAGGCTATCGCTACCTGCTCTGCTACGGAGGCAGACGCTATCCTCACGGAAGCCGAGTTGGGTACGTGACCACGATGATCAACGACCACAGCTGCAAAACGATCGAAGCGGCCATACTGCGCCGCATAGACAAAAGCTACACTGCCCGTGGACCTAGCCACGAAATCAAGGCGAGACGTGGCCTGTGCCTTTCGCTGGCCAGCATTGTACTGTGGATGAACGTTACGCGGGAAGGGTGCCAGCTCGAACGTGCCCTTCATTGTCTGCGATAAGAACATCTGTTCCTCCCCTGCCGTATGATGATATTCCAGCTACTGTAGGAGATCCCGCCCTGCTTTCGTGGATGAGAGTCGCGCGACCTGAGCTAGTGTTAGTGCCTCAGTCACTTCCGTGAGGGTGTTGTCCATGCCCATACTCATGAGCCTGTCCGTGCTGGTGCTCATAGGTAGGCCTAGTACCCTTTTGATGCTTATACGCATTAAAGGCAGAGTTTATCCTCCTCGTGTCTAGCCCAATTTAGCGAGCATGCCACATAATTAATTTGGCTCATGAGGAATGCATGGAAGAGCCGAAGGAGATTGCTCTCCCTCAGCCCTCCCCTGCGGCTTGAAACCCTCAATATTAGTCTGAGCATGTTCTCCGTTTTTGAGGTGATGCGAGCCGAAACCTGCGAATTTCTGCCGTCGGATTCAAGAAGAAAGCCTAGCACGCGAACACAATTGACTCTTGGAATCGTCTGCCCATGCCGTGTGGTTATAGTAATCTGCACCTGATCAAGCGGTGACTCGTTCTTTCTGCCGGGTCGAACTGGTCTGTATAGAAGCAACTCCGATTTAGAGGCGGACAGCTGAAGCCCTGTACCCTGCAGAAAACGTTCTGTGATTGACAAAGTATATTGGAGCGCCTCCTCCACTTCAGCATTCGAACCGCCTAAGCACCAGACTGTAATGTCGTCAGCATATAAGGCATGGTTGGTATTGGCTACAGTGGAGAGGCACTCCGAGAGGCCTTTCATGGCTATGTTGAACAAAAGGGGTGAAATTACCGCTCCCTGCTGCTTGCCCCTTGCACCCAGGGTAGGGTGGCTAGAATGGGGAGGTGTGATGAGCGGGGCGCCTTTCGCTTGGCGGAGAGGGTCCTTCGGCGCGCCGATGCCGCTAGGGGCGCTGATGGCAGCGGCGCGGGTAGTGAGCGGCGCACTTCGCTGGGTTTGCTTCAGTCGCGCCATAATTTTTTTCGTTAGCAGTCGCACTGTCTTACAAGTATGTCGTCGATCGGTGATTGCGTTGAGTCTCTCTGAAATGTCCGAAGATGTCAACGACAAAAAAGAAGACGCAACGTTGGTGCTTTGTGCCTGGCTGCAACACTGGATATTATAATTCTTCAGGAGAGAAAGTTTCCCTTTTCCGAGCTCCCACGTGTAGTGTGCTGTTCGACAAATGGATTCGTGCTATTCCAAGAGCGGACAAACAGCTTGACGAGAACTCCGCAGTGTGCGAGAAGCACTTCGACCCAAGGTATGTACAAAAAATAGAAGGCACGGTGTTCGCACACCCGAGCAAGAGACCAATTTTGCTTACTTGCGTTCCACGTGTCACATGCTGCATTGCAACATAACCAATTGGCTGTCCTTTTCTCTTTTCTTTTTCACAGATTTGTCGTGCGTACGTTCAAACATAGGATTAATGGTGAAGATGTATACATGCCGCGCGCTGTGCCGACCTTAACAAATGACGCCGTGCCGACGATTTTTCCTAATTTGCCTAAATACTTGACGAAAGCTCTGCCCAAGGAGAGAAAGAGACGGAAAAGCGTGGCTGAAAGTGCTGTTTCGAGTAAAAGAATTAGTGTGAACCACGACAATGTCGAAGAAGGCTCAGCGATTGACCATGACGTGATCGTTTCAGAACAGAACGTCATGTTGACCGAACAGCTGCATTCCTTAAGTGCTATGCTTCACCGTCCTAGCGAGTTGTGGTCGATGCAGAAGTTCGAGCAAACGAATGCATTATGCTACCAGACCGCTAAATTGGACAGAGATTTAACACCTCCTGTTATTCACAACAAGATAGTGTTGTTTGAAGCTGAGGAAGGAGCAGCTGCTCAGTGCAGCATCTTTCTGAACGGGTTCCTATTCAAAAAAAGTGGCTGTCAGACAGTGAGCCAAGCACAGGATCTTCTCAAGTATGCAGACACATTGACACCCTGCGTAGGAATTGGGACAATGGAAGAGTTCCAACCACTGAATTTGGAAAGCAAGGCGAAGCTATCTCAAAATCGTGTCTTCTCCCTTTCTTGCGATGGTTCCTCATCGATTTCGCTACAAGGTATTATGAGATATCGCAGTTGCGCAAACCCTGCCTAAAATATTTTATTTGAGCCTGTAGATACCTGTCCCTGCTTTGGTTAGACTTATCCACCGATTATGGTACACTTTACAGATGGCTCATCTGGACGTTGTACTGCCTGCAGAAAATGCAGAAACCTTCTGAAGGCTCGTCTGCTCCGTCTAAAAAAAAAAAAGACTAAGCGGCCACTTGCAAGAACAGCTGCACAACGACTGAAATGGGCTGTTCGTACGTTGAAGAAAAAGAAAATGAAGCTGCTTACCTTGCAGGATGCCCTGAAGAAGATGCGAGAAAAGACTTCACAAATCATTGCATCTGTGTTAGAGGAAAAGGTACACTGTCCCATTAAGTTGTTATAGATTCATTACTAATAGCTTCTTAATTATTTCAGCTGAAACTTCTTCCAAAAAAGCAACGGGCTGCGGTGCAGGCTTGTTTTGACGCTGCCAAACGAAGGTCCTTGCGCGGATATAACTACAATAAAGAATGGCTCCTTGAGTGCATCATCCTCAGAATGAAAAGTGCACGACTGTATGAGCATCTTAGAGCACACAGAATTCTTGTCCTGCCAAGCCGTGCTTGCCTTCAAAAATACATCAAGGTATGTGATTGCATATGGTGTGCAGTATAGAGATGGTTCCTAATGTTTTTATCTACAGGGATTCGCTGCTGCTTATGGGTTTAATACCAAACTCCTGAGCTGTCTGAAGAAAAAAGTTAAAGACATGGATGAAATGGAGAGGCATGGGGGCATAGTAGTGGATGAAATGAAACTCTCTGCTCATCTGGACTTGCAGTCGTCCAGCAATATTGAAGGCTTTGTCGACCTCGGCAAGTTTACCGATGCCAATGAAAGACACCGCAAAGCTGACCATGGGCTTGTCATAATGTTCCAACCATTTGTGGGGAAATGGACACAAATCATTGGTAATATATTTTTTGCACTGTTAAGGCACATATGCCGAAGCGTTTTGTAATGCTCTATTTCTCTTCAGGTGTGTTTTCATCCAGCGGGAACGTAAAAGCCAGGCTGTTGACAAAACTTTTGGTAGAAGCTACAATTTTGTGTGAGCAAGCCGGCCTCTACGTGGATTACATTTGCTGTGATGGTGCGCCCTGGAACAGATCTATGTGGAACATCCTGGGGATACGCGCCACCCTCAATGACATTCAGTGCAGAGTTGTTCATCCGTGCAACAAACACCGATTTTTGTACTTTATATCGGACTTCCCTCACCTCATGAAGTGCGTGAGAAACACAATGATGAAGCAGGGCTTCAACACCCACAACGGAAGGGCAAGTTGGCTCTAATATTTCTGTGGAATTTTTATGCATAATGCGTACTTCTCAATGCTAATTTGAATCCTTAACAGTTCCTGATGCAATGTGGAAATTTTACAGGCCCACTGGGATCATGTGTCAACCATGTGGAAACTTGACAGCAGTGCCATCACCTTGAAAGTGGCACCAAAGCTGACTCGATCACATATCTTTCCAAATGGATTCGAGAAAATGCGTGTGGACTTAACATTTCATGTTTTCAGTGCCCAAGTGACTCGGTGCTTAGATTTTTACAAAGATCAGATCGAGGAGCAATACACAAATGTTGAGCCAACAAGACTCGTTATTGGTCTCATGGCGGAACTAATCGAGGTGATGACATCCAGGTTTCCAGCAGAAGCTTTACGGTAAGAGTGAAATATTTACCCTGTCGATAATTAGTCCAGACAAAGTTTCTACGCTTCATACATAAACATTATTTCAGGCTTCACAGCCGAAAGGAAGCTGTGCTTGACCAGGCACTAAAGTTCCTCGATTTGTGGGAAGCTCACGCAAGAGGACTTGGCTTTCTAAGCAAAAGTACCGCAGTGGGTTTGCGTGTGACGTTGAAAAGTACGAAGCACCTCCTGGAGTACCTGTGTGAGGAAGTACATTTCAAGTATCTCATGACGGCTCGCCTAAGCCAAGACTGCCTTGAGCGCTGTTTCGGAATCGTGCGGCAGGCAGGTGGTGGCAATGATCACCCAACCCCTGCACAGTTTGTTGTTATCACGAGGTATTTTATTATCAAATTTTACGCCTTATGTTGCATGTCGTATAAACTTGTTACGCATCTGATTATGTTTGACTGCTGTTGTGAGTAAAATATGCATTGTTTATTTATAGATGCCTCAGCTTCTATAGCCTGGCAAAGAGTCCGAAGGGTGGCAATGTAGCTGACGGAGTGGTGGAATCTCTTCTCTCTCTGGAAGAAATGCTGCACGAGGTGGAAGATCACAACGAAGACAACGAAAGACTTTCATCTGACGTGCTAGAAGTGTCTGTAGATCATGCGTCATACACTGTTGAGCGAAGTGACGCCCGCCTTGTGTATTATGTCGCAGGTTATGTCGCAAGAAAGCGTGTACTTCGTAGTAATTGTGATGATTGCAAGAACGCCTGCCTTGCTTCTAAAGAAAATGTGCCAGGAAATCTCCCAGCCCAGGCAAGCAAGCTGTGGGATCTCGGAGGACTTTTGTATCCGTCGAATTCCTTCTATAACCTGATATTATCCCTTGAGAACAAAATCACTCGCTTCTTGAGCACATCACGTCTTCATGCCAAATCGGCCGTTGAGATGATGAAGGGGATAGGCGAGACGCAACAAATTGGTTGCGCAAAGCATGCTGCTTTTTTGACGAAAAGTGTGGTGCGATTTTATTGCCTCACTCGTGTCCACTTTTTTTTGAAAGGGATGAACCAAAAGGAAGACGAAAAGAAAGGGCGGAGAGTAAAGCCATGCGTACTCTAGTGGCAGTGCATGAATGGCATGCGTGGAAATAAAGTTGTGTTTTTGTGAAAAAGTGTCTGCTAAATTTATGCTGCTGGGAACAATTCTCAAGTCACACGCTTAGCGGTATAGGTAAATTTTGGCGCTCTTAATGCGTGACTCATCTGAGTTAATGTATACATTAACTCAGATGAGTTTTAGCTGCCTATAGGCAGCTAAAACTGCTTCGTTTTTCTGCGGCGAGCAGCGCGCTGCGGCGAGCAGCGCGCGCTCATTCGTACATCGCCTGCGAAAGGCTACCCGCGCCGGTGCGTGCAGCGCCCCAAGCGGCATCGGCGCGCCTTGGGGACCGGTTTCTGCGGCCGCTTTTCACACCTCATATTCTAGCCACCCTACCCAGGGTGAAGGCCTCCGATTTTTATGGTGGCTTTGCGATCCCTGAGGAAGGCGCAAACATAAGCGTGGAACTTGGGATCTGACCCCGTGTGCTCTACCTTCTCCAGTGAAATCGTATCGAAGGCCTTAGCGAGATCAAGGGCCAATATTCCTCGAACATCTCGAGTGTGTCTGTCAATACTTTGCCTCTTAATCAGCAGCATCACATCCTGGGTAGAAAGACCCGGCCGGAAACCTACCATGTTGTGCTGAAAGAGCTTTTTATCCTCAATATACCGAAATACTCTATTGTGTACCGCATGCTCCATCACCTTCCCCCCACAAGATGTGAGGGAAATGGGACGGAGGTTCTCCATGGCGAGTACCTTGCCCGGCTTGGGAATGAGTATTATTGAGGCGGTACGCCAGGCCTCAGACACGCGACCTTTTGCCCAGAGAATATTGACCTCCTCGGTTAACTTGGCTATTGACTTTCCGTCTAGATTGCGCAGCAACCTGTTTGTAACGCTGTCTCGACCAGGGGCTGAGCGGCTATTAAGTGCACGAAGCACCTCTTCGATCTCAAGGTTTGTAAAGGGCGAGTCGATTTCCTCGAGCGGCCTTCCCTGATAGACCGGGTAATTCCAGTCTCCGGAGGGGCCAAGCAGAAGCTATCACTCTACCAATTCCTTAAGTAAAGTGGTGTCAGTGACTCCACTGCTCCGCTGTGCTTGAACTAAGCGATTGATTGCCAAGCTCTGATTACTTTTGGAGTTTGTCTGATCGAGTAGTACCTTCAACAGGTTCCATTTACCTCCGTTGAGCATCCGCCCATATACTTTTGAGCAAACCTCGTTCCACTGCTGCCCAGAAAGCTCCTGACAATGTTCTTCAATATCTTTATTGAGGAGAGCTATGCGTTTGCAGAGTCTTATTTAGCTTTTGTGTGCGCCATCTCTCAACCAGCGATATTTTAGCCTCCAATAAATGTGCAAGACAAGAGTCTATTGATCCACCTGCAAGTCAGTTTGGACAATCTTGGTGGCAGGGAGCTCATCCTCCGCGAGCCGAGAAAAGAGTTCCTCTAACGTAGCATATTCGGTCTCATCAGCTTTCCAGCACTTGTTAAACTCGTCCTAGTCCGCCACCCTGTACTCTTTAGGTGGAGCCGCCCGGGTTTCCTGCGTGACTGCAAGAATGAAGTGATCACTTCCCAGGCTTTCCTGCAAATTAACCCACTGAACTTTCCCCACATTTCTGATGAATGCCAGATCCGGAGTGGTGTCTCCTGAAACGGAATTGCCCAACCGGGTTGGGAACTGAGGGTCCGTGACCAGCTCCAAGGAACAGTCAGTCATAGTTTAACAAAGTTTTTCCCTTGAACAGTGGCCTTTGGATAGGCCCAGGCTGGGTGAGGTGCGTTAAAGTCACCGATAGCTACGAGCGGCGACTTGCCTGCAAGGGTAGCTGCCTTTGCGACCGCCGAGGAGAACGCCTACTTGTGATTTTGAGGGCTGCTATAAACATTCAGTACGAATATGCTCCACTTAAGCCAATTATTCAGAGTAATTTCAACCAGTTGAGCCTCCAAAGTAGAGTTGCCCCAGTGCAAGTGTGTGCTCTAAAAATGCGCGTTTGTTCAAAACCAAGACAGCCAGACCCCGTTGACCCTCCCCCACTAAACGATATAGATCAATAGCCGGGCAAGGCAACCGCCGCGTCAGTAGTTTCTTGTAAAGCAATCACATGCGGCTGAACCGTCAATGAAGCAATAAACTGCTGGAGGGAGGCCTTACGCTTCCTGAATCCCGCGCAGTTCCACTGCAAAATGACAAACTAAGTTGCATTGGAAGCCATGGCTGCTGCTACTGGTTTGCAGACTTAATGGCACGCCCATATCGAGGGGAGCCTGATCCATTGGCGTACCGGGGTGTGCAGAGGGAACAAGTGAAACAGGCGACACCAGGACAAAAGAGTTCCCGCCTGGAGCGAGTCTGCTTTCGATCATGGCAACTTTACATGCTACGAGGTCAAAGCATTCCGCCTGCCGTGCTACCACCTTTTGGAATTCTTTGATTGCTCCCAAGACGCCCCAAGTCGGAAGCCGCCGCTACCTCTCCTTTCGTACCTATCTTTCTTCGAGCCGGCCGCAACTCTACTGATGAAGACCGCACCAGGACATTTGCTGTATTTTTGAGAGCTTCAAACTCAACCCTCATCTGCTGAAGCTGCGCTTTTAAGCTAGCATTCTCTTGAAGATAACAATGCAATCCTAGGGTCTTCTTTTTGCTCTGGCAGTGCCGCGTGCATTACCTGTGCTGGCTGCTGTGCCGTGCTTGGCTTGGCACGATCCACCCAGGTCTTGGGAGCTTCTTGGAAGCGTAGCCTAGAGTGGGAGTGTCCCTTGGAGTAGGAGCGCCCCTTAGAGTGGGCGCGCCTCTTGGAGCGAGAGCGTCCTCTTGAGCGGCTGCGACTCTTCTCAACAGCTGGCGAGGGTGAGCGCATCCTCGAGGTTGGTGCCACGCTCGAATCCAGTGACGTCAGACCCTCTTGGTGCTGCCGGCGTTTCTTGGCAGCCTTTCTACGCCATCTTCATCGCCTTACCAAGTAGGGGACTTGGAATCGATGCTGGCAGGGCTTGTCGGCCGTTAGATGTGCCCCCCCCGCACAAGGCACATGACGGCTGGCATTGGTGATCGTTTGCGGGATCGTTGACAGCACACCCACAGCACACTTTCTTCGTCAGTGTCGGGCAGACATCGGCACGATGGCCGAGAGGCTCCACATCCATAACAAACGTCAGTCTGTCTCCTGTTCAAAGTACACCATAGCATGCTCGTACCACACATAACATAGTTGGGTACCTTACGACCACTGAAGAGAACGACGACAGTAGTCGTTTTCTTGATGCGATGCACCTCCATGGCTTTAGGGTTGCGCTGGTCCACAATCATCGCCGCCAACTGTCGCTCATCAACGTCCGCGTCGACGCCTCGCATGACACCTTTGCAGGTATCGTCAGAAGTGGCCGTGTAGGCTGAAACGTGATACTCAGTCGAGCCAAGGCGGATAAGTTGCAGCGCCGCATAGGCACCGGCGTTGCGGGACACTGGCGTAGAGACCACAACGATATTCTGAGTTATGTTCGGGCAGACGATATCCTCCGGCGTTTCTTCCGGGGAGGGCAGTTTTGCAGCTGTCTCCAGGGCTTCGGCTTGACGAATCAGGCTCACCTTCTTGTGATTTAGGCCTCCTTTCGGTTGCACTATGACTTGAATATGGCTCCTCGGCAATCGGGGAAGCCTTGATGTGGCTGCAAAACGCCGATCGACGCCATGCGCGGTGGCCGTGCAATGGCCAGTCGTTCCTCCACTTTGAGAAGAAGCAGACGCTTGTTGTCGGGGAGAACGCTTATTCTAGCCTAAAACAGTCTGCCACCCAGGCACGTTAGTGTCTTCTTGGGAAATAACTTCCCCGTCCACCACCATCACCACCAGCATGATGCCGTTCCGTCAGCACGGGCGGATGCCCAGCCGAAGAAAAGTCTATAAAAAGGGCGAAAAATGGGCATACCAGGTCAAAAATTGGCTCAGGAGAATCCTCTCGATGACATCTGTCGATGGGTGTTGAATTCCGGAGGATTGAAGCAATACTCTGACAGCAATCATTTGAAGACGACAGAGATGCCGCAGCGTCTATCGCCGACGCAAGAGCTCAGAAAAACACATTCGTTTGCACTGGATGCTCGAATGAGGCCTCGTGGACTGTAGTGGTAACTGCATATTTCATTGCGCTAATCACTTCTCTTCGCTGGTCGAGCTTGAGTGTATTGGCGGCATGCGGCATTTTGTAATATTCACTGTAATTGGGCTACATGCAATGCACAAAAAAAACTTTTTTTTATTTTGAACTCGCTGAAAAATATGACACAATAAATAAAATCAAAGTGACTTACGAACGTGAAAAAAAAATATGTTAATGCACAATGGGACGGAAGTGCAACTCTCTGCTCGTGAGCTAGCAGCTGATCGCTGACTGTCACTGTCACTCCCAGCACACTGACAACCATCTACGTACAGTGAAAAATCCCCGACGTCAAAACAAATTTTTGAACATCACTGATGAAAGTAATCTGAGAAATTCTCTTCGCCAAACGACTTAGATAGCACCAACAATGCGTGATTGCACAACCCCAACACGGCGTCACTCACCACGTCTACCTGGGAGTGCGGACAACATTCTGCTCCGATACCAGGCAAAAAAGGAATCGCTTGCAGTGTGCTGCCATCCATCAATGAACATGAAAAACAAATGGCGCAGCATAGGCCACAGTTTGGAAGCGCGAATCGTGAGCCTGCGCTACTTTCCGCTAGCAATGAATGTTATGGAATTCATTCTCTACAAAAGCACTGACGAAAGCTATAAACACGTAAAACAAGGCGAGTTTCAACTGCAAAGATTAGACAATAACATTTACTATCCAACATGGCTGCAGAAAATCTCGCAAAGCTGATATGTGTACTCAGCGGGCTATAATCAAAAGCGCGATTTGCCACGTATTTTCATGAAAGCTTCGCCTCTCGCAAGAACGAATCTGATTTAGCGTGTCATGGACGGTCCGGTATATTGACTGATGCATGCAACATACAAAGTGGTTTGTGTTTGTTTCTTGCTAACCCATTAAACACTGAGGCTATCATCGCCGAACAAGGGAGCGTTAGGGGCGCCTGACTACTACTGATCATCCTCGAGAAAACGCGACAGTCTATGAACATTGAAAATATGCCACTAGGCCAGTCTGGGGAATTCCAGTGGTCCCCCCAACATCCTCCCAGTATCAACACTACTTTAATAGCACACTCAACTCCCCGTGCTCATAGCAAAGCCCACTGATCATATCCAACAAATTATGTGCACAGTGATGGGTCAAAGACCCTTCTCAAGACACACTGGGGTGACGCGAGCGGCTGCAGTATTTCACTGTTAAGCAAGAGGTCGTAAGCTCGATACTTTAATCTGTGCATAATAAATGTATAGCGCATCAAGCATCCGTAGCTGTCTAGTTAGCTGAAATGCAAGTTTCCACTCATCCGCTTACTGAAACGAAACATTTGTGTAGCTGGACGTTTACTTTCGCAGTTTAGAAGCTTAATAGTTAGATATTCCCTTCAATTTTGTGTGTACAAAGGGGGGGGGGGGAGGGGGGACAATGCCTCAATACCCATTTTCCATTCAACTGCAAAATCTAGGAAGCACAAGCTAGAAGATCAAGTATGCTTTATCTATCACTGGGCAGAAAAATACCAAAATAGGAACGAATAACGTTTAATGTACGTCAAAGACCCATTGCCAGTGGTTTCGTGTTAAGCATAGCCCCTTTACAAAACCCTCTGACGCAGTATTTTTCGCAACACCGCGTTGCCTAGCAAAAAGCTGTTGCAACTGCCACGACAAACTTCACGTGCGTACGCGAGTCGCCGCGCCATGGAGCGCTGTCACCGGATCACGATGCACACCACCTCCGACAATGGACAGCGGCGCGAACGTCAATGCTGCGCATTTGCAAAAGCACGTGGTGCCGAGACGGTGTTGCTTTCACTGTATACAAGCTCTAGATTAAATTGAACTTTTTTTTTTGGCGAACGGCTCATCAACATTACTTTTCGAACAGTGCACACAACGAAGGCGGACGCGGCTTGGTGGGAATGGTTAATAATAAGCAGTCGCAGCGCATTAAAAGGCAGCATCGTCTGGAAACGAACTACGCGCACGCCACGTAAACGAGCCGCCGAGTAGTGTCATTCAGTCATATACGTCAAAAACAGCTGTCTGCTAAGTCGGATCGCCCAAGGACCAACGTGCACAAAAAAGATTTTAAAATTACGCAGTCGATCCCGCGACCGCCCCGAGCCTTTCATATGATCCGTTTCGGCACACATGTACCGCGCAGAAATGCTACTAGAACGCGACAACTCGTAAAACGAAGTAACCAGATTTCGATATGCCGAATGAACACAGGAATCGTATGCCTTATTACGATTTCAATCTAGGAAATTGCCCGCAACTCGCACGACTCAAGTTTTGCATTAAACCATCAAATAGGCCTAATAGAGACAAGTGGCCCGGGCTTCACGAAACACCGCGGTCGTGCCGCTTGAAGTCAGCTAGTAAGAACCTCGTTTTCGAAGACAACACCGCACTGATTCACGCTATCGTCAGTTAAGGCGCTCGTCAGGTCGTTCACTCCGTCAACGCGAGCAAGCTCTTCACGAACACGGTAAAGCAGTTAGGCCTAGGGTTGTCAGCGTACAAATGTTGCTTGCAAACGACGGTAAAGACTTACATCTTGATCCTTGCCCTTGTTTTTAAAGTGCTGCAACCTAGATTTCTGTAGGCCATCTGTAGCCATGCTGGCTTCCTTGATTTCGCCGCGACAGTTTATGAAAAACGGAGGCTTCCAGAACCAAACACGTCTTTCAAAATGCCGGTCTGCACTTCATTGATGACGTCACAGGTATTTGAAGGCTGCGAGTGCCAATGTGCAAGTTTTGTTCGTAAATTGACGCGTTAATTAATCAGAAAAAATGCAGCGAGTGTAAGAACGTTGCCACAGAGGTGGCTCAAAATCGTTCAGCAAATGAAAGCTCCAACCAGAGAATCCAACCGGGCCAAACGCTCACAGCGCAGCGCTCATCGTGACTTACGAGGGAGTGAGAATTTTGTGTAACGCATAAAAAAACGAAGCTCAGTAGCGTTATCACTGAAATTCTAGTTTTCTGAGATGAACCTGTAAGCCGAGTTGCGAGATGAGCGTACAACGAGCCGCGCATGCTGTCAGTTGTCTGCTGCGTTAAGCAACGCTACAACACTCCTTCAAATGAAAAACTCAGCATTGAATATAGGTAAGAATTCACGCGACGTTGTTTTGTTCTGCGCGGAGCTTGCTTTGTGTGCAACCATATAACCTAATTATAGTGTACTAAACGTAACATTTGATGTAATAATTTAGTCGTATGAAAGTAGGTTTATGTAGTTTGTAAAACTCACTTACAAGCACCAGGTTCCGTAGTGTAGTGGTTATCACGTTCGCTTTACACGCGAAAGGTCCCCGGTTCGATCCCGGGCGGAACCACATGTTTTTTTTTTTTAATTTATTTTTGCAATAAAGTTGCATTGTCTTCAAACGCCAACCGACAGCTACTGAGATGTGAAAAAGAAAGGAATTTGTTGCTAGCATATGCGCCACGATCGATAGGTGAGCAAGAGCATATTTCTCGCAAATCTGTGATTACAGGTAATCCAATTATGAAAGTAATGCTAATATTAAGTCGTATTTCTTTGTGCACCCAGGGCTATATAGTGAGGAGGTTCTGAAAACAATGGCTGCATCGATGCGTTCGCTACACTTCGTTGCCTTAGTCGACATAACCGTATACTTCGGACCAAGAGTCTATGCTTCGGACAACGACGACGGCGTCAACGGTCAAAGTGAGAGCTTCGACTTTTACAATGTCAGGATTTCGTTAGCATTGGATAACTGACATTTTTGGAGCGAAGCTCTAGGTTCTCACGACGTCCATCGACGCTGAGATGGGGCTATAAGAGGGAAAAGAAGAGAAAAGTGAGCCCCGTAGCTGTCTGTTTAATCCCTCCTCACCCCCATCCCCTGTGAGCTACTGTTGAGGTGTCGCACCCTGATGCAGGGTGCGACACCTCAACAGTAGCTCACAGGGGATGGGGGTGAGGAGGGATTAAAATGATAGAAGTAAAGGTATAGAGAGAGAGAGATGCGCTGGGACAGCGAGCGGGGACATATCGAGGGGATAGGAGAGATAGGAAAGATGGAAACACGGTCGTCCAAGGACGGGGCACCACTTGCGAGAGCTCTTGTCGGCGTCAGGAGATGGCGTAGGGCAGCAACTCCAGTAGGTCAGAGCTACGCTGTCGTCGGAGATCGGCGTCAGGAGGTGACGTAGGACCAGCCCAGTTGGCCAGAGCTACGCTGACGTCGGAGATCGCGAGGGCACAGCCGGTCGGCACGGAATCCAGCGAGCGAGACCGTCCGTCGACGCTGTCGTTGTAGCTATGATGATTGTAGTAGTTTCCGTCGAACTGACAAACAGGTATTGTATACACCGTACACAGAGCGTTTATATAGCGCTCATATGGTTTAAACATCGACTGTAATCGACCACCGTCCGTCCGAGCATCTGTTCAGTCGGCAACTTCAACGTAGGGCCTTGGGCTTCGTTTCATCATCAGCATTCACTTCTTGGGCTTGGATCAGCTGCCTTAATTGTGTTTCTTAACTGCTGGTTTTCAAAACAGTTTTCTATGTTGGCCGTCATTTCACCGCTGCCACTGTTATTCCCGAGGGCAAACCTTCTTAAAGTCAGCTACCGCGTGACTTTTTAGTAGAGAAAGTGGCGGCTTGGGCTGCTGAGGCCGGATAGGCAAAGGCCTATTTTGTTTCTTGCTTTCCTATCGTGCCACTTGAATTCGAGATTAAGAATAGTTTTTATAGTGTTTTTACTATCTTTGAAGTCTGTGCCTAAATACCTATTTTAAATATCAGTGCCTATATGAACGCTATTTAACCTCAAATTTCGCTTTCGAGTACAGTTGGAGACCATGCGGTTGGAGAACCTAGCCTACTCGAAGCCGGAAGACCACATGCATGACGCTGACGCATCAACTCGTCATGCTCACGCACGGTTACATTCGCATGGCATGCCCATGCCAGATCGGGCACGCAAGCATGCAGTGTTGTGTCGTTTCGACGTTCTCTTTCTGCCTGTTTTTGCAGGATGGATCCATCTATATGCGCACACGTTTAGAGAGGCTGGCATGATCATGTATCCTTACCACAATACACACCGATGAAACTGCTCCGGGAAACGATGCATAGAAAATATCCCCCCCCAAGTGTTATGAACGCTGGCACCGGCAAGATGCGATAACGGCGAGAACACCAACGCAAACGAAATGGATCGAGGCAGATTAGTCGCATCGATACAAAGTTAGAAAAAAATAATGCACATACATTGCGTTTGTATATTTTAATGTTTCTGCACATCTTCATAATTATATTGTAGGCAATTAACAGATTGCACAAATTACACACGTCGCCTTGAATAATTCTCGCAGAGTCACGTACTACTTTGACGTACGCAGGTCCATTCCTTGTTGTATAAGTCATCTTCATGACACTATGCTGGGCGAGTGCCCGTGGCATAAAGGTCAAGTGGCATTCAGTCTGACATTTCACCTCTTTTAGGGGCGTGTAGCATTGCAAATCCTGGCAGATGAGATCGCGAGCGCCCAGTGCGTGCATTCCCCTTGCCTGCTGGAAATTCTCAAACCTGATTAAGTGCCCTTCAAGCTGTTCAGAGACATAAAAGAAATTGACCCTGCGCAGAAAGAAAGACGCTTCTATTTGCGCCTGTGTTGCCCTTCTCAGCCATGCCGAAAAGAAAGAGACTCAGGAGCATGCTTATTCGACGGTAGACACTTGACTCGCCATGCTGGACTAGAAAAGGAGATGCCGTATTCTGCAAACCCTGCGGGGAAAAAAAAATGCATGGCTATGCTAAACCACTGGCGCCTTTGTATCACCATAAACTAAAACATTTCTGTTTGTTTCCCTGTCGTAGACACAAATCCCACATGTATTTCTTCGAAAATAATATTTTCTCAAAGTTTATCGCGCCTATATTTACAATTTTGGGGGTCTGAAACAGTGTTTTGTTCGCCTATTTCTCGCACTTAAAACCCGGTTCCTTCGTGAATATAAACCCGGCCTCTAGTCATGACGCCTACCAACCAGACAGAACAGACCTCGACTGTCTGTATATTCGCTCCAGTTAACATCGTTACGAGACAACCAGTCGTATGGTGGCAGTGGCGTAGTCAAGGTTAGTACACCTAGAGTTACTGTATATGTATGCTACCTTTAGCATATATACAGTAACTCTAAGTACACAAAGCTCGTCTCTCCCCCCCCCCCGCCTCCTTCCGAAAAAAAATTGTGCACCTACACACCCCCGAATGGCCGTTACACCGTCGGATCCATTGCCGTGCGCATGGATGGTACTAAATTGGAGTACAACTTTTACCGCCTCCCCCGCGGTAGAGTCAGGAAAAAAAAAAAGAAAAACTCCAGCATCGATGCAAAAATGAAGCACAACGGGCCATCAGGTTCCCGCTCACAACGGGTCATCCGGTTACCGGTGGTGGTGCAACATTTATTAATTATTAAATGGTTACCCAGAAGTGAGACAACTGTGTTGGGGCCATGATTGGCCTTGGAATTACTATTCTGGAGTTCCACTGGCAAGCAACGCCGCCTGCGTCCGTTGAACCAGGGTCTTCTGGCCCCTGAGGTCCTGACAGCTGAACAGGGGCGCTTCCCGGTACTCTCTCGTGAGGTTGGGGTTGGGGGACAGATGGGTTTCATTGGCACACCCAGACTTTGAGGAAGGCGTCAGCCACCTCTTCACCGAACTGGCACGCGCCATCACAGGATGAATTGAAATGTAAGGCGCGCAATGTAAACATTCTTTGAATGCACCATCAGGTGTCCTCAGTCTCGTCGGAAAGCATATTAAAAATTTGCCCCCACCGCCCCGAAGGGAATCGTGAGGAACATTTCCTGCGCCGAGAGTACACGGTGTAGTACATTTAGTGGCGTAAATTAATGACGAGACGAGGATTTGTGCTGTAACTATTTACACATTCATCAGCCAGCAAACGGTCGAGAGTGAAGCGCGCGCTTCACGCCGGGTGAGTGGGGCTCAGGGAGGAGGGAGAGCGAACGGCGAAGCAGTGCAATAAATGTACAGTCAAACCTCAATATATCGAACACGGATATATCGAATTATTGCCTATATCGAACGGTTCCTATATCACGCGGGAAATCGCATGCGTTATTGATTTTTTTATTTCGAACAAAGTTTGACATATAATGGATATATCCACATTTTTTTTTGCTGTGTTTATGCTGTGTTTATTTGCTGACAATGTATTTCAGTGTTGCTTGATGATTATTTTTATTTTCGTGGGAGGTCCCGCCTGCGGTTCTTACCTTGGGACCTCCCAGTGAATCTGTACCCATGCACTTTTCCATGTTCACACTTGATGAATAAAGTTGATGATGAATGAATGAATCGAACTCAGCCACCCCAAACCGCCCGCGCTCCATTGACAGGCGGCGAGCTTTCCCGCAACTCTCGAAAGTTTTTTTATTTTTTTAAATTTATTTCCAGGTACTGTTGGCCGATTGGGCCGTTACAGGGGTGGGGTAGAAAACTGACATAACAACCGTCATGTCATGCGTAAAAAGGAATGCATAGCCGATACAAAAGGAATACATCACTATACTACGTTCTACGACTTACATGCTACATCACATACATCACAAAATACACTTCCCAATATTACATCCTACAACGCACATGAGACAAGTTACAGCAAATAGATTCATAGTCAAAAGATGACAGGCACACACACCAAAAACAGCAATAACCGTTTACGAAGATTCACTTAGAAAATATTTCGTAACATTGTTTTCAAAATGTTCTGCAGTTTGAGAATCACGTATAGCATCGGGTAATACATTCCAGTCTTTTATTGTTCTAGGGAAAAAAGAGTATGCATATGTGTTGACACGACATTGAGGAACTAGATATTTTCTGAGGTGGTCACTTCGCAGGCTCCGCACTTGACGGGGAATTAGGTACTGCTCTGCAGCAAAGTTAAATGTATTTTGGAAAGCAGAAACAAGAATTTAAGTCTGGCTATGCGACGGCGGTCCACGAGGGGCTGTAAATTTAATTCTTGCAGCATCTGTGTAACAGAATCTTTACGAGAATATTTTGAAAGAATAAATCCAGCCGCCCTTCTTTGTACCCGCTCGATGTTTTTAATTAATCCTTTTTGATAAGGGTCCCATATGATGCTTGCGTATTCCAGTGTAGGCCTTACTATTGTTAAGTACGCTGTTAACTTTACGGGGGCTGGAGCCAGTTTTAATTTGCGACGTAAGAACCATAACTTCTTTTCAGCAGTAGAGCAAATATTACTGATATGTTGGGTCCAGTTCAGGTCTTCAGATATTGTTACTCCTAAGTATTTACATCTGTTAACGGTAGCTAACGCAGTGGAACTTAGTTGATACTCGAAATTTTTGACGTGCTTTACTTTGTAACTCGCAAAACAACCGTTTTTTCTTTATTTATTTGCATTTTCCATGTTTCGCACCATTTCTCGATAGATGCCAAGACATCGCTGAGTATTTTTTGATCATTATGGTTGCATATTTCTCGATAAAGTAAACAATCATCGGCGAACAGTCCAGGGGCGGCGCCAGGATGTTTTTACTGGGGGGGCAACCACGAAAAGTGAGTTCCTCCGGGGGGGGGGGGGGGGGCAAGCTAGCTCTGCTCCTACTAGGTTTTCAATATATGCTTCCGGGCACTTGGGTGGGCATAGGGGGGGCAGGCGAGAATTTTGGGGGGGCTCCAGCCCCCCCTTGCCCCCCCCCCTGGCGCCGCCCCTGGAACAGTCTAACAGTAATATTTTGAGGCGTGTAGCGGTAGAGTGGCGGGCGTTTACGAATGCTGCACACATCGATGGCGCTGAGAGCGCCACTTTTAAGGTAGCGGCGTACGCGCGCCGCAGCCTTGCAGCTTGCAGTCGTTGAGTCTCTATGGTGTCAACGGCACACTGCGCACTTGTTGGGAGGATTCGCTCGCAGAATTTCAAGCTGGACGGTTGTGTCCTCGCGATCTCCGACGCCAGCGTAGCTCCCGCCGACTGGTTCGCCCTCCGCGGTCTCCTGACGCCGTGCAGCTCTCGCATTGTGGTGCCCCGCCCTTGGACTGCTTCGACCGGATCCCCACTTTCCTATCTCCTTCTTTTTTCCGTCGCTTGCCTGTCTATTTCTTCATCTATTTTCCTTCTATTCTTTTTATCCCTCCTTCCCCCCACCCCTATAAGGCACTGCGCCGTGTCGCCTGAAGGCAGACAGAAATTAGGTGCCTTTTTCCTCTTCCTTCTAACCACTACCACCACCACACTGCGTAGGCACTGCGCCGTGCTCCCGACCGGGCCGCAGAAGTTAGGTGCCTTTCACATCTTCTAACCACTACCACGTTATGGACCCTCAAGATGTGTGCAAATTCATGCGTTTCCTCAATTGATGTTAATACTTCATTGTCCTGGACTGTTTGCGCCCCCTAGCGCAGCCTATCTTTAGGAGCGAAGCTCCTTAAGCCATGGGTCGTGCGTCCGCGATGTATTTAGTGGTGGTAGTAGTCGTCGTAGTAGTAGTTAGCCACCACTTGTTTAGTCTTTGGAATGTCTGCTGGATGGCAGTACTTCTATATGATGAATATATGATGAAAAGATGCGCGATGGCGGTACTTGGAGTGTTCACTAGATGGATGGACGGACAGACAGACAAGCAGACGGACGGTCGAGCGGGTGGACGGACAGACAGATGTTCGGACGGATGTTTCGCCTCACTCATCTTCATTCACTCCGTATATATGCTGTGACTTTCTTTTTTAATCTACCGACGTTGTACATTGAACAAAGAACTTTATTTCTCAGTCCATTGACTGCATTCCACTTGCATATGCCACGAGCGCACGTATGTAGCCAAGTGCGGCCGCCAAAGCAGGCTTCTCTACAATACGATGTCCGATGAGGGAAAACTTGCTTCCGGGCGCGCGTGCGTTCTTATTATGGCGAAGTGCTCTACGCTGAAATAAGAAATTGACAGAATCAATAACTATTTTTACCAACTTCAGAATATCGGTTATTTACATAAAGGGGAGATCAAAGCATCCAATTTAACGTTCAAGTTCCAGCAGCAGCACAACCAGCTACGAGGGTCACCACATGACCGGACTTGTTCTCGTTTCTGATTAATTTAAAGGAGCACTGACAAAATTTCTAAGGCGACATAGTGAGCGAGATAGATATATCTGGAGACATACACATCATCTACGAAATATCAAGGCAAATATAGCTTAGAAAATATTTAAAATCAATCTTAAAGTGCATGCCACGCAACTGAGCAACATTCGGAGCTTCTCACGACGCCGACATCAATGCGGCGGGATTGTAAACAAACCTACGACACGGGCTCATGTTGACCGTTTGCTTGGCACGCGCCTTCGCTGCTTGCGATTTCGTCCTCCGTCACTGTTTTGCGTGGTCACGTGACCAGCTGCCCGCCCAGCTCGGTGCTCTTCGAAAGCTAAACTGAGACTGGAAGCTCTGAAAACACCTTTAAATAAATAACCATCGCGCAGACGAGGCTTCCAGCCGTGATAAGTGGGCCATAAATAATCTACCTATTGCAAAAAACAAAAAAGAACACTTTTCATGTGTAAGTGCTCCTTTAATTACACGACCTTAAGTATAGTGATTTCTCAATTGTACAAAAGTCGGTTTAACGTATATTCTATGCAAACATGTTTCAGTTAAACTGATTTCTGAATAGCGCTATTCAGAAATCGCGAATACTTCACTTGAATGAACTTGATCTTCGGACAAGGGCTTATGTTTGAGATCAATTCTGTGAAGTTATTTTAGCGCTCACTAGCGTAAGCCATTCGTCGGCGGCGGTGCAACATCGACCGCCGAGTCAAAGGGGTCGTGCGGCTGATTAGAATGAGCCACGGGCAGCTTAGGGCCGTCGCCGAGGACTTCGGAGGATGTTCTTCGGATGGTGGATCCCTGGCAGCCTAGCCCCCTTGCGCAGCAACAACCGTTGGGCAAATAGTTCGACTCATCACATTTAGAAATTGTTTCCGGTGTTTGTCCGGAACTAAAAGAAGGCGACGAACAAGTCGTAATGACTGAGACACGTTAGAATCTTGCGTCTCTGGCCGAGGCTGTAGGATATATTCGAAAGTTTTGATACTTCGTGCACAGCAATAAGCTGTGCCAGAAGCCGTGCATACAACCGTTGATTCTCTGGACAACTTTCTCATGCGCCTTAAGAGCGTCATTCCTAATAAAAAATTACCAAAATTTTAAAATTAAATTGTATTTGACGCTTGACTCAATATCCACTGCAGTTGTGTTCTAGTGAATACATGGTTTGGTGAAATTTAAGTTAACCAAACTATTTTCTTGGACCCTTGATCAAGTGAGAGTTCGCTGTACGCGTATCGCTAAAGATCCCAGCACAACATGTCACACCAAGTTTTCAGCCACCCCAACAACTTAAGTTGGCAAGAGCGAGTGTCATTGCTCAGGCTTAAGTGGTAGCGCGTCCCAGAAAACTCGGCACAAAATAGTTTCAATATTTTATGTAGCAAAATTTTCTTGTCAACCCTTAAGAAATTCATAAAAGTAAATTTTTTTTTGCGAGTCTATCTCTGCATCGCATTTGCAAGCACCACGCTAAAGGAATTTCAAACATGCATACGTACATCATCTGCAATTCCTTCTGCGTTTCAAATTTGTGTTACTAATGGTGGAGATGTGAAGCAAATGTGGAACAGCACTTCACTCTAAGGAGGTTTAAAGGAACTACTGAACTGCTCTGCAAAAATGAACTGGCACAGCAGCAGCCAACAAAGATGCCACCGCCTCATCACTATTTCATGCCAATCAAGCCAGCCATCAAGCAAATGACTAGAAGCAGCACAAAAACGACAACAAAAAGGAACACACGCAACAGGACTATCACTGTCCTGATTGTGAGTTACTTTTCATCATATGCCATGAATTTGAAATGCATGTACACATTTTGTCAGTTGATATGGTGCTGCAAACATATTTACTTAGTATGCTAATTGATGCAGAATGTTCACATAATTATTACTTGCTTATTGGTCATTCACTTAGCAAGAATTCCTGATGTGGCCAAAGCTTACTATTATGAAAGTTTGCTATTATGAAAGTTTGGAAACATGAAAGTTTCACAACAGTACCCGACTCATCGTCTGAAAATGAAAAAAGAACATGTCAAATGGGGCCACTACATATCACAGTAATTTGCCTTTCAAGAGCTTGAGCGTGCCGCAGCTATCCTCAACTGACTTAAGTTGGAATCGATATCATCCACAGTACCTGACGTGTCACATTTTTGCTACCTTTTCAGTGTAGAATTTGAGGGAAGTACCAGCTTCCTTATAGCAAAATCAAATGCAAAATTTTGAATTTGTGAAAAATTCTCAGAAACCCATGATAACATGCCCGTGACACATCAGGCCATGATGTAGCCAATGCAGCATGGACAGAGTCGGTTAGACCCATATCTTGCGCAGAGCTTCGGTGTTAATATTCTGTAAGTGTTGACTAAATGGCCTTTCAATTTCTGGGAGAACTAATTGGTTACAGATTGAGGTTGGCGTTCACTATTGGTGCCAGCCTGCTCGCTCTCAAGTTTTACCCAATCAGAGCATCAATAAAGATCTCAATTATCAAAGAGTGACTGTGATGAGAGCACTTTCAACAAACGTTCATAAAGCTAGGACACCTGGAAGGCCAGCCTAGGGTATATAAAATGAAGGTGTGCAGAGACCAGATGCACAACTGCCCGTGTCTGTTCACACTGGCTCATCCGTGCTGACCGGTGCAATGTTTGAATGATGCCGCACAAAAAACTATTTTGGCAGTTCGTGCGGCATATTTTGCAAGCAGATGGCTACATGAATGCTACAGGCAACATGCCACGAGCACTAAACTGCATCTTAATTTACTGAAATGTAGGTCAATGCATTTTCAATTCCTGTCTCCTTGCAAACAAAAAAAAAGGGGGGGGGGGAGAGAGTCACAAGAGTGTTGGTGTGATTTGAAGAAAACCACAACATGATAGACATGACAGCTTTTATTTTTTATTCTTAAATGCAGATGTGTTCGATGATACAATAGGCTACTCTCAAATGCTGCATAACCTGAATAGCTCAATTTAGAGATCTTTAGATATATTTGGTTAGGTCTAGTAAACAACATTTCACATGTTTATCACAGTTGTTAAAAGGTCACTAGATTAACCCTGCACAGACAGCACAAACACTACTCTCAAATCATGTTCTCTGATTAATCTTTTTAGCTTCAACATGTTCAGATGAGCAAGGAAGAAAAAAGAAAGAACAAGCACTGACACAGATTACTATTATTATTATTTTTAGTTTTGGACCCTTGCTAGAGAACGTGGCTGGGACAGACTACTTGCAGAACAAATGTGTGATGTATGCTGCACATTTTGGCATGTTTGATAAAGAATAGAGGTATCCGATTCACAACAAAAAAATATTTCAGTCAAAAGGAATGTACCCACAGCATGCATGCAACAGATTCAGATATGGGTACTGAGGCTGCACCCAGGTTGATAAGACAGCATTGCAGGAGAAAAAAAAAATGGATAAACGTTACATTTTTGCCATAACTGAAAATAAATGTGTGCGCAACAACTGCCAAGGAACAACAAGGATGCTGCTGCTTAATGTGGTAGCTCAAGTTAAAACAGCACAGAGGTAATGCACAAGAAGTGAGCAATAGAGAGTATCTAACCCTGTATTACGGCATATCTAGCCTGAGAGACGAAGGAAAAATAATGGTTGGGAAGCTACACTCTGAACAATTTCTGACATCCCACAAAAACTATTCTCAACTGAGAAGAGAAAACATTCCCACAAGCAGTAATATTTACATGTTTAACAAAAGTCCAATCTTCCAACGGCTCTACAAGCCCCATAGAGAAGCTAGTTTTTATTTCGAGGGACTGAAACCTGAGATTCCAATTTTAGCATCTCAAAGAGAAAAAAGTGTATGCTGAGTGGTGCCCAAATAAGACAAGCTTCAATGAAAACTCATACACCAGAACCTGACCTCGTACTCTCTTTCATTTGGCATAACACTTCCTTGTGAAGAGCTCACGAGGCTAGGCCAGTTTGGTATAGAAGTTGGGTCTAATAACTACCAAGAGACTCTCTGTAAGTAAAATTTACAAATGTATACAAACAACGGTTGCTATATCATGCAAATGGCAAATAAAAAGACAATTTCATGCTATCGTATCGATTTTTGTGGCTCTTATGCTAATGTCAACCAGAGCAGCAGCTGCACACAACAAAAACGATACACGGAGCAAATGTAAAAGCACACCTGGGTACAGCACCCTGCATGGCACTGCTCATCACAATTTTTTCAAAAACACAGAAATATGCCAAAGGGTACATTAAAGAAGCAAGTGAGTGTTCTAAATTGGGCAATCTCCTTGAAACCAATTCTGAATGCCTGTCCGAGACAAACACTCGCACATAAGAATGTCTCTTCCTTGTGAACACACTGCATTTTCCCACAAGACACATGCAACTTCAAAACAAACATAGCCAGAAAGAGAAAGCTTTTTAAACATATAAAAGAAGCATGGGCATAAACGAATGCGCCCTTGTCCCAAGCCACTTCGAACATGAATGGGAAGCAATGGGAAGCTATATCATTCTATATCACCCTTGTGGCTTCATGCCACAGACGGGTGGTTGTTTATTTTCCCTTTCTTAATGGGGAAGCTGTTTCCACAAAGGTGTGACTCTATTAAACAAGTGCCAAGTTGTGAAACTCAAGGGTTTATGGGAGGAAAAGCAAGATAGAGTTTGCCTAGCTTTCATTTGTAAGCAAGCTAGCTGTTGCCAGGCTGAATCCATGAGCTGGGCTTGGCAAGCCTTACGCACGAACGTGTGCGGAAGAAGGCATTAGCTTGTGCAACATTGCAGTCAACTGGTGATAATTGAAAGGGATGGGAAAATTCTGGCTACCGAGCTTTAATTTTAAGGCTCTTTGAAGCAATTTAATCAAAGCATTTGGCATTTAAGGATGATATGCCACAGATTGTAAAGTGTCTGATAAGGGCACATTTCACCATGATTACTCAAGTGCCAAAGCCAGATAAGCTATTCTGAAATTTTATAGGTACCATTGTGAACAACCTCTACAGAAACTGAAAATTAAAAGAACAGATGAAAGAGCTGCTTGCAAACGCTCAGATGACGGCATGTGTTTCAGTCAAGTTGCCCAATGGAGCTCAAAAGTAAGGCACGCAAGACACTTGAGTGATTTTATTTAGAGTAACTTCAGCTGCAAGGCATTACAAAACAAATTAAATTCATGTTTGAACCACAATTAACAAGTTTCTATTCATATGGAATACACGTGTTCTACAGTCGTAAAGCTGATTTCTATTTAGTCACCTGATTAAAAATGACCTGCCAATTTCGTTATGCATAAGGATTTCAGACCTAAGCAGCTCAGTGTAGACCGATGTCCATATCACTTGCAACATAGCCTTAGAGTATGTCTTCCGAGACATCTCACAAGTAACTTTTTTTTTTTTGAGGCACCAGAATGACAAGATGAAAAATAAGTGAAGCTGAAGTTTGCTGTCATATTGTTTAGGGCTCATCCACATGCACACGATTTTTGAAGGACAGCGACAAACTAGCTCTGTCGCGCTATGGGGTCGCGATGGCTGCAACCGCATGTCGGTGACAAAGTGCCATTGTTGCTAAATTGAAAACTATTGCTTGTATGCCCATAAATTGTGAAAAGAAGTTTAAAAGTAGGTAGATGACAACAAGCCAAATTTATTACTGTCTCGTGCGGCACGAGAAAACCATAAAAAGATTTTGTGACCTCCTTTCTTTCGAAATCTTTTGTTTGACCGTGACAGCGTGCCTAGGACCGTACGCTAAGACCACTATGACGGCTACGGCACAGCTTGCATGACAATTTCACATTGTAGCAAGCTACTATCATTGCCGCAAGCTACTACCGAAACATCGAAACAAATTACCGATAACGAAATTTACAACAAAATACAGCCGCTGCCTCACTCTACGCATGAGATTCGACTGTAAACAAGGTGGTCTATACCTTTATTTCCTTGAAGCATGCACATATAACAAGCACGAAGAGCAAATTGCAACTGAAGCGAGGAGCAGGGGTGCAGTCATGCTGCCAGAAATCGTCACGCTCACTTCCTGATGACAAGTTATATTTTCTATTTTTTCCAGAAGCGCGCGATGCGACAAGTGACTGCGATGAATGGACGTCCGTGACAGCAAATACTGTCACTTGTCGCTGTTGCTTGAAAATCGCGTGCATGTGGTTGGATCTTTACATTAATATGTAAACAAGCTAGAATAAGCCTGTGTTCCCTACAAATTTGAATTAATAGAAGTCAACTGCACAACAAACTTGTATAGTTTTTTTACAAGTGGCAGCGATACTAAACAAGAACTTGCTTTATAAATAATTATTTTTGTAGTTGAAAAACATCTTGCTGAATCCTAATCAGCCAGGGCCAATTATCTCCAATTACCACTATTAATTACTTTCAACATCGCCTAAACAGAGTAAAGCTCAGAAAAAAGAAATAATTATAAAATATAATTCATTCCATAATAATCAAGAACTGCCCAGAACATGGATTCAGCAGGCTACAGCAACCTTGGCTCTCAAATGACTATAAAGCATTTATTACATGACCTAAATTGTAAAAAAAAATGTATACCTGCCCTCTTACTTTTTGCACAAGTATGATATTTTGAATGCATAGAGAAGTACAGCAGTTTAAGTTGTCAAGGTCATCTTGAACCTAGACATTGTGCACTTGATGGAGCTGGCAGAGGAAAGACACAAGTGCTGACCACGACCCGTACCAGCCTGAGTGATATTAATATTTTTTAGACAATCAGCAAGCCGCTAATAGCTCTCGCTGCCAAATACCAGAAACATGCAATAATAGTCTCACAATAACTCCAGGTACGTATTACATACATTGCTAGAACAAAAACAAAAGCATATCTTAGGTGGGAAAGACAACCCGGGTGATCAAACATCGCTTGTTAAACAAGAAAGTCATCTGCATGTCAGCACTGTCAAAAATGGCACTTTTGGGGCACTTTGCTTCAGCAGTAAGCCCAGACATCATACTTGAAACACGTCATGGTACACACACTACGGTACAACAATGCAAGCTCGGGCAGAAATGAAAGAAACGCAAGGCAGCTGCAAATGTGAACACTTTATAGCACAGGTGACACGAGAAAGGCATTGAAAACCAATGTCATATTTAAGCATGACAAAGAAAGCCTTTTAAACTGAAGTGGTGGAGCTCAATTTGCAAAGCTTAGGATACAACGTTACTTTCATTTCAACCACCATGTGGCCTAAACGCAAACACATGAATGACAGTAGGTGTTCAGCAAAGTCTTTGCAGGTTACAACAATAGACAACACCAGTAGCAGCAAGAACAGCTGCAAAGAAATACTTTCCAGGTTAAGGTATGGGATGACCTGATTGCACCAAGCACTGACAGAGTTGGTTTACCTTCCAATCCGTCTAAGGCCAGAACACACTTTAGAAGAATATACATAGAGGTTCGTGAGGCATATACTATAACATGGCACTTTCAAGGAACACAGGCTCCTGTCGCATAGTTGCAATGTTGCTTTAACTACGACGCGTGTCGGGTATCGCAATTGGTATCACCATGTCCTCGGCACATCTAAAAAGAAGGTAATGTAAACGATACAATGGCGATCAGACTGCCACATTTTTTCACTTTTCTTTGCTGGTCATGCGCCCGTGATAAAACTAACCCCCGCACTTCCTAAAAAAGGTTGTGCTAAAACTAGCAGACACATATTCATAAAATGCACAGTGACCCTGCCCATTCACTTGTGGGACACGCATAATAGGCAACAAAAGTGGGCACCGCTACTCTGCTATGAGAATTCCAGATGGAAGGATAAGGAAAGCTGCTTTGTACCAAGCCGTCAATTTCTCAAAGAAACTGAAATGGCTGAAAAAAGTTGCACGGTCCTTTTGAAGAGTTCTCGCATCACTTCGTAAGACATTTTTACGGTCTTCAAGCAGCTGGCCCTATCAAAGCCTTGCGACAATCATGGACATGAAAAATTTATGGTGGATTGACAGTTACATGAACATGCACACATTTTGCTCTGATCACTCCTTCAGTAAAAGTGGTGAATGCATACTGACTTTGAACCTGCATCACTTTTGCACAGTTAAGCTTAGATAAGGGGCAAACAAACAGACAGGAATAAGTAAAGCATGAGCGTCTTCTGTCTTAGGGCAAGTTTTACTCGACAGCTTTTTTAACTAAGACACCAATGTAACACAATAGGCTCAGAAGTGAAAGGCACTACATTGCAGGGGCTCTCCGCATCTAGAATAAGACACCGTATGACTAGTGGCAAGCTTCAGCAGTGCCTGACACTGTCAATATGACCAGCAAGAACCTCGGGAGTAAACGCTACTTGCAAGTGCCAGTGTCCAACAACATGAACCAACCATATAGGTACAAAAAAAAAAAAAAAAAAAAAACAAAAAACAGCTGATGTTGAGGATGCAAGCATAACTGACCCACTTCAGCTTTTCATGAGTGACCAGGCCCCGTCAATTTTGTGACCCTCTTGCCATACTCTTTTTGGCACATCCTACCAGGCCATTATTGCAAAGAAAAAACAGTGCCACAGGTAGTAAACGTTAACGGACAGTGAAAAGACGAGAAAGGACCTAACAATTCCTGAAACTCCTCAAATGCTTGTGCGACCACAGCATGTATACCTCATACTTGTGATATAGCTACTTGGTCAATGCCCAAAAGGCACTAAGTTCCTCAAAAGCGCTACTGCAGGCTGCTTACCGCTTGGGAAAGACACGATGTGCCCCGCGAGAGTAGTCAAAACAGCATGTCACTTGCAAGGGCACATGTTTGTAGGCCTCAGCCACCGCAGGTGACTGCCCCGTGCTAGGAGTACCAAGGACGTTCAGAAGCTGGATCCATTCACAGTGCACCACGAGACCACCGAATACGAGATAGTACGCTTTGTGAAAAGCTGCGTACATAACAAACACTTTCGGGGACTAGTATACATGCATGCATTTACGACACGCAACGCACACCACCACAGATATTGTCCCGAATGACAAAATACAAGGGCAGGAACGAGTTTCGCTTGTCTTTATATGCATTTGGTATGAGTTCACATGACGAAAGATGAGCAACACTTCATTTTTAAAATGTCCAGATCAATGACTGTCGACTAGATGAGTGAAATGTGATGCTTCAAGCTAAGTATGTAACACAACCTTAGTTCGCATAAAGATAACACTGTGCATACTGCACAAGTGTTTTTCTGCTCAAGGAAGAGAAGCGAAAGAGAGGCAAGAAGAAAAGAAATGGGAAGACGGGGGAAGGCAGATCTGGCGGTTTACACCAATTGGCAAGCGAGTTGAACACTGCAATAGATACCTAGCCATGGCAGCTTTGCAAGGCACACTGCTTTTTTTTCTCCCCTCCATTCACTTTGTTTAGCACAAATACTTATCTCTAATATGGCATACGTCACTAGCTGTAATAACAAATCAGAGACACGACTTCGGCACAGTTCTCAAGTTTGTCACCAGCTTGAGCCATTGGCGATACATCGCACACAACATGTGACCGATGCGAAGTTAGATAGGAGTAAAAATTCCTTTATATATCTGGGGAAATCAATGAAGCAGACTGTGGGGCCCAATTAATGACGTAATAATTACAACACAGTTCCCGAATGCAGGGTCGGTGCAAAGAGAAAAATAATAATCACAATGTAAGAAAACATGACCCCCAGGTGGTCGAAATTTGCGGAGTTCTCCACTACGGCGTCTCTCATAGTCATATGGTGATTTTGGGACGTTAAACCCCACATATCAATCAATCTAATAAAACATGATGGGGATTGTCGTTTCTGTAGCCTTCTTTGAGCAAGTGCACCAACAAAGCGAGCACTCAATGCATGGCGTTCAAGCAGACACAGACACAGTAGAGCATTAGAACAAGGCCTAGTATAGCTACTAAAGCAGAATTAACATTTTGTATAGCAGCATCAGTATTGAGCACATTTAGTGTATTTCGCATGAGTATCATACAAGCAGACATGTCAGCTTGCATCCAAGCAAAATAAAAGCTTATTCACTTGCACACTTTGCAAATGCAGATGTGCTCACTTGAAACGCAACTCCTGGAAGATTTCACTTCCTGTTGGCTGTTTCCCTTTGCAGTACTGGAAATGTGCGATTAGATGTTACGAAGAAAATTTAAATGTACATGCCGATGGTGCCGAACAGTTATTAGAACGACTCAAACAATGAACCCTTAATATTTTCTGGTCTCACATCAAGAAGGCCGCCATTGATGTAACGTTCCGACTGTCAATAAACAGATTTATATCACTTCAAAAGCATGGAACAGCCTTTAAGTATAATGCCTAATAATGCCACTAAAGCTATTCTATTTTCCCGTGAATAAAATAAAACAGTAAATAGCTAAGCCCTGCAATTTACTAAGTTGACCTTTGTATGAACTTAAAAATTTTATGAAAGTGATGAAATATGAGAATTTAGCAGACAACTTCTTGGAAGAAAACACTACCATAGTGTCTTTTGTGCAGCCCTATTATGAAGCTGGTACCATCAGTTCAGTGTAGACCAATCCTTACCTTGTAACTAGTGCTAAAATACTTCTCTGGTGCAGCTTTGCACTCAGGGTAGCACTGTGGGAACACTGTTGCTAGGCTGATGAGTATTTTCAATTATGATAATTTCTTAGCAAAGCAGCTCTGCAGTTTGAAATAACATTCCCAAAAAGAAAAAAAAAACAAGGAGTGAAAAATAGATCCATAAAAGCCACTTGAATAAGCATACACAACTCTTAATCTGAGCACAACTTCGTTGCTGCTTTTTGCTTTTTTTTGCCCAGTATACAAACATCCGCACAAAATTTACATGCCTGAGCAAATGTACATATCTAAACGGAGCACCAATAGTACTACTTATCCATGTAGTAGCTTGAGTGATAAGTAAATCTGCCAAGATGATGCAACATATCTTTCAAATCTACAGCAGACTCTTCAGCAGAAGGCAAACAATCATTCTAGACATATGTGTTGCCTTCCAAACTAAACATTGAATATGTGAAATCACTGCCGTTTATATTTGCGCCTGGGCACTACATATTAAAACTGCTTACAACAAATGAGGTTCCCTGCATAAAAACGCTTCAATATCGAAGGTGATACTCTGCTTGGTACAAGTGTATTTTATTAAACAATCAGGGGCCAGTAGCAAGAGGGCTTCAAGAAAAGTTGTGCTGTAAATTGTGAGAACAGAAGAGTGAAAAAGAGTATGAGCAAGTTACATAAAAAAAGGGGGGGAGGAGAGGCAAAAGGAACGGGAGAAAATCACATCATTTATCGTGTTGCAATGCACATGTCGGGACTATTTAAAACATTGTCTGCATTTGACTTCAGTGTACCAATCATAAATGGAATGTGTGAGGATCGTAGAAAATAGCTCGCTCCATATTTGTGTAGTGTTAGTGCCAATTTCGGACTGTGTTTGCATCGTTTTCCAATCCACGAAACTTTGTTCTGTGAGAGAGCAACACATCGCACATCCTGAAACAATCGCTATACGAGTGTGGATTACTGGCTATGGAGCACAAAGACACAGATTCTATTCTTGGCCAAGCCACATTCAAATGGCGGAATGCAAAATTCTTCATGTACTTAGATTTAGGTGCACAATTGAGACCACAGGTAAATGAAAGTTGTCGTTAAATGATTATATCTTCAAACATAAATGTATCACCATAGCTTGATTCGATATTTGCCTTTAGTGTCCCCTTCCCATTAAGAATGTGAACTACTCTTGAACAAAAAACTTGCACCCTCTATTGTCAACAACCAAAAGTTCGCCTGTACGACAGATCCTAACGTGGACTCTAAATAATTAATATTACAGTGTTTTTCAGAGTTCGCCAGAGACTGAAAAAAAAACACAACAAAAAACACTATTTTCTTGGTTACTTATCGGGCTTAATACAGCAATTGCGTGTACAGTTAAAAGGAGAATATCAGTTAGAAAAATTTTACAAAAAGAGAGTAAAAAAAACATGCAATTAAGAAAACTGAAGATTTAAAAAAATGCTCATGCATCTACTGAAGTAATTACAAAGAAAAAAAAAGAATAGTAACACATAAAAAAGAGATACTTAACTGTGTATGGCACAAACTAATCAAACTGGCTGCATAATACAAAGAGCGACAAGGTGAGGAGTAACGATCTCTCAGCAAAAACACACAATTAAGAGAAACAATTGCACATTGTTCGAAACTCATTTTATAGTAGATTGCTGCCCGATTTTAGAACAAGGAAGTTGAAGGTCTGAAGATTACGAAAAAAAATAAATCAGAAAATCGCATATTTTGACCAAAATCGGCACTTTACTTGCCGCGCCCCCCCCTTAAGAGGGAAAAGAGGGCTTTGGATACCTAAGAGAATGCAGCCCGATAACTAGTATTAACTAGGTACATCTCATATTAACAAGAGTGATGGAGCTCGAATTAGAAGGTGTCAGAACTGAAGCAAAACGAACAAAATATAAGACAGAAACCTTCGGCCTATTTACTCTTTTCAGTCTAATATTCTAAATCTGTGGAACGATGTTCACAAGAACGATACTCTTTCCATAACGGAACTGTTAGGTGAGAGTAAGGCACAAGACTATAACAAGAAGTTAAAAAGATGGGATCGACTAATGCGAACCACATACGCTTCTTTCTTCCATGGCAATTTACAAGCAGCTTCAGCTGTCCAAACAAAATGCGATAAAGCAGGCTGACCACACACGACATGTATACTTTGCATGTTGTGTTGTACATTGTACGCAATCGCACATTAAGCAGTGTTCATCCAAAATCGTGTCTTTTTTTTTTTCTTTCGTATAAGCAACTTAACAATGCCAGTTGCCATTGAAAATGAGAAAAAGTAGTTGAACCGTGAACTATCTTGTACTTTGCCCATGGTTGTGAATGGCTATTTCTATTTGTACAAGCTTAATTGTCTAAGATCTGTAGACACTACTAGCAACGTTGCAGGCCTAAAATGCCTTGAAGAGAACATTGTAGATATGTCAATTTGAAAAACAGGCCGGGCCCACAGACAGACAGACAGACAGACAGACAGACAGATTTTCAAAGAATGGAAAAAAACAAACAAACCATCATGCTAAGTAAGATGACAAAGAAACTGGGAAAACACAACAAAACATACAGCATCAACACCAACCTCAGCGTAATATATATATGACTGTAAAGAAAAAGGAAAGCTAAGGGTGAACATCACTTGGAATAGATTACTTTTTATCAGCATGCATTATACTTGTGAAAGACCGCACCAGAGGCTAACACAAGCCAAAAGAGAGCTGTCATTCCGTTCACACACTTTTGCAAGAAAGCTCAGTGAACTTTTGACAAAAAAATTTGCACCGGCTACTTGAGACACACAGAAGGTAAAACGCTGAAACAAGTTCTGTTCCCCTTTGGTGCCCGTACTACCACACACCCTTTGATATGTGGAAAAAAGAGTGACCAGTATGAATGCCACGCACATCAGCTATATAATCCCCAACAGCAGACATCAAGCTGAAGGTGTCGAAATCAACATCCCATTATTTGTGTCATTTTGCTCCAATTCCAGCACTGCTTTGCTTTCAGCACGAAATGGTATGACATGTCCAACAGCACTACAACCAGTAAGGACATTGTGCACAATACAGATTCTTGAATGTTCAGCATGGCATTTTTCTCTTCGTGCTGGCATTGTTGGACATTATCTATTGTCTTTCTCTCTCACTCTTTCTCATATATATATATTCGACAAAGACAAAAAGTGAAGATAGAAATGTGTGTTGCTCCGTGCCCAAGCTCTACCAAAGGATAGGGATCAAATTGACTGCATAACTCTATCCCAGCACCTAGACTCCCCCCCCCCTCCCCCCTCCGTGCAAGAATGTCTCAATTTCTTTTCTTGCACAGTATATAAACAGCCTTTTGCATCCGTTTATTTCTCACTTTCCTGCAATTAATTAATGCCAAAAACAGGAGGAAAGAATCTCAACGAGCTGTGCATATCACAGGAAGTGAGAATTAGTGAGAGGGTAAAAGAGGGTAAAGCATGGCTGTCATGTCGCATCCCCACCACGCTGCACATACGCCCACACTAGGCAGCCTATCAGATGAGGCTTTGGTACGCCAAAACTAGAATCATAATACTAAACAATAACATTATATCACCAGAGGTCGTACCTTAGTTACACAGCCACCACACGAAACAAAAAAAAAAGCAATCAAGTAAAGTCAAGAACACAAAGTAAAACGCAGCGAAACAAAGGAATGCATCAAATAGAGAGAGAATATGCAGATTTCCTTTTTTTCTTACTTATGGAGCCAAATAAAGGAATGTCTTCATATTGCTGTAACCATCCTGCACTCCTGAGACAGGTACATCTGACTATTCAAAGAGCACGTTCCATGTAAGCAGAACGTACGCACAAATGGAAGTTTAGTGTGGCTGAATACAAGCTAACTAGTGCAAAAACCAAACCCAATGAGCTGTGTATTCATAATAAGGCCTTTCTGAATTATGAGATTTACTCATACAATAGTGTTACTATATGCCATCTCTACAGAAGAACAACATCATTCTATGCTCAAGTTGCTGCACTCGCTTAATGAAAGAATCGCGCATAAGATCCCAAATTTCAACGTGCAGGTCAATGTTAGTTAAGTGCACTTTTTTAAAGCAATCCTTATCTGTTCCAGCGGAAATTTGTAGGTTGATTTAGGAGTTGATTTTTCATTGTAAACATTGCAAACATACTAATATAAAGAACCCTTCCAGTGCAAAACCTGGGCAAACGTCTCCCTAGTCAGATTTGTCATGTTGCTAATGAATGATGCTAACGTGCCTATAATTTCAAAAGTTTTTTCTTTAAATCCTTATTTGAATTGGAGTGTCACTGTCAAGCTCAAATGAAGTTGTGCATGTTACTGAACTTTTGCTTAAGTGCAAAAGTTCGACGCTGTCAAGCAACAAGGGCCAATTTGTCCGTTATTCGCCGCAAATATGTACGAAAAGAATGATAGGAGCCACGTCTCGATTGCTCTAGAGATGTGCACATTAAAAATCACAGCACGGTACCAATTTCGCGCTTTATGCAAATGAAAAGCTGCTCCGCAGCAGCTGATGCCGCGTCAGCCACAGCACTGTTGATTTCATCACAGAAAAAGAATACCTTCAAGGCACCCTGAGGCCAAACTAAAAATAATGTTAAAATTTATTTCACAATTCCATATCTCAGTCCTTCATTCCCTACACTGACATCCAACTATGCACACATTTGTTGCAATTACTTTAAGCACGGCTTATATTGATCCTTTGCTGCACCCAATTTCCAAGACATATTATGGCCATCAAATGGTCACGCAGAAACAAACCTGTGCAATTCACGTGTAAGCATGGTAAAACCTCTAGCATGCAAGCAATGCACTTTACTAGACGCAACTGGCATATGAAGTTGCTAAACAAAATAAAAGCGTCAGGTCTGCAGAGCAACACATAACACAATGCAGCTTCACTTCAATCCCTTGAAGTCAATGCCGTACGCAAATGCAGTTAATAGCGAGGTACAAAAAAAGAAAAAAAAAATCACGGGAGTAGGACACCGTGGACAACTAAGAATTTGACACTGCATAGCTATCCATTCAACATATGCACAAAACTCTATAATGAAAACCATTCCCATTTGGTTTTTGAATTCTCGAAAAGCAGCATAACTCAAAAATGCCACTCACTGATGCTATGGCCAACTTCAGCTATGCTATTGCATTTGCACAATCATTCCCCTATATAAACCTATGGGGCGGGGAAGCACGCTAAAGATTACACACAGGGACTAGTTGTAGACAAGCAAAAATGTTCAATCAGAAAAAAAAAAAGAAGAAAAAATACAAACTTAAAGGGTCATGAGCACTGCCACGACTAGCTCTGCACTGATTATTTTCCTTTGATAAAACGCGAGCTCACAGATTCAGTGACAGAGCCAACGCAGGCATTTCTTATCAACTGTCGAGGAGTACACCCACAAAGCTGCACTGGCGCAAATTGTCATTTCAGCAAAATGCAGGTAATGCGACCACCAAAGAACCCGCTTGCGGTGGAATGCATTGTCACGTCTCCCACTACTCCGGAGGCCATGGAGGCAGCGGAAACAGCAGCGGCGACTGCACGTGCACTCTAGGCTCGCTTTGGACGGCAGAAAGAGTACTTTTGCCGCCTGCTGCTTCCGTTTTTTAGGGATGATACGTGTGGTTAAAACGGGATTGCCACAACTGTGAGGTCATATATCTTTGTTGAAAACAATCACATCATGACAGAAAGCCTACGCTCTTGGCCTCCAGCAAATCCCAATGAAACAAAATGCAGTGGATACACGCAACAGCACGAGCAATTCATTTTAAAGCAAAGCCTATAGACAAAAACAGATTTGAACGACTAAACTGACATTGCCGGGATAAGGGCCACAGTGAAGTGGTAACTATATACCACTAGGACGCTTGTGTTACTATGATAAAGAAAGTAGAACAAGGCATAAACAACAAAAAGAAAAAATAAATTGGCTGAAGGCTCCTTAGTACACAAAACTAAAGAGAGCCAAAGGAGGTACTAAAAAAAAAAAAAAGAAAGATATTGTGCATGCATACTCATCTGCATAGAACCGTTCATAAAAATAAACATCTACATCTGCAAGAAACACAGCAGATCAATTGCTTATACATATACCCTAGAGGGCAATTAAGAGTACTTTTAGAAGCCACAAAACACTGGATATCCTAACAAAAAAATCGGGCTCTCTTTTGGTGGTTGAAGCAAAGCGGGACCCAAATGTGTAGCTTCCAGCACGCCAAGTAAGTGTATACTTCGATGAAATTTCACAGCATCTTGCATTCGTGGTGGCCATTCTCGTGCAAGGACTTACAAAATGAAAAATGCGGGAACCTCCAGTGACACTCCTTACGGTGAGCAGGCCCACTTATATATCATGGCACCACATTCCGCAAAGATTGGTTGCAGGCAGAACAAAGAAAGCAACCTGAGCAGTAACGAAACAAGAGAGCCTTCGGTCGGCTGGCCAAGGGCTCAACGTTGTGCTGTCGAGAGCAACATTATCCTGCCACCCAGCGCCGCAAATCCCAACAGTGATAGTGGCTAAGCAAGGGCCCCAGTGGCCTCCTTGCTCGGACCGTAACCATTGATGGGGAACAGCGTGGGCAGCAGGAACCGTCAGTAGTACTCAGAGTCCGAACTCTGACAGGGCTCGGAACAATCGCGGCTCCCGGCAGAGGACGGGCGCGCCCCCGTGTGGTGGTTGGCTTGGTCGCTAAACAGCTCGGAGAGATGGCCCCCCTGTCTGTACAGGCTGCTCCCACCTGCCAAAATGCAAGAATAATGATTTCAGTGGACAGCATGCATGTGTAATATTGTGAAAAAATCATGTCATAATATTATAGAGTTGAACTCCATTATAAGGAAGTACCACGAAGCAGTTCTTGTCCCTTACAAGATGTGTCTCCAATAAGTGGGTTACTACATTCGCATCTTGTATCAATATCTATTTTGATGTAGGCAACGGAGCAAGAAATGAGGTGCAACTCCCATTAAAACAGGTGTCTGTGGGTGTCCAGATAATGTCACAACAATAAGCATGCGCTGAGAGACTCACTTCAATTGCAAAAACCTGCAAAACAGCTTTCCTGCAAGGTTGTTTTTAAACCAAAAACTCCCTTACACAGCCTGCTTTTTTCGCTCATTGTGCTTTTGCCGCTCCTAATTCCAGTGAAGGCATGCAAGTACGAAAAAACTACCTTTTTCCCTAACAATTGCTACGGGGTTGTGCTGCCTCGCACGAACCCTCAGCTTAGGATCGCCTAGTGGACAAGGCACCTGTCGTTCATAAAGAAAAGGGTGGGGTTGGGAGGGGAACGCAAAAACGACATGAGCTAGAAAAGCAGTCTGCGAACGAGAGTTTTTGGTTGGGAAACAACCTTGCAGGAAAGCCATCTTGCAGATTCTCCTAAGACCCAGCACGCTTCAACCAATTTGGCTTTAGCTTGCAGCCTGAACTGCAAATACCATGCTGGTTCCGAGATTTCCAGATCCTCCGTGACCTCGAAAATGGCCCAGCTGCCTCCTTGTCTGCCTCGAGAGCCTTGCTGGCAGCAAAAACAATGGCCTTTCTTGAGTCGAGCTCACAATGGCCCCTCTTGGCTCATGCGTTTTCTTTGTTGTTTTCTTTGTTTTCTTTGCGAACCAGTCCCGAACCCCTCCTTTAGGTTTTGCCAAGAGGAAATCAACCCGTCTTGACGGCCCACCCTTGCTTGGAATGCGTCGAAATATTTTCGTCCCGTTCACAAAGGCCGAAAAGCTTCAATAATAATGACGGTCGTAACAAAGCACAATGACCTAGGAATTTTGCCTAAAGCTTTCGTCACATTGGCGCGACCATGCATCTTCTGCGGTTGTCCTGTGTCACAGGTCCCGTTAATTAGGGAGGCGATCGCCGGGCTAATTCCAAGGGCCGAAGTATCGGCCCCCCGAACAGCACCACGAAAGCGTGGACAATTTAGAAGTGGTCTTATTTGGCGCGCCAGCGGACGCCGGCTGTGGCCCAAAGAACAAGTCAGAGCCGAGAGTTGATAAACAAAACAAAATTCTATTCTCAATTATGGCAGATCAAAACGATACACAAGTATGCACACTGGACAATAGCTGATTACAATATGTCACCAATCAAACAACACACTACGCAGTACAATCAGCCACACTCGAAACAATGGACACAGACAACAATACGCACTACAATGCAGTTGCATGCATCGAACAACCAAGACACTTAAAGACTAAAGAGTTAGAAAACCTATTCAGTCCAAAGTTCTTGGAACGAAAGTCTGAATGATACTCTTCCGAGAATCACTCAAGTTCAGCGTTGTTGTCGTTCCGTTGCCCCCGAAGTTTCTCTTCCAGAAAACCTCGGGTCTTCAATTGGCCGCTCTCCAAGCACGAAACTTCCTCGCCGGTAACACATCGGCTTCCCACACGCAGTTGTTGCCACGCGTCTTCGCTCGCTGGCGGTAGACACACACTCTTGCCTGTAGCACGAGTCTTCACGCCTCAGGTGGAAATCCTCTTCTTCTCCTCCTTTGTCACGAAAGACAAAAGGCTTCGCCCACAAGGCGGAACACCCTACGCACTCTGGCGTGAAATTCCTTCTCCTGCTTTGTCACTGAGGACAAAACCTTCGCCGACACTCTACGCACTCTGGGGCATACTTTCTTCTTCTCCTGATCTCCCATCTCTGCTGCTCGGTTAAATACCTTCCGCGCGAGATTCCAGAAAATTCTCATTATTTCGTCGGCGCGATACGCAGCGAAGGCTGGGGAAAGCGCGAGACGGTTCGAGGGCCGTCCACGACAGATGACGCAACCCTGCATCACCATGCCCCTTTGCTCGGAGAACTTTCCAGGGCTTGCTCGGCCGCCAATGTGAAGAGGTTCGTCGGCGAACCTACGCTTCCGAGGGAAGAGAGACGTGCCTGGGGAGTCTTTGGATGCTTGTTTTCTTTTTTTATCGTTGACCTCGAGGCGTATTTCCGGCGCTTTGTCGCGAGAATTTGGCGGGGCGCCCTTTTTTGAGCGCTCGTTTTGTGACATCCTGCCACTGACGAAGCGCGAAGCAACGGTGTCGTGCACAGCACGCTTCAAGCCCAGGTGACTGTGAGACTGTTATTGCGTGCAGATGTGCGCAAGGCTGGCCAGAGTGAGTGGGCCAGCAACCCTGTAGCCAGCGTTACCATGCGTCACTACAGGCACATGCATAGATGTGTCCTTTCTCTCCCTTCAAACAACAGGCTTTTGTGTTGGCAGTGCCACTTTTCAGTTGCTCCAGAAGCTTTTGAACTGTACTTCATGGAAGTGACACCAGGTGATGCCACTAAAAAAAAATCGTGCTTCGTGTCAGCATATGGAGACTGGTTTAACCACGGAGGAAGAACGGAATTTCCTCCATGGCTTTTCCGAATCCTATTCCGTGGCATCAGTGTCATTCGCTGTTCACTCTTTGTTTTTGGCACCGTACACGCATTCGTGGTTTCCTTGCATTGTTACGTTTGGCCCAGCAATTCGTCTGGGCAGACGCCATCGTGCATAAGCCGGTCTTCTGGGGAGGCTCTCAGCCCCTTCGGCGCCCAGTCTACCAGACGCTGTCGAAGACTTCGGCAATTACCCAGACCATGCGGCAAGCAACTGCGAGTTCCTGACTTTCAAATGCGGACCCTTTCGTCGTCCCTTCGAGCAGCAGCGGTGCCTGGTGACCTCGGTGACTCATCTGGCGAGGGGGAAGCTGTTGTGACCGGCGCCAGAGCTGACGGGGGAGCGGCGCTCCTTTTAATCCTCAATCAAGTAGCCGACTGGCCGGCTGCCAATGCCCGCCAGGCATTGTCCCTGCTAGCCGGAGGATGAGACGTCGTGTCGCCACGACGCCTTAAACCGTTCGAGAGAGGACAAGAATGACAGCATCTTCCTTGGAAGAGACCGTGGCGGCCCCCTCAAATCGCCCCGCTAATTGAGCGAACAGATCGGCGGACCCTTTGATGTATGCTGTCAGGAGCTTGGGACCTCTCGACTAGCGGCACACACACGACGAGGAAGAGCCCACCTTGCAGTGCAGTGATCGCGACTCAATATTGGACGTTCCCGTGGACCGCGCATGCTCGTCCCCCTCACCTGTTGTGTGCGTGTGATTGGTGTTCCAGTCAACGAGGAGAAGCCCGACAGGGCTTAAAACGACGCCGCAGAGTGCTGGACGGCACTCTGAACTACGTAATGGTTCAACCACGACGCTCATGGGTTGTGAAACCCCTAACCTATCTTTTCTGTGAATATGTGTAAATATTGCCACAAACTTGTTTGTTTTTCGTATCCTCTTGTTGTCAGCGTTCATTTTCTCCTTCGACCTGAACAAGTGGTGGCAGCGGTGAGATGCCATCACCAATTTCCTCCTTCGACCTTAACAGCATGCGCATGGAGTGGCCTCCGATGTCATCCAGTTTTGCAATATTTCTTTTCTTTATGCGGACAATCGTGTCATCACTAGTGAGGAGAAGTCAGAACTTTTGAAGCGGACTCATCAGGTACTTTGCTGTTTTGTGCCTGCGCTGTGGGTTCGCTAGACCGCAGACGTGGTGATTATTTCTAGCAACGTGCCGTCGCGTTGCCAGAGCCAGTCTCGGAGGCGGCTACGGATAGATGATGACGGAGCGTTGTATTGTTGGCCTAGGAACGCTCTTTTTGCAGTCTCTACACATAATAGAGTACCTATACGAGTCGTGTGCTAATGTTTGGCAAGATAGCACACACACCAGGGATCGTGACCGCGCCCTTAGAATTAAGGTTCACAGTTTCTGCTCGAACAACTCCGTCGTTTAATGCATGCTGAAGACAGTTGGGGTGTTTATTCTTTGCTTAAGGGGGCGTACTCGTCTTTGGGACCAAAAAGTGACGAAAAAATTTCATTTTTTAAAATTGACATATTTGGTTTCTGCAAGTATATTTATATTTCTCTGGAAATTTTCACACACTAAAAAGTGGTAATTTTTTGTGATGTCGTTCTAACTGTCTAGATTTTCAGTGCTGTTAACATGCAGAACCTGCAAAAAAATGGGGAACCGACTTGGAAGCTTCCTTTTAATTTGCCGGCACCTGTGTTAGAAGCTCTGCTACGAATTTATGAACACCTTTATGAGGATTTCCAAACATGCGTACCATGACTGTTGCTCGTTGAAGAGGATGTGCGTTTTCAGTTTTCCATTTTTCTGTCTGAACAAAGTAAATTTACGACTGTTCAATTTTGAGACCTCAATATATCTGCAGCTAGGGCAGATACAATTTTTTTGCAATGGAAACCTGTATGTGTGTGGAATGCAAGTATGGGAGCAGAATTTAGAGCACAACCTTTTTAAATTAATTACTAATCGAAATCGTAACACAATTCCAACTGCTTTTGAAAATAGATAGCTCATTTTGCTGTAAAAAAACAAGGCCGAAAAACAAACAAACAAACAAAAAAACACTCTTGCATACTTTCAATTTATAGTCATTAGTCTATGTTGGCATATTTTAAATATCACTTTTTATTAAGCACTTTTTTGTCTGTGGTGGCCATAAACAATAGGGGGTGAACTTAAGTTATCTCAGGAACAAGATGAGTTACAGAAAAACTAAATATTTGAAATCAGCAGAAAAAACTGCATAGTCCTGTGCAGTTTGAGCAAGATCACTGAAAAAACAAAATATTGGCCCCGTATCTGCATGATAATCTGCAAATGTTGTCGAAAGACGATAGTCTTGCGTGTGGAGAGAGTGAACAAAGCATTCATTTGATGTTCTGCACAAGAAAATCGGTGAATGGTATTCTGGAAGCGCTGCGTTAGAGTGCCTCGAGTGTGCAGCGGAGGCGAACGAGCGGATCCACACACGTAACACGCGAGACATGAGCGCTATCTGGCAGTTTTCTTAGAAAACGTAGCGTGCAACTCTGAGACAGGCATGCGCGCCCATCTCAGAGGTGATAAGGTGTAGAATGCAAGGTGACGGGTACGTGCTACCACCGTGTCGTCTTAACAAAGTGTTGGAAACACTCGCCTTTTTGTGCAAGCGTTGCAAGGTCAGCGCAGCGTGATAAGCGCTACGGTCCTTAGAATTACTTATGTATGCCTTTTCTAGTAAAAGACGCACATACAGAATATGTACGTGTTGTTATGGTGCCTCAGCTATGCGCAATGATTGCTTTTAATTTGACAATTACACAAGTATGAACGCTCAAGCTTGAGCAACATTGGTGGGTGCTGCGGATGGGGTCGGCTGTTTGGGGCATTGGCTGCTGCCGTTCAGAGTACTCGGTACCGTTAGGGGGGGACAAACAGACAAATGAACAGACAGACAGACCAAAATTTTAGCGTCAAAGGTCCCCATTAAAAATGTCTAAGGCCAGTCTGCCCCCTTAAGCATTCGACAACAGGTCTAACACGCAGGGGATGTTATCGCGCATACCCTCCGAGCAACAGAGATGGGCCGGCTCATTTGATCTCTGCTTCAGCAGCGCTCGTTGGCCCCGCTCACGCACTTTTATCTACGGGTAGAACTTGCGATGCGCGAGGAGAGGGGGAGGAGCTTTTATCAATTTTGGACTTTATATGAAGCATGACAGCAAAAGCTCATCGAGGGTGTTCATATAATTGCTACTGCAATGATAACACAGTTTTTTACCGCTAAATAAATGGTTTGGGTGATCTCTGCCTTCAGTTTGACTTTTGTGTAATTTGTGCTTTTCCCCCCTTGTATTCTTGCGTTGAAACTGCATATAATGAAAATTTGTTTATAACAAATTATTGATGGGATTAGTTAATTTCATTATATCAACATTTAACTGTATTATACAGGGCTTTTGAGAATGTCACATGCATAGTCTTGGCCATTGTGCAGCTTCAGGGGTCTTGGAAGCCATCTATATATGTAGTAACAGCCACCTAATTATAGCTTTTCGTTCAGCGTGGGTTGCACGATAGCGGCAGCATGGCATACCATTATTCTCTCGGTTGTTGAGCCGAAATGCTGGCACTTCAACTGCTTAACGACTGCAATAACCGGACTGCTTAGTACAACACCACCGACCAGCTTTCTTGTTTAATGCAAATGTTGGCACGGACTAATTGCAACCTTTGCAGAAAAAATGGCAAAAACACAACCCCCTCCAAGCACTTTCCTCAGCTGTAAAATTGTACAAAATAGGAAAAATCTGTACATTGCATGTCAGATTGTGGAGAGCTGGCTTATTCTCAAGACAAAGCAAAATATTCCATGAAAAGCAGTCATTACATCCATAATTCATTACAAATGAAGCTACTGGTGATGCTTTGCATGTTTTGTGCAGCAAGCAGTGAGAGGGCTGAGAACATGCTCACGATTCCTTGAGACCCAAACCAACAAAGTCCACTTTAGACACTCACAATGTTCTAAAACCAGCAGTCGCACACAATTTTTAATTTCTTACAAGTGCCGCTCTAAACTAGTGTGTAACAAAGCGGCTGAGCAACCCTCCTGCGCTGTCTTCATACAGGAGTAGCATGCACAACCACACAGTTGAATAAGACTGGACTGGACTTCCTCCATTGTTGCCGTGCGAGACAGACTGATAATGATACTCAACACTATTTGCAGAGTGTCCCTGACTTACTGCAGAACGCACATCATTCGTTGAAGCTCTTTGGTAATGAAGCACATTAGATGGTAGTGCAGAAATCATAAAGCTTTCATGAAGACAGTGGACTGACTGGTTATCCAGAAAGCATTGGCTGCTCCTGAAGTTGTCAAACGATTTGGGGTTAGTGTCCAACTCGTAAATCATTAAAGACTCATTCCAGGGCGCTGAGCCAAGTGGAGTTGGCAACATCCTGCATGCACGCGTGCACGCACTGGATGGCATGGAGCCTGCGACCTAGTGCCCTGCTCTATCACGCCTTGTGCATCATCGCATTCACTCATCTTGCATAATTCTTCTGTTTGACGAGACACTCAATGACAGACCTATAGATTCTGATGCTTAAAGCCCCCTGAAAGGCATTGCATGTGGGGAGCTATTGTCGGCTAGTCCCACAAGGCTAGATACAGCTGCTATGAACAATCTCCTCCTTCTCTTCTGAAAGGGGTACTGACACCTTTTTTTTTTTTTTTCGGAGGCGAGTTTACTCTGCCATACAAATCTTCAGTATACAGAGACACCTCTGAGCAAGTGTGATGCTCAGCAAATGCTGATATGATAATTATTTTGATATTAAAATCAGATTTCTTGCGGCGCACCTATCGACATCGACACTACTTGACGTCAGGCTACAATACTAATGCTGGTGACTTCACGCAGCAGTGTGGTAAGTTGTGATGACGTCAAGCACCAAAACACAAAAATGGCACTTGCGCGTCGCCCTCTTGGTCGTTTCCTTGCACCATGCGGTCACTGTCATCCAGCGTACCTAAGAAGCAAGCTAGCCAAGTCCGGAACATAGCATACGTGCGTGCGAATACAATATTTATGCCTATCAGATGGCAAAGGAATTGTTTGATCTCTGATTTGGCACCATGGCACCAATAATTTGCCGCGTGAATTGGCTTGCACCAGTGAAACGGGGGACAATAGGTGCAAGTTCCATCGATTCCAGTCTGATCCGGCGCCGAGCCAAGCGTGGGTCGACCTCGTGCACCGCGGCTAAGGCAGAGACTGGACGCCAACCAAGGGGAGTTCTCACTGTTTGCTTCGGACGCGTACACGCACAACATGCAGTTGCTGATGGACTTCGCATTGTCACGGAGAACCTGAGCCTTAAAAAGTGCTAGACATATGGTGCGATTTGGTGTCCGATTCAGTGTGCGGCGATTCATGACACATGGGGAGAACGAGCCATCAGCGCTCGGTCCCCACGCACATACGGCACTTTAGTTTGCACACTCGGAAGACATTGTATCGTTTTTATTAAAGACAAAATAAACAACCTCACACAGCCATGCTTCGTTGTCTAATAACATCGCCAACAAAGCTACGCCTTCGTGAGCGACAAACATCGTCGCAGCCCAAATGCTTGGCAAGGTCGCTTCTCAGTGGTATTGCTTGCTCCTTGTTGCCAATTGTTGAGCGCCTCTTTTTCCAACATGATAAAAACTTGTGCACTTACATGACGCTTTTACCAAGCAACTAGGTTTCTCGACGGCCTCGATGTAGAGAGCAAAAGTGGGTACGAAGCGGACTGGTTCGTTGAGACGGTTGCTGCCACTGTTTGTTTACCTGCGAAATGTCCTGCCATCACGGCTCGATATCACATTCGTGGTTCGAAAATCCACATTGCCTTGCAGCAACAGCACACTTCAGGCATCACTTTAATCAATCATAAGTTATTTCACGTCATAAACACTTTATCCGATGTTTTTCATGCCACCAGCAACCGCGATATCTACAAATACCAGGGCGATCGAGGCAGCGAGGAATAAACCTGCGACGGGCGCCCACCGCCATGCTCTCGCGCGGATGCGGCTGTTGCCACGAACAGCCGTACAGAAAATCATATCTGGATTTGCATTATGTGTCCAGCACTGAAGCGATGCCATGCAAACGTTGAGCTCCCCTGCCACGACAGTTGCCACACGTGTGGCGTGCAGCAGACGAAGCAGACAATCGAAGAAGCGATGTGCCGACGAAGACTCATCACGAAAACATGCGCGCTGCTCATACCACGTCGTGACAACAGGGTACAGTAGGAACAGAAACTAGCTTTTAAAAGCATGCTGTAATTAATTTTTTTAGCGCACACTCATGCTTACCGGTACGTTTTCTATGCTCTCGGGTGCTTGGCTTATCGCTTGGCACGAAAAAAGTATAAGTGAAAAATTTCGTGTCGGTGAAAGCATGTGAAAAGCGAGTAACAAGATGCAATGATAATGCTTCTAGTTGCAGTGAGCCACATTTTTATTAAAAGAATTGAGTAAACGCTGCTTGCTTCAGCCTTTGTTCAAGAGCCAGCATGAGTGGAGGACATTTGTGAGCGTCTGCAAACTTGGTAGCATGCCTTGCCACTTCTTGAAACGGCAGCTTTGCGGCCTGCGTGTCGGCAAGAGTGCTCATTAAAACGTATGGTTGCCTAGACAGCTATAACCCCTTGTTGAATCATGTTTGTCTGCCAACTCAGTTTCTGTGAGGATTATAGTTGGACTTATGTAGGGCACATTGCTTTCGATACTTTTCAAACAAGGTGGTAGTAATAGCTTGAGCATGCATACGTATGACATACATACAAATAAAACATTAAGCTGCGAGTGAAAGACTACTCCTGTCCGCTTTATATTATGCTCCTTGTAAGAAATCTAACCTGCTTCTGACTAAAAAACCCCAACTATCTCAATTTGGTGTCTTGATGAAGTGCTTTAATATGTGTTAATGTATATATTTAATAGCACTCAGAGTGCCTAAGAGTTGTTTGTTGCCATGTATTAAACATGCGTATATTTAAGGAGAGCTGGAGCCTCACGTGAGAAGCCATCCATCCGGAAAGGGCTTGATGAAGGCATCACGGCCAGGATAAGAGCAAGGCACTCGGCTACTTCGTTGCTCCTGGCACAGGAGAGGGCAGGTGTGTGGCCTGTGTGCACACGACTTCATAAGGCATGTGCTACATACTGCATTGTGAGCTCAAAGAACAGTAAGAAAAAAGCGTTCACAACACACCAAGCCACATCCTGTCGCTAAGAGGCTGCCCATACCTCCTTTTATCAAGCTATACATAGCGAGAGTGTAAACTCTGTGTCATATAATTAAAAAGGCTAGATGATTCACTAACATACAATCGCTTTATCACCTGGCCATGTAAAGTCTCTTTCACACGTAGGAAAAATCGTGGAGCGTTTGGCATCGCGATGCGGCCGGCGGCGGCATGCGCTAGATGCCGCTGGTGAACAAACAAGATGGTGAAATTTTGTTTTCTAGCGTGTTTCATCAAGCACTTCATTTAGAATGGAATATTTTTTATAAACATGCGAGCGGCCCCAGAGTCTGGCAACGCTGGCACACTTGTGGCATTGAAATTTACCGATTTGCAATGGCTGAAACTTTGACAGAAGGCGGTGGCTCCGCTCTATGCAGCACATTACCTCTCAAATGACAAGGCAAAATGGCGGTTGCCGGTGGTAGGTGGGGTTTATAGCCAGAAGTTCTCAGGCTTATTCTGCATCGAAATATTCTTTTGCAGTCCATTTATCATATGTGTACAGACAAAATAGAGCCTTTACTTTGATTACTGCCAAAGACAGCGAATCCTTGGGTGACCGTGTCGCGGCCTCTTTTAAGAGCTCTGCCACTGCCCCATGTGGCCATGGTTGGCACAAGCTATTTAGACAAAGTAAATGCTCTATCACAGTCTTGCTCCACAAAGCAGAAGCATTGCAGTTCGAAGCAAGGCATGTACTTCTAAGCTGAAGTCAGTGTTTATGAGAACTTCTGGGTATGCCTTTCGGTCAGCAACGTAGTTGCAATAAGCAATGGCCATTCGTGCTAGAGCACGTATGGCAGGAAATTATGATAAGCTGAATCCATGAAGAGATGCTATATACCCATTCATCACCATTAGCTTAATCTTATAAAGTTATGCTGCTTACGCAGTCAATGACCTTTAAAAATTCTTTAACCTAAGGCATGACACTTGGCTGTCATCTCTCACGACTGCTAAAAATTACAGTAACATTAACATGGATTTCGAGTGCCTAACGTCTTCTTTTTCTGAAACACCACCAAACACTATGTTGCTGTACGGTCGGCACGAATTATCATTTTTTTTTTTTCGAAATGTAGCAGAATGTAGCTTGTCTCATCTCTCATTGCAGCTTGGCGCAATGGGCACAGCAATCAGAGGTGAAATTATAGAAAGATGGCTTTTCTGGTGCCAATGCTATTCGCGCTTTTCAGGTTTGGCCAGTGATCAGAGCAACGGAACGTCAGCATTACTGCTGGGAACAGCCAGCCATGAGTGGTGAACGATAAGAATAGCATAGAATAAGGCGTAAGGCATTGCTCTGAGAAAGTACCCAGACCACTCGTACTACAATGCATAAAAGAGACACCTGCAAGAATGAGAGACTGATTGCAAATATTGTTCGAAAAGTTAGCACTGACCATTGACATCTGTGGCAAGCACGTCAGCACCATTCAGGAGTAGCGCCTGAGTTGCATCGATCAGGCCATTGCTTGCGGCAACATGAAGAGCACTGTAAAGTACAACACCAAAAAAAAAAAAAGCCTCAGTCGTGTCACCAACCAGCGCAAAAAAAAAAGTGCAGCTTACTATTGCAAGCAAAATATTGCATGACCTGGAAGCTATGAAGGTGCACTACATGCAATAGGCTTCACAAAATCATGGCAATTTGAACTACACTTGCAACTGACAATGAGAGAGAGAGAGAGAGAATAAGTTGAAACAACGCAATTCCTTTTACGCTAAAATTTCAGGCGACAGAAATGTCTTAGAGGCAATCCCGAAAACCAAAGCTATACAGAAGAAGGTGGTAATAATCAACTACGTGAAACCTCATTTCTGCACCAAGAAAAAAAAAAATTAATGAGGCATACGAGCAGTACTCCACACTTACGTTTTCATGTCATCATTGATCATATTGATGAGCTTCACGAAGTCTGCTTTCCCCAATAGTGTGGCCACTGCTCCCTCTTGTTTCTGGTAGTAAAACAGTAAAACGATTCCGCATATTGAAAGAGCACGGCCACCAATTCCTTTACATCTTTATAATTTGAGGGCATTAACAATAAAAAGAAAGAATTACAGTAAAACCCCATTACAGAGGCGTGATATAATGTATTTACTCGAGTATAACATGCTTTTTTCCTGCTTTTTGCTAACTTAAGTCTACCCTCACATTACAGTAAAATACTTAAATTCAAGTACAGTTAAACCTCATTATAACGAGACGGGCTTTAACGAAATAATGGATATAATGGGCAAATCCTAATTACCCTTGAAAGTTCCCATACAAACCAATGTATTCAAAACCTCGTTTTAACGAGGCAAAATTTGCTGTTATGGGATATAACGAACAAATTTTGTTAGGAAGTAAAATTTTGAGCCGATGTCACGACAGTGCACAACGTGAATTTGAGACGGCGCGCAACGCGAGAACTGTATTTAGCAGTTCAAAACTCCTGCCACGCGCCCTCCAGCAACGCGCGCAAAGCAGACGGCACGCACTGTTTCCGGAGGAGAGGTCGCTGCATGTGCGCCGCTTGGCTACCACCAACAGCGGAGAGCTCTGCGAACGTCTCGCCCTTTTCTTCTGTGTCTTCTTTATATTCTCCCTCTCCCCTTTCTTATGGCGCTAAGGCGCGCTTTCTAATCTTACATACCCCCTTCCCCTTGAGTAACCGGTTCCTAGAGGGCAGCGCAAAAGAGCGCCCCTTCTGCCCCTTCCTCTTCACAGTCAGTTTCTCTGCAAGTGTTGTCGCTCGCCGACGTGAGCCGCGTAGCTTTTTTCGTGTGTGTTTCTTCTCTTTTTCGACCGCTTCCGCCTTATCTTTTATCGTGCTGCGCTCGTGATTCCAGCAACATGAATGCGCCAGGCAGGAAGCGAAAGCACATAACGCTAGATCAGAAGGCGGCTATGATAAGAGCCGTCGAATCGGGGACCAAAAAGGCAACGTGGCAAGAGACTTTGGCGTATCGACGAGCACACTGTCAACCATCTTGAGCAAGCAGGAGTCCATCATCGACGCTGTTGCACGTGGCGTAAAAGGAAGCGCTAAGAGGATGAGGGCACCTGCCTTTGAAGCGGTCGAAAGGGCCGTTTTTAAATGGTTCTTGGACACGCGGGCCGTGAATCTGCCGGTGAGCGGCGCCTTGTTGCAAAGAAAAGCGAGAGACTTTGCCTGCATCATGGGCTATGACAACTTCGTAGCAAGTTTGGGTTGGCTCCAACGCTTCAAGGAGCGCCACGACATTGTCGGGAGAGTGGTCTGCGGCGAATCGCAATCTGTCGACGAAGCAGAGGCTACCAAGTGGGCGAAAGAAAACATCGTGCTGCTGCTAGAAAAATACAGCGCGGAGGATATTTTCAACGCGGACGAAACCGCTCTCTTTTTCAAGATGTTGCCGCACAAGACGTTAGCCCTCAAAGGCGAGCCGTGCCATGGCGGCAAACAAAGTAAGCTGCGGATCACTGCGCTACTTTGTGCAAACATGACCGGCTCTGAGAAGCTGCCAATTTTCGTAATTGGCAAAAGTGCATCCCCTCGCTGCTTTAAGGGGAAGAGGCAGCTCCCAGTCAAGTACATAGCCAATCGCAAAGCCTGGATGACCAGGGAGATTTTTTCAAAATGGCTTTGCGAATGGGACGAGAAGCTGGCAAAGGCAAACCGCAAGGTGTGCCTTGTTTTAGATAACTGCACCGCCCACCATACCGCTGCCGTGCTTCAAAACATCGAGCTGCTGCTCCTTCCCGCCAACTGCACAGCGAAAACACAGCCGCTTGACCAAGGCGTGATTATGTCGCTGAAGGCAGGTTACCGCCAGCGTGTGATAGACAAGCTCCTGCTCAACATGAGGATGAAGCGAGACACCGATGTTGACTTGTACTCTGCGCTCGAAATGCTTCAGGCGGCGTGGATGAGTGTGACGGTGACCACGATCGCAAACTGCTTTCGACATGCCTCATTTGCCGCCGCACCAGACGCCAGCGATGGGCCATCAGACGAGCCCACTGTGCCGGACGGTTTTGCCACATCAAACGAACTCGCTGCATCATGGACGGCACTTCGTGACGCTGGTGTCGTGCCTGACAGCGAGTCGTTTTGCGACTATGTGAGTGCGGACTCGGAAGTGGTGGCAACGGAGCAGCTCCTGGATGACGATATTGTGCGCGCTGTCAGTGATCGTAACGAAACCAGTGACGATGACTCTGTCGACGAACAGCAGACAAACGTGCCGACGGCGTCGGAGGCATTAGACGCGGTGGACGTACTGCGCCGCTACTTCGGCGCTCACGAGGGCGGCAAAGATGGCTTGAACATTGCGGTCGCAGCTGAGAGAGAGCCATCATTCGCATCAAGAAGATGCATCAACGTCCAATTACGGACTTCTTTGCAGCTAAGTCTGCCTGAAATGCAAGCTGTGTATTTTGAAGTGCATTAAAACAGGTGCATGACTTTTTCCTTTTCATTTGGGAATGCGGTTATTTTGTTGCATACCACCGTGCAGCGGGATGCTATTTCGCCCGCTATTTTTTTTGGGTAAGTACAGTGCATAATATTTGCGGTAAATGCCCGCTACGGCTATAACGAAATATTGGTTATAACGAGCAAATAGCTGCGGCCCTCCAATTTCGTTATAACGAGGTTTAACTGTAGTTTAAAAAGAGCACACAAGTCTTTTATTTATTATTTTTTGTTCTTTCTAAAAACCACCCTTCCATCTACAATAGTGATCACACCACAATAGAGTGAATACGCTAACATACAATTGGGTATAAGAGACACCAGTGGATATACATGAAAATAGGGGTTGATCACAGAACGAGAAAATGGCAACCTGCTTACAAGACACCTCATATAAGGGACAATAACTGCTCTTCAGTGCATGTCTGTTATAAAAAGATTCAACTGTACATCATAGTTACATCAAGAGTACAATGTTTTTGCATTGAAATGCAGGTCACAAATGTAGCATGCACGTAAGGCAAATTTCTCTTGAAATGAATGACACAAGTGACTATTATACAGCCAAATTATTATTTACCCCAAGGAAATAATTATTAAGCTCAATAGCAAACAAAGGTAAACATAATTGCCTAAGCTTAGAAATTTTGTTGCAAAATTTTATAAACTAAATGGTACTTGAAAGACACGTTAATATATCCATACAATAAAAAAAGAAAGCAGAAGGCATAAAGGCACTGTCTCATATGAAATGACCAGAAATATCCCCGAGAATAATTTGCACTCCCAGGATTACTTGATGCCACAGGAGTCCTTAAATCCAACAGCAGTTCATTCCTTAATGCGTGATTTCATGTTGTTTATAAAGATCAGGCTTCCGAGATGCATTTTGCAATCTTAGTTCTAAGTAAATAAATGTTTCCCACATGTGCCAATAAGAAAAACCAGCAAACTGAACAGGCTGCAGTTCGTGCAATATGCCATGCATGGTTCCGTTTCTAAGAGATAAAGTGAATTAAATTAAGCTTGGTTGTACACTTTAGTGCTTCAAAAAGATATACACTACTTTTTAGACGTAGAACATAACATAGTTGAAATGCTAGAAAATGTGTAGAAAGTCAAGTGGATATGACATATTGTACACCGAGCTGTGCTTTCCAATGCTCAGACATGCACGATGTCAAGTATTAGTGTAAGAAAAGCAGGAAGAGATCAAAACATTGTATTGAAAGGACTGAAAGAAAAACCCAATTACCTGCAAGCAAGCATGATGAAGAGCACTATTACCCTTGCTGTCTTGCACAAGGATGTCGGCTTTCAGCTCCAATAAGGCCTCTAAAAATCAAACAAAAACTCTATGACATGTACATGAAACAGAGATATGATTATATTTAAAGACATGCTAAATGCTGTCTATATCAAAAGACATGGGCTGAATGCTGTCTACGACTACAATGAAGGCAAATGGCCACCTTAAAATCTCGACACTTCAGCTTTGGAGTAACAAAAGAGGCTAGGCTAACGAAATAACCAAAGAAAAAGGTGGTCTTTTCGTCACCGTCTAGTGGTAGACAATGAATGGCGTGACATCAACCAAGTCAAATCCGTCAAAAAAAATCCCATGCAAAAGGACGCAAACATGGCATGTGAGTACAACATCTGCCTATTTGGAAGATTTTACACTATCTTGCTAATGCCTGTTATACACCATATGGCAACTTGGCCCCACAAGTGGCTTGCAAGGCATACATAAATGAATAGAGCTACCGTATTTTCACTCGCGCAATGAACGCACTCGCATAGTAAATGCACCCCCAACTTCCATCTTCAAAATTTTGATTTTTTTTTATCCCGCATAATAATCCAATCCCCTACATTCATCCGCTGCAGTCCTGCAAATCAACAGCTGGGGCCTCTTTGACCTTTGGATCTTTTTTGTTTTTATTATGCCGACCCCCACCCCTCGACCACTGTCTTTTGTCCTTTTTAATTATCCGTGCACCACTCCAGGGTTCACGAACAGTGCGAGAGTAGGGACATTGCAGTTGACAATCACACAGCGAGCGAAGGTCACAAAACTACCCGCGCCAACCAACGGTCGCTTTCTTCAAATACGAAACTTTAAGGCCCATCCACATGCACGCGATTTTAGAATAACGACAAGATTTGCTTTAGCCATGGCTGTCGCGAAGGGCCATTCGTTGCCATCGCGTCACAGGTTTCTCGAAAACCAGAAAAAATTGCTTGTCCCCCCTCCCTCCCCAAAAGGGCGAGACAATTTTTGCAACATGGTAGCGCCCTCAATTTCTGCTTCAGTTGCAATTAGCTCCTCATACTTGTTATTCAATATGCGCCACAGAATACAATAGCAGCAGCAACCATATTTTATTATCGACGGTATGTTTCGACGCTTTGGTGGTAGCTTGCTACAATGTTGGTTACTTGCTACAATGTCAACGTCGATATCCGTAATATAGTAGCAGTCCCAATTCTCGCTTCGGAAACAATTAGCTCTTTATGCCTGTTATCCCCGCATGTTTCACGGAACACGAGATATAGGCTACCTTTCTACAGTCACTTCTCATGTGGACAGCGAGGCAGCGGCCAAATCTTGTTATCGGTGGTTTGCTTTGACGCTTTAGTGGTAGCTTACTACAATGTTGGTTACTTGCTACAATGTTAACGGCGTTGTTGCCGGCGTCGTGTGCGGTTGCCCCGTGGTTCGCAAAGTGCATCGTAGTGCTCGCTTCTGGGCATTCCTCGAGGTCACAGGAGATACCACTGCTGCAATTAAACGATTGTGAGAAAGAAAAAAAATGCAAAACGCTTTTATAAAGTGTGCGGGAGGTGGGGGGACAGCTAGCAGAAGGTAGCGCTGTCAACCACAGAAATGAGTGAAGTACAACAAAGAAGCTGTTTTTAAACAGTGTACACGTATGTCAGTTGCAAAAGGCTAAGCGACGAAACTTTTTTCTTCGCATTACCATATTTTTTAATCATTCTCAAAAAAATAAAAGCGTTCATTATGCGAGTAAATATGGTACTATGAAAACGACAAATTTTGCTTTTGTAATAGTGGAAAGGCATGAAGGACGCAAACATGGCATGCCCTCTAAGTCATTATGAAAAATTCCGTAATTAAACTCATACAAGAAAATTAGACCAGAAGGTTCCTTCCTGTGTGTGCTCTGTCGAAATTGTAGAGGGGAATGGAAAAAAATATGCAGCGTTCTTGATGAGTCTACATTGGGTGCATCACACTTTGCGAAATACTGGGATACCACAGGCGTTTATATGAGTGGCCATCTTGTAGTGAACAAGTTGACAGAGCGTACAGCCATTATTCCACTACGCTTTACACAACAGCTGGTGTTGCCAAGGTAAGCTGCTTTCTCGTTGCTCTACTGTGCAGCCTGAGGCGAGAAAGAGAGTGCAGCTACCTATGGACTTGCAACTCCCATGGGCAGCAGCCATCATGAGTGGTGTTTGGCCCCGGCAGTCAGCGGCATTGATGTCAGCTCCTTCCTTGACCAGAGTCTGCAGGCACAGTACGCTGTCGTCGCACGCAGCCGCGTGGAGTGCAGTCCTGCAACCCCCATTGCAGAGAGAGGGAATAACGATGTCTAAGAAGTGAGAGACCTACAGTTTATGCTTGCTGGTACTTTGAAAGGGTGCAGTACAGGCTAGCGTAACAACGTTTTCATTGGTTTCTGCCGTCTGGTTTCTTGCACTATCACGTAAACAAGCAACTTCAGGAAAGCAGGAATACAGGTGTCAATGCTTCTTTTAACTATATGCCTGGAATGTCACTTTCTTTTCCACAGAAAATATCCTGCTGAAGCCAATCGCAGGCGCTGTAAGGGAAAGCTTGCCACCGTACAGCTCAGGCACACGACGTGATGCTAGCAGCTGCTCGAAGGCAGCCGCAAGAGCTGTGTGTATTAACAAGAGGACGCCGCACAAGGCCCTGGCCACAGTAACAAAAGGAGGAGACGACAGGCAAGGGAAGAGACGAACATTTGTGGCTAACCTTCCAGGCATTGCCTCAAAGGAGGCACTGACAGACGTATACACAAATAAGGCAATAGGGTCTCGCTTAAGAAGCAAACTTATGGCCATGTTGCCACCTTTTATTTTTTCACGAACAGCAGTGAGAGCCAATGGTCCAGCTCAACTTACAAAGGCAAACTGCATGAGCGTATTCATAGAGTGTGGAGCTATGGAAGCTGAGAGGAAGGACAAAAAAAGTAAGCTGAGAAAGATCTGAAAGATGGCACTCACCTTTGCTTTTTGTCCCGTAATTGCACTAACTTCTTCCCAAAATGATTGAGCAACAATTCTATACAAAACTCGCTCCCATGGAATCTGTCCACAAAAAAGGGGGAAAAAAGGGTTGCGATGAGCTGCCAGCATTTTTGAAACCTATAACACAGTTATGCAATGGGCAATGACAAGCTGATTATTCTGGTGCATATGGCACCTAGCAGTTGTGGCTTTATGAAGTGGTGGCTTTATGACTCTTCAATAAAACAAACAGCAATTTCTGTTGCACATAACATGCACTTGAGGCTAATTTCCTATTCCCGACGTTGACTGGCAGAGGCACGGTAACATTTCATTTGCCAAGAGTTCAATGCTGGCACGCAGCTTCTCCGAGGCCCTACCTTGATGCTGTGTATAGCTAAGGGCTAGAGAAAGTCAATGGTATGAGATGTGCATGAGCTAAATATAGAAGCTACAATACAGTGGAACATCGCTGTTACGTTCCTCGCTGCCGAGCTTTCTCGGCTGTTACATTGTCTTTCATAGGTCCCGGCATAGCTCTAGTAGAATCCCACGCATTGTGTACCCCGCTGTTACGTCGCAACTGTGAGAGCGTTCCTGCATGATGCGTCGCAACCTAGTTCACCGAAGCCGCCCGGGCACCACCATTTCGATTTGACGTTTGACAGTCACGTCCTGGCTTGTTTACGAATCAGGCTGCAAGAAGCCACAGGTGAGTTGGAGAGCTCGCCCCTAAATGGCCATTTGTGAAAAGTGCTATCGCTATAGCGAACTAGAATATGATCTAGTGGCGCGACCGGCAGGCCGCGGCTGCTGTCTCGGCGGTCCAAAATGACACGAATGGCGGCTAGGATTTCTCGCGGCGCCACTGTGCCTTCTCATGCGATATGTGTGAGGCAAGCGCACGCCAGTGGCGTCTACTCTGGATAGCGCTGGAGTCAATCAGTGCGTGTGCGTGAGTATGTGTGTGAGTTTGGGCCGTTGAGCCACCGCCACCTGAAGAAACTTCGTCAAGGGCTGAAAACTCTACCACATATGTCAACAGGCTGACGACGCTGGTTGCGTTGTGCGCTGTGGTGGCACACAACGCAACAGACGCAGGCATTCGGCGGCGCGTTTGCATTGGCATTGCAGTCCCCGCAGCATTACTGAGCTTCCACGAGAAACAATGAATGTTGCATCGTTCTCTGTATGCCGTTGGGATCTTCGGAGTTGTGATGTGTGCTGCTTGTGGTTGTGCTTGTGTTCGTTGGTGAGTGACGAGATTGTGAGCAGCTGCGGTTCCAAGAAGGTGTTGTGTCCACATTTCTGTGTAAACTGTGAATCTGGGCCGCGAGTGCATGTGTTTGAATTTCCGACTGACCAAGGTGCCCAGAAGGCATAGACACGAGTAGATATGGGCTATTCTAAGGGGTAGTGTCAGCCCAACAAAACAGGAAAAAGTAAATATGATGCTTTTCTTTCGTTTAGTGAATTGTGTTACATCTAGTAGTAACATGTTATTCAGTGTCACTTTTATCCCATGCGCAAGTTTTGAAGTATGTGTTAAGGCCAATATTATAAACGGGAAGCATATTGCTGTCGCTTTCTTGTCACTTGCAAATGTTCGAAATAGTTTTTAGCCCGAGTGATATAGACGAGAGGGCCACCGACGGCCAGAGGGAGGTCCCATAGTGCACACGAGACTCGCTTTTTTATTCCCCAAGTCCGTGGGCGCGCTACTCAACCAGTGTTCTTGCAGGACGCGTACCGCACTCTTGTGGGCCGCGTAAGAGAGCGATGCTGATGAGCGTCTCTTGCAGGCCGAATTATTGCATTTTCAATTTTAATAAGCCAATCTACTGCACGTGTGCCATTGCACTCTGCTGCATAAGGACCATGGTGGAGTCAATATCTCATGAGATATCCAGCACCAACAAACATGTAGCTTCTGACATGTTGAAGCGGACCACGGATTGTCATTGTTTTGCCCTGGGTTGCCGCAGCGGTAACCGGGGTGCTCTGAAGGCGCCGTTTGGATCTCCCATGCCAACGCTCTGCTCAGGTTGTGCACGAACTAATTTTGTTATATTACGTCTGCTTGAACCAGGGAACAAACGTGCGTTCCAAGTAACCACAGCTGCAGCTTTGCCGGAGCCCGCGACGGCATCCGCGTGAAAGCTGACCCCGGAGCACAGCCGGTCGCGCCACTAGATCATATTCTAGTTCACTGTAGCTATCACCAACATCAATGTGCTCACAACGGAAGTTTCACTACGAAATGTCGGAAGTATGTGACAGTCCCACCGCCGCACGTTGTGAATCATCTTCAGTCGCTGTTGTGTGCGCTAAGCCTGTTACTGTTGAACTTGTCAACACAATCTTTGTCAAGCCTTAATGGCGTCGTGTAAGCAGAAAATGCTTTTCCTTAAGAAAAAGCAATCGACAAGCAGCCAGCCCAAAACAGGTCGACATTGCCAAAGACCTTGGACTGCCACAGCGGCAAATGCAGCGAAGAGTTGGCAGTGCAGATGGCTGCTTTAAACTTAGGAGAAACCGTTGCAGCCCTGGATTACTTTCGCAGGTACGTCGCACACCAAAGCGACGATGAAAGCAATGGGCCTTTCCAGATTCTTGAGAAACACGTGATGCTTACCAGCGAGTGAAAGAAGCGGCAGTCAACTATCTTAAAATATTTTGTCTTAGGCTCATTTTGTCGAAACAAATTGTATGTAGTTTCAAAGTGCCTGTGCTTTCATTCATTTTCGGAGCTTGCCTCACTCTTGCATTTTCTTGGCTGTTACACTTTTCCTACCCGGTCCGCTCAAAAATGTATGAACGTGGTTCCACTGAGCATGGAAGTGTTCATGCTGACTGCATTGGTACAACATTTTACAAGAGGCAGACAAATAACCTCGCTTGCATTTCCTTGCAAATAGAGAGAGAGAGAGAGAGAGAGAGAGAGAGAGAGAGAGAGAGAGAGAGAGCAAATCCCCGAGACATACATACTTTCATGCTTTAGAGCATTTATTGAAATTAAAACACTTAAGTCTCTCTCCTGAAAGGATAAGCATGTAAACGCACTTATGAGTGAGAACACGTAAAACTAAGTGCGTCTGACAGCTACTACTGCATTGTGCACATAATTTAATGCTACTAATACAATGCTACATATTTGTCAATGACACTTGTCAAGCAACAAATTCTCGCAAGATTACTTATCGCTAAGCCCCAGTGCCTTGAAACAACTAAGTATTATTCAAATGAAATTTATTAGCTTTGCTAAACTGTATTATGGATAGTTTCCTAACTTATCCAGTCTTCTGAGCAGATAATGTCTCTTCAAAATTAAAAAAAAATAAACTGCAGCGAAGTGAGTCCATGAAAACAAACTGTGGGTGCACTGGTGGAGGTCTGCTAACATGTGAGGGTGTGCAATTCCAAGACGCCAAGACAAGGCCATTGTGCAAATGCAATGATTAAAAAAATATACTGCTATGTATAGTCACTGCCGCACTCACAGGAAAACTGGAGTTAATTATGTGAAACTTCTCCAAGCAAGGACACTTCTCTCGCCCTTTTTTTTTTGCTTCTGAACTCAGTTGTTCTAGTAGTTGTGCACAGAGGATGATTCCATTTTGTAGTTTTGGTTATATAAATCAAAATTTTTCACAACCAAAATGCATGCTTTGAGCACATAAAAATTTTTTTTACTGTACTATCTACACGTACTGTATTCATCTCCTTGGCTTCAAGAGATAGTACAGTACAATTTTTTAAAATTTTTTCATTAATTCAATATATACCCGCACATCTAGCGTTTCACTAATGAAATCAAACCTTGGACTAATTGATTTGCAAATTTGAAGAAAAATTTCTCGTCTATGCCTTTTTCACAAAATCCTTTACCAAAATAATTCACTTAAACAGGAACTCATCTCGCAACTTTCATACATATCGTCACGTCTTGATCATCAGTATAAAGTTTTTATTCCTTTCTGTCGTACTAACGTTTTTTCAGACTCCTTTCTGCCAAAGACCAGTGCCGAGTGGAACCACCTTCCCCCCTCCATCGCCTCCATTGAGGACATGTCATCCTTCAAGACTGCACTAACCGATCATATCTTAAGCCTCTAATAACTGAATATTGTTTGAACATGTATTCTAATTAATTGGTTGCATTATTGTGTTCTGTTATTGCTGCATTTTGTTATATTACCCACCCCCTCTGTAACGCCTTTATGGGCCCTGAGGGTAATGTAAATAAATAAATAAATAAACTCAGCAAGATGAATCAGGGTAGATCCACTGCGGCGGCCATAAATGTTTGTTTCATTGTGGACACACTCAGCTCACCTTCAATAAGAGCAGTACAAACTGTGTGGACGAGCTCTGCTCATCTTCGGTGGGCAAAGAGTTCAGTGAATGCTTAATTGGCAAAGAAATCAAATATTTCACTGATTCACTATACATGACTGTCTGAATTTCACCAACAGTGGAAAAGCCCAATAGAAGTGCTCCCATACTGTAATCTGTGGCTTCTGGGTATGCTGGCATTCGTCACAAATTCAGTTGTTAGTACTGACTAATGCATAAGAAGACTAATAGAGGAGTTATTGCAACATGTCATCAGTTATTGGTAGTTCCAACTTGAGGATAGCCAAAAATCAATATGGCACTAAAGTATCCAGTGTTCAGAGCGACAGGCTGAATACGACAAAGACAGACAGCAGCCCATCATGCTGTATGCAAGCCATATCGCAATGTCCAGAATGAACCAGCTGCATGCACACATAGGGAGTAGCGTTTCTGGTCTAAGTTTGCATATTTCTGAGCTGATGTATCCTACAAGAGAGACAGTGAAGCTGGAACAAACACAACATCAGTGCTACAGTACAACACAGGCAGAAGTGCCCACTAGAGGAAAGAAAAATGCAGAGCATTAGAAGGATACTTGCATGAAAATGCTGTGTAAAGTTATAAAAGACCCATCCATCAGCTAAAAAAAAAAGCTGTAGGACAGTGTGAATGACAGAACACCAAGGAGACAACAGAAAATGGCACACATGCAAAAAGAGGAGTAATTTAGGCAGATGTGCTTGCTTCCAGCACACCTTTATGCGCTTTGGAACAGAAGGAACAGTTTAACATGGCTTAGAACCAATAATTTATACAGCCTTAAGGGGTCCTGTGACACTTTTCCAGCGTGGTGAGAAAACCCTGCTGATCGGTAGTCGAGGCTCTCGAGAACACGCGGGCCAAACATTATAGCGAAGCATGAGGAAGTTTAACCATGAGCTGCGTAATTACTGTGGCCGCTGCTGGATGCCACCCCATGGCCAAATGCATTCTAATTACTTCAATCTCATGGCTCAGCTTTATCGTAACCACCCTTTACCCCCCAGTGCCTCACCACTTAACGCAAAGCACTTAAGTACATAACCTTAGCTTCCTACTAAGGTTATGCTTCCTTGAATTAATATTAACTTACTGCATATTAATTTTTAGCCCTACAATTCAGCTTTCCTTGTGTAATTCAGTAATCAGAAGCTGTAGAGCATGCATCTCTTGAATCAATTGAATTTTTGATATTATTAGTCTACTAAATTTTCTCCTGACCTTCCAGACATGGCCTGCAGTTTGACAACTGCAGTTTGACAACACAGACACATGCCAAACATACTATAATTTTCAACAGATCATGCAAAAAAAAAAAAAGTAAGGCAATCGACAGCAGAAAGCAGTGGCAGCAGCAGCTTCGGGGCTACTTACGGGTTGCAACTGTGGCCAAGCCGCATCAAGTCACAGGAATGGTTAAGAAAGCACAGCAAAGGGCGGTGTGCAAAGGAATTGATAGGGGGGTGGGGACCCAAAGAAAGTGGGAAAGAAGACGAGACACTGTATCAGCATATCGGCTTCCTTACACAGTTGACAGCACATACAAGAGCAACATGAACAACATGGCGGCACGCAATAGCAGCAGCAAAGCACTGGCAATAGCAATAGTCATTAAGAACTCAATGAGCAACATTAAATAAATCCTCCACGCCCTGCAATGCTATGCACAGCAGAGCAGCTGTCGTTTCGCGACAACACTTATTTCCAGTGGTCCACAACAAACATGCAGATGCCAGTATTTCAGTAATCAACATACCACACTACAGTACTGCGTAAGCTTAGCACTTAAATTTCCCATCTGTTTTAGAGCAGACAAGTATGCTGCACGTAGTCACTTCGAACCACAGCAGCTGCAGCCAAGATGCCAGAACTAGTGCGATCGCAGTCGTCGTCTTTATCGTCTGTCTGATGCTTTCTCCTTGCCGATGCTATGTAACAATATAAATGATAGGAGTAGAAAAAAAAAAGACTTTGGCAGTTACAACTAGTTCATCTTCGAAAACACACTTCAAGACGTTAAAATGAACTGTGTTTTGGGACATACCTCTTATTCTACCTATTAAGCTCCAGTGTTTGATAGTGTCAAAACATGCAAAATGCAATTCCAGTGCTAGAGAGAGGTGGTAAAGAAGCGTATGAAAGTGCTTATTAAGGTATGCAATAACAAGGCTAATCCAGGGCAGCGTACAAGCTTTGTTTTCAGGGCAACAACTGTGAATTACACCAAGCTTCGGAGCATGCAACCACCATGCTACCTGGCATTTCTTTCTGTTTCATAAACGCAAACATCCTGCACATTCTTCAAAAAGGAACAGAGAATAAATAAATGGTGGTTATGGAAACCAATGCGCATGTGTCTTACCTGCATCACTGTCAGAAAGTAGCAAAGGCAAAGCTGCCGTTATGCTGATAGCAGGCTTACAAAACACATACAAACATGCGTGCAAGTAAAAAAAAAAAAAAAGCACATGCACGCAGACGACACAAGTGTCAAAGCCACAGATGTGGTACTCACGCTGCACAATGAAGCGGACTGAAAGAGTTCCCGTAAAATTTATTTGTTCGAGTGTGTTCCAGGAGTGTGCCGAGGCAAGGGCCATGACCTAGTACGCAAAGCAAGCAATTAAAACAAGGCTCCATTCATAAACAAACAAACAAACAAACAAACAAACAAAGACAATCCACAAGTCTGCAATGGTCAGATGTGCCACTGCTTTCGTGGCCCCAAACATAGTGACATTACAGAAGCACAAAATTAAACCTCATTAATTTGAATTTGACTGGGCCAGAAATAAAAGTCCAAATTAAGTAATGTCAAGTTACTGTGGGTGTCAAGAAAACAATAAAAAAATACCTTTTAAAGAATGAATTGACCACACTTGCACAGCCATGTTCGCGATGTTTTAGGAACATTGTGACAATCCAAAAAGAAACTGTTCCATGCCACAATTATTGAGGACAAATTCGTGGTTGCCAATGATTAGGCTTGTGCACACTAAATTTTAGGTTTGAAGTGAATTCGAAGCGAGTTGTGATTTGGTCGAAATACTCCAAATCGAATTTGTACAGTATATATCACATACTATAAAAAATGAGCGCATTTGTTATGACCCAACTAACCTGCACAACATTTAGAAAAAAAGAAATTTAATCAAGGTATGAGCAAACGCCATTATTTTGGTCCAAAAGGCGTGGAAACAACTTTGAATAGTAGCAGAATTTGTTTTCCGGTAGAATGCAAGCGATAACCTGTAAAATATGTTAAATTTTAAATTCAATAATGGCACATAAGCAAGCTTGAAGGAGTGAACCCACATGGTGGCCTGTGTGAGGAACAGCGACATCATCTTTGAAAATGTGCAGCGTTGACTGTACCTTTACAGACTGTGAAACTGAAGATATTGTATGTGGTGTGTGCTCTGTCAATAACAATGTATCTTGTCTGCGAAAACGTTGGTGCTCGCTGTGGACCAGTGGCAGTGACCGGTTGTCGATGGAACATCACGATTCCACATTTTAGTGAAGGCAAAAGTGCATTTGACTCAAGGCTTGTGCGAATAATAATTTTGGCAGAATAATTTTTAACAAAATTTCAATTGTATTTAGTAAGACATATTATAAAAAAATGGGCACACGTGTCATGACCTAACTAATGTGCACAATATTTTTTTTTTTAGAAATTAAAACAAGTTCTGTGCAAAATGCCATTTTTTTGGTTCAGAGGAAATGGAAACACCTTTGAATAACAATGGGATTTGACTTTCGGTAGAATGCAAGTGATAACCAGTGAAATATATCACGTTTAACAATTTACAATGGCGTCTCTCATAATCATATGGTGGTTTTGGGACGTTAAACCCCACAAATCATTTAACAATTTACAAAGAGCATATGAGTGGGCATAACAAACTTTTAAACTTAAACAGTGATGAATTGATATGAGAGTAACATATTCATTTAACCTTGAAATGTGGCTTTGCAGCAGTGCAAAATTTTCTTCGAATAGATGTTTTTACAGTTTAGGACCCCAAAGCCACCATAAAAAAAAAACTCACAAACAAAATAATATACATTCGGGTAGGTGCCTTCACAGCTTAGCACTCCTCTCCTGCAGTGAAACCACCTCTAGTAAGTGCCCCCCCCCCCCCCCCCCCGCTATTTTTCTTTTCTTTCCTTTTATGCAAGCATTTTTCTATTCAGTTCATGCCAGATTTCACGCGCCATTAATTCAGAAGCAAGGGTATACAGTCGAACCCTACAGCAACGAATGCCACTTCAACGAAAAATTCACGGATCCCCGTCAGCAGTCCATAAGAATCAATGCATTGTAGCGAGGCCTCCGAACTCTAAAATGGGTCGAACTCTTGAGTACCTCCTAGTGGGGCTACCCAACAAGGACGCCGCTCGCGCTGAGAGTCTGTGCTTGGCCGTGACTGTCGCCATTGTGTATGCTCGCTGGTTGCAGGCTAATAAACGCCTCAACAAATTGGTGGAGAGTGCTGCGATCCCCTTCGGTGCCCTTGGAGCTACAATCACGTACCCTGCCATCTACCATGTCCCACGACGCCTCTCAGCCAATGCCTCCTCCAATGCCACCCCCTTGTCCCGGTGTCCCCAGAATCCGCGATCCACCCATCTTCACTGGCGCTGATGGCACCGACGTGGAGGACTGGCTCGCCATTTACGAGCGCGTGAGTGTCTTCAACAAATGGGAAGAGGACGGCAAGCTGACAACTTGGTGTTCTACCTTGCGGGTGTTGCTAGTTTGTGGTACAACAACCACACGTCCAATTTTGCCACCTGGTCCGATTTTAAGACCGCAATCATCAACGTCTTCGGCCGCCCTGCTGTTCGCAAGCTGCAAGCCGAGCAGCACTTACGTGAACGCGCTCAGGAGGCTGGTGAGTCATTCACCAGCTATATTGAAGATGTCCTGGACTTATGCAACAAATCCAATCACACCATGTCCGAGTCTGACAAGATCCGAAACATCATGATAGGCATTGACGACGATGCCTTCACGATGCTGCTCGCCAAAAATCCCCGGCACAGTGGCTGAGGTCATCACACTGTGCCAGAGCTACGAGGAGCTCCGCCGGCAGCGTTCGATGACCCGTCGCTCCCCACCACGAGCTGCAACGCTTGCTGGTTTGGAGGCCAGTTGTGACCAAGTGGCGTTGATGGCAGACCTAAAGTCCTTCATCCGTGAGGAAATCGCGCGTCAGTTGTCGCTCTTGCCCTTTGCCCACGAACCAGCTGTTCAACAATCGGCTACTACCCTTCTCCCTCCTACCCGTCGAGTGATTGAAGAGGAAATAGGGGAAGTAATGCCTGCGTACGACCCCCACAGCCTCCGGCTCCTGCGCCCCTGAGTTACGCGCAAGTGGTCGCCAGGCCGCCCCAAGTCGTTCCAGCACCCGCCCCTCTGACCTACGCCGAAGCTGCCGCTCGACCTCCATCCTTTGCAGCGGGTATGCCCGCTACGTATGTTGACGTAACCCCTCAGCGTCAGCTTCAGCCTACCATGCAGCCACCGTTCCGTCCATCGGCCTTTGCGACATGGGTGAGATCTACCCCGGTGAACAGATGGCGCACACCCGACAACCGGCTCATCTGCTTTGCCTACGGTTATGCCGGTCACGTAGCCCGTTATTGCCATCGCGTACAGCTGGCTCCGATTTCTTCACCTCTTGCTGGCCAACTCAGCCATCCTTATCCTGAAGAACCGCGTCTACGCCACCTCGGTCTAGTCCAGGTTCATCTCGAAGATCGCTGTCTCTACGACGACGTTCCCTGTCCCCCATGCGGCCAAGTTTGGCTGCTCATGAGCGGGAAAACTAGTCGTCGCAAGTCCCCGAGGCAAGGACTGCGACGCTATCGCATTGTGAAAGCCCTCAGAGCAGCCCCCCGAATGTAGCTGACGTGCTTGTGGACGGTGTTTGTGCATCGGCTCTTATTGACACTGGAGCTGCCGTATCAGTTATGGACGAAAAACTCTGCCGCTTACTTCGAAAAAGAACGACGCCACTTTCTGGGTTGTCCCTCCGTACTGCTAGTTTGCATCGTATTCATCCAACAGCCGGGTGCACAGCTCACGTCATTCAGGACGTTCTGTATGTCACCCATTTCATCATCATTCCGGCATGCTCTCATGACGTCATCCTGGGATGGGACTTTCTCTCCCGCCATGACGCCGTCATCCAGTGTGCCGCTGCCGAAATTGAACTCTCACCCTTCTTGCATTTGACGCCAGAAGACAGTCCCTCGACACTGAGCAAGATTCTAATGAAAGACGATACAACAGTTCCTCCAAACTCTACGATGGCTGTGTCTGTCTAGTGCGCCGGTCTCTCCAACATAATTGCACTCGTTTCGCCATCCGACCACGCTTGTAGCAGGAAAGGGTTGCTAGTACCTTTCGCGACCGTGCAGGTCAACCAGGGCAATGCCGCTATTTTGGTAACCAACCCGTCCCCGTACACTGTTACCTTGCTTCGAGGGAAATGTCTCGACAGAGTGGAACCAGCCGACGACGCACAAGTCCTGGATGTGCCCGATGACACGCGCTGTCCCAGGTAGCGTACCATCAATGCTGTTTCCAGTTCTGCTCCGTCATCTGCTGATGTATTTGGCCCCTCCATCGCTGACAACCTTACGGCGGTACAGCATTCCCAGCTTCTGGACTTGTTGCAAGAATATCGTTTTTCTTTCGATGTCAGGCGAAGTTCTCTCGGTCGCACGTCCGTTGTTACACATCGCATCGACACTGGTGACCATCCACCTCTACGGCAACGTCCATATCGCCTGTCGCCTGCTGAACGTCGGGTAATTAATGATCAGGTTGACGATATGCTGCGACGCGACGTTACTCGGCCCTCGGACAGTCCATGGGCGTCTCCTGTTGTTCTTGTTGCAAAGAAAGACGGTTCTGTGCGGTTCTGTGTGGACTACAGACGGCTCTATAAGATCACTCGCAAGGATGTTTATCCACTGCCACGAATCGATGACGCGATTGCAGCCTTCATGGAGCCGATTTTTTTTTTCTTCTCTCGATCTGCGCTCGGGGTACTGGCAAGTACCCATGGCTGACGACGCTCGACCAAAGACCGCCTTTGTCACGCCAGACGGCTTGCACGAGTTCAACTTCATGCCGTTTGGTCTATGCAATTCACCTGCGACCTTTGAGCGCATGATGGACACCGTTCTGCGCAACTTGAAATAGTACACGTGCTTGTGTTACCTCGACGATGTCATTGTCTTCGCTCCGGATTTCTCCACGCATTTCCAACGCCTGAAAGAAGTTTTCGCACGTGTGAGCAATGTCGGCTTGCAACTAAATCTGAAAAAGTGCCGCTTTGCAGCCCGGCAACTCACCCTCCTGGGGTACGTCGTGTCTAAAGATGGCATTTTTCCTGATCCTGCCAAGCTTCGGGCCATGGCCGAATTCCCCGAACCTGCATCTGTCAAAGAATTGTGTAGTTTCGCGCGCCTGTGCTCATACTTCCGACGCTTCATACGAAACTTTGCCACGATCATATCACCGCTGACGAAGCTCCTTGGAAGTAACGGGCCCCTCAATTCGTGGTCATCCAAGTGCGACAACGCGTTCGCAAAGTTCCGTCATTTGTTGACGTTGCCTCCCATTCTACACCACTACGACCCTACAGCCTCAACGGAGGTGCACACGGATGCCAGCGGTGTAGGCCTCGGCGCTGTCCTGGCGCAGCGCAAACCCAGATTCCCTGAATATGTCGTAGCATATGCAAGCCGTACGCTCACGAGAGCCGAGACAAACTACACCGTCACGGAGAAAGAATGCCTGGCGATCGTCTGGGCCCTTACAAAGTTTCGACCTTATTTGTATGGTCGCCCATTCGATGTTGTCACTGACCATCATGCACTATGCTGGCTTTCATCATTGAAGGATCCCTCAGGCCGTCTCTCCCGTTGGGCTCTTCATTAACAAGACTACGACATCCGCGTGCTGTACCACAACGGACGCCAGCATGCTAACGCCGATGCCCTCTCATGCTCCCTTCTACAGTGCAGTCCACTTATAACGATATCGAGAAAACCTAAAAATATGATCGTTATAACCGGTGATCGTTATATCTGGACTGCCGCCAAAAAATCGTCGCCGGACGTACCTTTTGTAGCTACAGGCTTCATTTCGCTATTTTCACCAATTAATAAATATTGTAGATAGTAGGATGTCAAAAACAAGACTTTATTTCTTACTCCGAAGAACGCATCACGGGTTCGCTGAGGAAGAGAGACTGACCGACGGCAAGGTGGGAGCAGTGGGAGGAAGAAAGCACAGCCAGAGGTACACAGCCGGAATGCCAACGAGGCCCCGCCCCGATGCCGCCGCGCCGCTTTGCTTTTCGCTTTTTTTATTTTCTCTCTCTTTCCCGCGTTCGTTCGGCAATCTACGAGTAGCTTGCCGTTGTAGAAGGTGGGGAGCCGCGGAGCGCGGCACTTTGCTTTTCGCATTTTTTTTTTAAATTCTCTCAGCCTCTCCGCGGTCGACGCGCGGTGAGGCGCAAAACGTGACACAGCTGGCGCCATCTGTAGCGCGTTGCGCCAACTCGCGATGCTCTCCTCGGCTTTTTGAACGGCCGGGACGCGCTGCCGGCGCTGTGCTGCAGTGGCGGCAGATACGTACTCGCCTACGCTAACTTTTCGTCTTGTCTCGGCATAGTTCGTTTCAGAGGAACTTATCAATCTAAATGTTACGATTATTCTAAATGAAACATGCCGTCCACGGCAAACATTTCATCGTTGTATCCGATATGCGGTGGATAACATATCGTTATATATGGTTTTTTTCCCCATAGCCCCAATGCATAAAATGCGACTGTTAAGTCGACCCATCGTTATAACCGATATATCGTTATATGTGGTATCGTTATAAGTGGACTGCACTGTACCTCAAGACGACGTGCCCTGCTCAGTAACCTCAATTGCTGTATCTGCCATCGATGTTGACATCCTCGCTACCGAACAGCGAAAGGATAGTTGGATCGCCCCGCTGATCGACTTGCTCTCTGATCCGTCCACAACACCATCCACGCGTGCCTTGCGTCGTCGAGCTCACCATTTCGCCATTCGTGACGGCCTCCTACACCGACGCAATTAAGAATCCGATGCCCAGCAGTGGTTACTCGTCATACCCCGCAGTCTGCGGTTGGAGATATGTGAATCTTTCGATTCTGATCCACAATGTGCGCACTCTAGGGTATCCAAAACTTACCACTGCATTCGACAACGCTACTTCTGGCGCGGGATCTACCGCTACGTGCAGCAGTTCGTTCGCTCTTGCTTGACTTGCCAACGCCACAAACCATCAGCACACATGTTGCACGCCGGTCTGCAACCGTTACCTGCCCTGACCGTCCCTCTGGGCGCGTAGGTATCGATTTGTATGGACTACTACCTCTGACGTCGGCTGGTAACCGCTGGGCCATCGTTGCCGTAGACCATTTAACGCGATATGCCGAAACCGCTGTTCTACCTGTGGCTACTGCGGGCGATGTTGCGTCCTTCCTGCTGCATCGATTCATACTGCGCCACGGACCACCCCAAGAGGTTCTCAGCGATCCAGGCCGTGTCTTCTTGTTGGAAGTCGTCGAAGCCATTCTGACGGAGTGCCATTCTGTCCACCGCAAAACTACTGCTTACTACCCGCAGGCGAATGGCCTCACCGAACGCTTTAACCGCCCCCTAGGCGACATGCTTTCGATGTACGTTGCTGCTAACCACACGTATTGGGATAATATACTGCCCTTCGTCACCTACGCCTACAACACTGCCCCTCAGAGCACGACCGGCTTTCCGCCTTTCTACTTGCTGTATGGAAGGCACCCGTCGCACACCATGGACACGATACTCCCGTACGTGCTGGATCCATCTGAGTGTGTACCCATTTCCGAGACAGCCAGGCTTGCTGAAGAGTGTCGCGAGCTTGCCAAGACTTTTATAACACATGAGCGGCAGAAGAGTATTCGTGATGGCTCCACCACTTCTGAGCCCACGTTCCTTCCTGGTGCGCATGTATGGCTCTCGATCCCGACCTCTGTAGCTGGCCTCTCTTCCAAACTACTTCCCAAATACGAAGGCCCCTACCGTCTCATCGTGCGCACCTCTTCCTTCAACTATCTGATCGAACCCGTTGAATAATCTTTGGACATGCCCCGCCGTGAGCGCGTCATCGTCAACGTGGAGCGCCTGAAGGCTTATTATGACCCACTCTAACAAGCTGTTAGGTCGCCAGACGGCTCCCTTTTCGACCCCGGGGTCATTGTAGCAAAGCCTCTGAACTCTGAAATGGGTCGAACTCTTGAGTACCTCCTAGTGGGGCTACCCAACAAGGACGCCGCTCGAGCTGAGAATCTGTGCTTGGCCGTGACTGTCGCCATTGTGTATGCTCGCTGGTTGCCTTAACAGCATAAATATTGTCGCCACAACGAACACTTTTTCTTCTGCCATCCCGCTTCAATGAAATTTCAAAATGCAATTCCAGGCTCAGATATTTATTTCTATACAGGAAACACAATCTTTAACACTATGACACATTTTGAGAACCTGAAAATACGTCGACGAAGTGTACAACCTGCATTGGCACCACCAGAAACCGCCGCTGTTCAGCAAGCATGGGTGCCGCCATTGCTCAATAGCGATGGCAATGAGACCGCCCTGCTCATGGAGGATGGCCCTGCTTTTGCCACTGGCTTGTTTTCGAGCCGCAGAAGACCCGAAGCTAAAGCTCAGTCGCTCAGCTCATGGTTTCCTTCACGCAGCTGCTGCGTGCAACCGCAGAGCAATGCCTTTTCTGATTCCGATGCTGATCATTTTATTCGCGCTTGGCCATGGTACCTAATAAGAGCGGCTGTTCATCTGCATTATCGACCAAATCAGCCAGCCGCGAGATTTGTATGGTAACAATGGCATAGAATAAAGCAAACCTCACCGCTCCACGATACCATGCCTCCATCACTGCTGCTGGTGTTAATGTGTTAATGCAACTGTTTGGTACGTTTATGAATGCGGTTGTAGGCATTATTTCAGCGGTTTTCTCCATGGCCTCGCTATGCATGACTGTGAATCGTGTCGTGATGCTGCTGGGAAAGAATACGAACTAGAGGACACTTTTTTATATTAAAAAAAATTTTCCTTTGTTTAGCTAGCTGAGATCAGCTATACCTTTTTTCGATTTCACTACAACGAAATTCTCACTTCAACGAAATATTTTCTGCGCTCCGCGAGTTTTCTTGTAGCAGGGTTCGACTGTATAAAAATTTATTCATCGACGTGCAACTGAACTCACTTTCCTTGCACAAAAAAAAAAAGGGGGGGGGGGGGAGCATGAGTAACGGAGGTTCCTTAGATCGATCGCACGTCAGGTGTGCCATCTAAGTGACTTGCCGAGCGTGGAGTGAGTGAGTAAAAACTTTCTTGAGAATGTCCAGCGGTATTTAGCGAAGTGGGGCTACAAGCACCCCAGCCTAGGTTGGGGCCTCGAGTCCTTGGACACGGGCGGCTTCCTAGGCACAGCAGACTGCCCACAGTTGATCGTTGAGGTCATGGCTGAGCAGACCCGCCTCCCATCGCGCCTCACAGTTCAAGACTGCCATGTCTACCCGGTTCACAGGGTACTGGTGAGTGCTACTGGTGCACTCCCGCAACATGTGCTGTAGCGTCGCTCTTGCTCTACACGATTTACAGTCGTTGGATGTATAAATGTCTGGATAACAGAGGCGTAGGATCACTGGGTTCGGGTACGAGTGAGTCTGTAATTGTCTCTTGGCAAGCTCCTGTTTCTTGTTTAGTTTTTCGTGTGGTGGTGGATATTTGCATCTGTTCAGTCTGTAGTGTTGGGTGATATCTCTGAAAGTGGTCATGAGATCCCCCCACTTCTACTCCTGCAGTGTCCTCGATGTCTGCGAGACATCGGGGCTGCCGGCAGGTGCCACAGCTCAGCGTGCAAGGCCTCGAGCCGCGGCGTAGGCAGTCACGTTTGTCCGCGAGTGGAAGATACCGTAATTACTCGAATCTAACGCGCACCTTTTTTCCGGTTAAGCGAGTTTATAAATTGCATGCGCGTTAGAATCGAGTACGAACAAAAAAATTACGGTCAATCTATTGCCATCGGCAAATCCAAAATGGCCGCCCCCTACGTGCGTCGGCAAGGCGCGTCGGCCATTTCTGCCTATGTGTTTCCCATGTGCGGCACTTCGTACGTGTGCTGAGGAGTTCGTCATCTAGTAGTGCATTAGCATCGACGGCGTGGAAGGGCCGACTCCAAAAACTCGATAGCACCACGATGCCGCTTTTAAAAGAAAAGTTGTGGCGTGTGCAGAAACGGACGGAAATCGGGCCGCATCGCGGTCGTTCGGAGTTCCCGAAACGTGTGTGCGTGCGGGACCGGCGGAAACAAAAGCAGAAGATTCTCGACAGCAAAGCTTCACGCAAAGGCTTCAGTGGACCACAGCAGGGTCGGTTTCCGCAAATTAAAGAGCTGCTCGGCACGTATGTGCTTGAGCAGCGAGCGGCACAGCGGCCCGTGACGACAGAACTGCTCCACGTGCGGGCTATGCAATTAGTCTTGGAAAAAGGTCTAATGCAGAGCCAGTTTAAAGCGAGCAGGTGCTGGCTAACTAACTTTATTTAGAGGAAAGGCTTTTCCCTCCGAAGGGGAACATGCATATGCGAAAAGTTTTGCGGAGGAGTACGATGAAAAGCTTCACAGTTTTCAGAGGTTCGTCCTAAACTTGCGGCGCAACAACGGCTACCTGCTTGGGCAAATCGGGAATGCCCATCAGACGCCTCTTTACTTCGACATGCCTGGCACCACAACCGTCGAGAAGAAGGGGGCGAAGCAAGTTCGCGTGCTGACATCGGTCCACGGTAAAACTACCGTGACGGAAAGCTCTGTTACACGTCAGATGGGCACAAGTTTCGCCCGTACCTCATATTTAAATAGAATACGCTCCCGAAAGGAGTAGTTTTTTCGAGTGGTGTGATCGTGCGGGCCGGCGAGAAAAATGGGTGCGCATTGCAATTGATGTCTTACGTTTTTTTTTTTTTTTTTCGCGGTGGAAATCGGGTGCGCGTTACAATCGAGGGCGCGGTAGAATCGAGTAAATACGGTATGTGTGGGCAGGGGTCCATTCGAGGAAACTGTCATTTTTGTGGCAAATACTGCCTTTACAAATTTTGAGAATGTGTGCTGTTTCGCGGGAGATCCAGGCCGCTGGCGTAGTTGCGTATGGCCTCCCGAGAGTCGCCTATGATCACTTCGGCATCTGTGGTAGCTATAGCGAGGGCTATCGCCGCTTCTTCAGCCACCTCCGTCTCTTCGGTGCGTATTGTAGTGCTCCCGATGCAAGTTCCTGCGTGATTCGTGATCGCTACGGCGAAACAGCGTTGCCGCTCGTAACGCGCCCCGCCCCGTCTATGTAAACGATGTCTTGACTGTGGCCGAATTTTTTTCCCAGATCTCGCGCACGTTTGTTGCGCCGACCGATATGATGAGTGGGATGCATATTCCTGGGCAACGGCAGAACGATGCGCTCTCGAATATGTCTGGGTATCCCGACCTTCTCGCCACGCTGCGTGGTAGTTTATGCCCAGCCTCTCAAGCATGTGTCGTTCTGTTTTTATTTTTGCCAAACATTCGTACTGGGCGATGTTGTGTGCTTGGATTAGTTCATCTAGGGTATTGTGCAGCCTGAGAAATTTTTCCATGCCAGTATTTATTGGTAAGCCTATTGAGCGTTTGTACACCTTGCGAATGAGGCGGTCTAGCTTAATTCGCTCAGTCGCCTGCCACTTGAGGTAGGAGGCAACGTACGTTATGCGGCTAATAACAAAAGCATATACCGGACAAATGATATTGCTTTCTTTCATTCCGCTGTGGCGATTTGTTTTGCGTTTCAGCGACCGGAGCGTTTCATTGACAGCACCGTCTACTCTGTGTATGGTTTCGCTGTTGTGGCCATTGGCCGACAGGTGCAAGCCCAGTACTCTCGTGTTGTTAACTTATGGGATGAAGAGGCACTTAGCCATCAGGCATCTTATTATTTAAGCTAGGGTGATCAAAACTTATGAGATGGTGTATTTACATGTGCAGATGTCAAATATGAACTCAGTTTTTATGTACCTCTTACCATTTCATTTTTAATTAGTCATTATTTAAAAGTTCTTCGATCACCTTTTCAGTAAATCGGCTGAACAGATCCTGCTGAATTAAATGTCATTGCATTACACAATTACAAAGAGTGTGAAAAGCAAGTTTCATGGCTCTAGCTTTCCTACAACAAAAGTTATGAAGCTTAGAAGTTTATCCTTCCATTATCAAGGAACGATAATTTTTGTATTTTATTTTTTCTAAAAATTAATGGTGTCCTTTAGTTGCATATGGCACTTTCTTGCACTCACTAAGCATCCAGCTTCTCAGCAAGACAAAAATTATCAAATTCCAGTGTACCAAAGCTGAGAAGCGCTTGTCAGAAGAATGAAAGGTGGCCAAAAAACAAACTGAGAAAATGGCAAAAACAAAACTCTGTATAGTAATTCTACACAATTCTACACAAACAAAAATGCTCCTCTTTGCATATAAATGCCTCAGAAAGCACCAGGGCAGTAGTGTTTTTCACACTTTTGTCGTTGCCGCCGCTTTGCTTGTTGCAGGAACCTGGAAGATGCTGAACGCTTTCGCTCGGCACTCATGATCCAACGAGAATCCTTCTCTTCGGCCCGTCGCTCGCTCATGGAGTTTTGCTCTAGTTGAAGTTCTTTGAGGATACGTATGGAGGCTTCTTTCATCCCTGAATTGAAGCGCATCACGGCTTCAGCAACTGCAGTCTCAACAGCTATGAGTGAAGCATGCTTCTCTTTAGGCATTAGAGACCATATGACAGAATGGAGTGCCTCGTTTGCATTTTGTGTCTTGCCTTTCTGGCAGCGTTTTAGCAGCTCCTTGTCACAAAGTTGCTCGTACACTGGAAGTAGTGCATCACGGACATTTTGCGGGAAGTTGTAGGTGTGTCTTGGCAGCGGTTCTCTCCTTGTAACAGCAGTATTCTGCTTGCACCATGCGTCACTGCCACTTGGGCACAAGGTGTGGTTGGACCTTTTATCAGTCGATGTCACATGATAATATGTGGCCATGGCTGCCCGGTGCATTGCATTTACGTCACCAACATTGGACTTCAGAGCCCAGCCATAGTATCTCGACAATTTCTCTATGACATCACCTGTCAAGCGGCCTCTTTCGCTTAGTGTTTCACCAGAACCTTTACGCTTATGAACAAGATTGGGTACCGCAGTACCCATTCGTTTTTGGACACTGTTTATACAATCCTCTTTATGAACCTGTATGAAACCGTAAACTGTCGAATCCTCAAAAGCACGAAATGATCTACTGTCCCCATCACACAGCATCACCGTGTACCGCAAGCCGTGACGGGAAATTGAGCGCTCAAAGAGAGTGAATGCTGCCTCCACTTTCGTGTGCCCTGATTTGCACTGTGTATTTTCCTGGCAGGTGTGCGTTGACTCCCAAACCAAGTAATTTGGGTGCTCTTTTAGTGGTGCGCGCTTGCAGCCGGCACAAAAATTTGACAGGACAACATAGCCTAAAACATAGCCAGAAAACAGCTCTATAACAACACCCACACCAATGTGTGACAGGTGGCCTCTCGTAATCCATGTGTCATCATAACAGATGGCCACATTACGTGGGTTGTCAAAGCACAGATCTTGGTGTAATGTTTTTACTGACATGGCGCAATCGGAAAGGACCTTGTCTGGAGCTCTTGTTGCCGCAGGATTCAGTTCATTTTTCAAATGGCTCTGATAGCTTTTGTGCTGAAGACCCCTGTGAGAAATTCTCATTACAGAGAAGCCAGGAAGCCCTAACCGACATCTTATCAGCACTCACTCTCTGCTGTTGCGCACGATCGGCACTCGTCAAAAAGGTTGTGTCTTTCCTTATGCGCTGCCTATCGCCGACGTCGTCTGAGGCGGCCGGGGAAACAGGCGGAGATGTAGGCGTTTCATCAGACTGATCGTGTTCCGTTGCCATGCCGTCCTGTACTAGGTGCACGTCGGATATAATCGCGCCATTATCTCTTTTTTGTCGTAGTTTCTTGCGCTTTTTTCCAAACTTGTGAGCAGTGCAGAACTTGCAATACGGCTTCGGCATGATGAAAGGTTCAAGCCAGGTTCAAAACGTGGCTGAGAGCGTAGGCTTGACGAACTAGCCTGGTGGCTGTGGCGGGCTTCGTCGGGCTGGTTCGGCGGCGTGCCTGAATGTGCAGACTTGACAAACGCGTGCTTTAATTTCTTGCTAGTTCGCGCGGGTTCAGGAAGCCGACGAGAACAATGAGATGTGAGCGAGATACACTCACTGCTTTCTGTGCGCTCTACTGCCGCACGCACCAGACAGCTCGGCAAAACGTGGCCGAGAGCGTAGGCCTAACACACTGTCCCGGCGGCTTCGTCAAGCTCACTCAGCGCCGTACCAGTATACAGTGGAACGTAGAGACTATACAGAGATGCTTGCTCTAATTTCTCGCTAGCTCACGCGAGTTAAGGAAGCCGACGAGTACAAAGTGACATACACTCGCATACGTGCCAAGTTCAAGGATTCTGATTTCCGCAGTGGGCGGGGGGGGGAGAGGTGCACTGAATTATTTGTACCTATTTTTTTCGGCACACACACAAAAAAAAAAAAAAACTCCCAAGGAGAAATAAAAAAAAAAAAAAAACATCGCGAAAAACAAGAGGGGGGCGGTCGGCTTGGAATGGCCGAACACACGAAGCTGGGGTTTCCCAATAAGGCGAGAATCTCAAAAGATGAACACAATTTGCAGAATTTATGCCCTTCAAAAGAGCTCGTGTATGTCTTACTGGGGCACACGTGATCGGATGAGACGGCGCAGTTGGCTGCCGCAAAAGCGTGGGTCAAAGCTTTGCTCCCTACTAGATTCTTTTGACAGGAACGGCAAAACGCGTATGGCCCCTTTGTTATTGACAGTCTAGGCTGCTTTTTTGCCGTCGCCACCACCGTCGTCATTCACCGTATATGTATGCTTATCTATATATATTAACACTCTAGAAAGGAAAAGAAAAAGCTGCCCGCAGTCAGTGCCCAGCTCATCGCAATGCGCCGACGCGCGCTTATCTCTGACGCAAACTTTGCCCCACGGATGGGGGGGGGGGGGGGGGGGTGTTAATGCTTGTGCGCGCGCGCTCATCTTTCAGTGGAGAGAATCGTGTGCCTTCGGCTTTCACTGGAACGATTGGGTTAGTAGCTGTGCCCACAAAGGTATCTTCGGTCTATGCACAGGCCCCGTTTGTGAAAAAAGCGCGCTTTTCATGCACAGCGAGGTATAACTGGGACACTTGTTAGTTTGTACTCATCCGTACCTTTGATTATGTATCGAGCATCGCTTTTTTTTTCGTTAAACAGCGCGTTACGTGTCGAGTGGTAAACATTGTTAGTTCGCTCTCGTTTTGTGTGTATTATTTTCGTGCGTCATTTGTGGGTGAGCAGTGCGCTGCGCGTTTTGATCTGCTTGCCAGTCTCAGTGTGACATTCCAAGTTGTTGCTGTCGCATTCATTGCTTCGCCCTTGCGACAAAACTGTGACTTTCTTTTTACACATTTACTGCCTTTAGTTTATCGCTGCGTGCCCTCAGAGCTGGATGGATGGATTGATGTGGCTGTACCCTTTAGATCGGGCGGCGGATAGCGCCACCTAGCCGTAATACTTAGTGAACCACCTACTAGATTTATCTTCTTTTTTCCCTTTAAATAGCGAAGTATAGGACTGGTAATTCGCAGTGAATGGTTTAATTTTCAGTCGTGCCTTGACTTTAGCCAAAAATCAGATAACCTCCTTGTAGTTAATTCTACCCACTTAATGTCTATTTTGCCCTCTCTGTCTCTAAACCCCAGTGCTCTGAAAAACTCTGCGCCATCATCCTGAACGATAGGGTGAAGCCCTTTACAGAACATTATCAAGTGTTCGGCAGTTTCCCCTTCTTCTCCGCATGCACTGCATACCGTGTCTACCCGTTCGTATTTGGCCCGATCTGTCTTGGTTAGCAAAACTCCTTTTCTGGCCTCAAACAGTAGAAAACTACCCTGAATATTATCATACATCCTTTTCTTGGCAATTTCCTGCCTAAAAGTTCGATAGATCTCTAGTGCAGACTTCTTAATCATGCCAATTCTGCACATGTCAGTCTGTTTCCTTCACCTTCTTTTTAACTGAAGGTACTTTTTGGTTTGGCCCCGTGCTGTTTTCCAAGTACTTACCCGTCAATTCCTGGTTCGCTTCCTTTATTTTGTATAGACATTCTTCATGTACAAGTAGCTGAAAACCTTCCTAGCCCAATGCTCCTCCCCCATTTCTCTCAATCGCTTCTCAAATTTTATCTTGCTGCTAGCTTCCCTGCCCTTAAATGATGTCCATCCCATATCACCTTGTACTCCCTGATATGGCGTATTCCCGTGAGCTCCTAAAGCAAGCCTACCTATTCCACGTTTCTTAATTTCTAATCTTGCTTGAACTTCCGATCTCATGCACAAAACCGCATTGCCGAACGTCAGACCAGGAACCACGACCCCTTACCATATTCTTCTCACATCATACCTATTGTAATTCCACAGTGCCCCGTTTGGGGTTGTGCGCAGTGAAGCACACAACCCCTGTGCGCTTGACTGCGCACACGCCTTCAAAACAAAGTTGTTTTATGCCGTATGTGATCGCATCTGCCGTGGTTTTGTCCGCAGGGTTTGCAGAAAGCAGCATTGCCTTGACTGGTTGAGCGTTGGACGCACGCACACTTTCGGGACTCTGTAAGTTATACATGATCGTGTGAAAAGCGACCACGGTTTCGTGGACAGCGGTTGTGGCAACGACAATCACGCACACTGTAGAAGGCAGTGCGTGCGCCGGTTGCATGCGTACTTTCGAAGCTTTGAGTACGCTGCTCTCGGCCTTCGTTCGACGATTTCTGTACTAAAGTTCGTATCACCCACCGCGACTAAGAAATGTGTTCGGAACATTCGAATTTAGGCTCAATAGACATAGCCGCACGCAGCACGGGAGGCCCTGTGAATCGGAAGGCGCGATTTAGTCATGTGTGCTCGCCGCACCAATAGGCTCACGCGCCGGGGCTTTTTTTTTAATGCGGATTCACGGCGTGCATACTGAGTGGACGAAAACAAGCGCCACGGGATATGAAAGAAAAAGGGCGACTCTTTTGAATGCGACAAGACGGCTACTGTAGCAAGCGTAGAACGGCAACACCACGGCGCTGAAAAATCCCGTTTTTCCCGCGTCCATCCCCCAAAATTCATCTCCCTCAAGTCGCATAAACTACTCTCATGACTAAATTACCAGTCTAGGATGCGTAAAAATTGGCGAGATTATGCAGTGACAGTGGGAGAATACAAATATAGCATTTTTAAAAATCTTACTTTTTGGCGATTTTCGGTCTCAAAAACCCGCTTCTCCCCTTAATATCTCTGTCTGCACGCTTGCTGGAAGAATCGTTGTTCTTAGATTTACGACCCCTGCACGTGGGTCTATAGAGAAGGAGCTCCGATTTAGCCGCGGAACATTCGAGGCCCGTGTCGTGAAAGTAGTCCTGTACCACGTCGACCGCCTCCTGAAACGTTTGCTTGATCTCACCATCATTTCTCTCGGCAACCCAGAGGGTGATATCACCGGCGTACAAGCTGTGGTGGAGGCCTTCTATCAAAGCTAATTTTCGTGGTAGCCCGACAAGCACGAGGTTAAAAAGCATGGGCGAAATTACGGAGCCCTGTGGCGTGCCCATGCAACCCATGTCTATATCTTGCAATTCTAGTTCACCGATCGCTAAGCAGACCCGGCGACCTGTAAGGAAATCTCGTACGTAGTGGTACGTTCTCTCGCCCAGTCCCAACGTTCGTGTGCTTTCAAGTATTGAGGTGTGTTTAACGTCAAACGCCTTCTTGAGGTCAAGCCCGAGTATCGCTTTTGTAGATCGCGTGGTATTGTCTATGATATGGCGCTTGAGTTGAACCATAATGTCCTGCGTGGAAAGGTTACGATGCAACCCCGACATCGTGTGCGGGAGCATGTTTCGGTCCTCGAGTTAATTTGTAAGACGAGCGAGAACCCCGTGTTCCATGACCTTACCAATGCAGGAAGCCAGAAATATTGGTCGAAGATTGCCAATCTCTACCCGTTTGCCCGGTTTTGGGATCATAATTATGCGTGCCGTTTCCCACAAACTGGGTATAACGCCTGAGCTTCAGCATTTGTTCATATAATCATATTAAAACAAAAGCGGCGCACAAAAAGACGGGAACCACACACAGCGCTGTGTGTGGTTCTCTTCTTTGTCTCCGTCTTTTTGTGCGCCGCTTTTCTTTTAATCTATTCTATTCATTCATTTTTGAATACTTTTAAATTTTCAATATATTAAAGTCATTTCAAAGTGCATTCCAATACTACAATATTCGTTCAAATATTCGAAGTGCTCGAATATTCGCACAAGCCTACTAATGATCTTTTCAAAGCAAACATGCATTTCTGAAAGCGCAAATGATGAGTGAAATCAAAGCTTCCGTTCTACATACGTTTCCTTCTTTCTCCTTGTTCCTCCTCTAAGGAAAGCAAAATGCTGTCATCGAATACATTTGTACTTGGGTCCTTCCAACCTACTTCTCGGACGTCTAAGCCATTCTCACCTCCGTAGCATGCCCAGTGGATTGGAGTAAAACCCTGAAGATCAACAAGACGGTCGGCGCCCTCCCCTTCGGGGCTGTGGCGCAGCAGCATTGACAGGACAGCACCATTGCCCACAGCTGCTGCCAGGTGCATGGGGGTCTTGCCCATGTTGTCACGCAAGAGGACAGTCGCACCTTCTTTCAATAGCATGCCCATGCATTCCTCACTGCCCCCAAAAGCCTGCATGAGACACAAAGTGAGAGGAAGAGAGACAACTCAAGACCCAATTTCTCACCAAGGGAACCCAACAATATGCACAGCTGTACACTCAGTGCAGCCATTCACTGACAGCACTCATTTGTTCAGTTCTTTACTGCCAGGGTAATCTTAGCGTAATGCAGATGGCACTCTCTCAATACATAAGCAGCCACATTGATCACTTGGTACTCATCACAGTTCAATGGAACATGTAACACTGGGAGGGTGGGGAGGAGTATACTATGGCCCATTTTACATGATTAGCAATTGCAGCTGTGCACATCAAACAGGCGATAATGGCCACAACTCGACGGCCCAAGAGGCTAAAGGCCCAATATGCTTGCTAGGAACGCACAACAATGTCGACTGTTTGATCTTAGTAGTGACTAATCAAATTAGGGTTCATGTTATTAGCTCAATTTTGAGATAAGGTAACGAAGACTATAGCAAAATAAAATTACAAGAAAAAGGGCAAAAGACACCTACAGAGTTACTGCATCCTTGTGCTGCTACAACACGGTCACAGCCCTACAGAAAAAAGCTAGTCCTATATGTACTCACTCCGTAAAAGAGGGCCGTCCTGCGGGACATGTCTTCAGCATCTACAGCAGCACCGTGTCTCAGCAGTAACTCCACACAGTCAGCGTGGCCCTTCAAGACAGCCAGCATCAGAGGAGTCCTAGCCAGAGGTACGTGGGAATATATGTACAGAGCAGCCGATTCCTATCTCTTTTTTCTATCTTCCTGCTCAATTTAAACTTTTCCTAGAGCCACATCGACTCGCGCAAAAGCCACACCCCCTAAAAAGGCAGCTAAATATCTGAATGAATAAACAATAAAGAAGAAGAAAAAAGACCAACCGTGAAATAATACCGAGAAAAGTTTCAACTAATTCATTCCATGTATCGATGTCTATCTACCAAACGGCAATTTTAAGTTGGCCTAGCAGGAAACTAACATAATGAATGGCACCAGAGGTTACCAAATCCTTTGAAGGTTTATGCCGTACATGTACGGTATTGCCTGCATATTTAAAACATGCGCCTTTTCCGATCATTATCTTGCCTGGCATGCACTTCCACACCTTGAGAATACGAGATTTTTTTTTTGCGGTAACCAAAGCGGCGCACTGGCTTTGGTTACCGCATTTGGGTGCGCACGTGGTAAGGCTGGTTTCGGTTTTGTCCTGTGAGTGCTTATCACTTCTTGTGCCTGCAAAGCTTGATTAATTGATATGTGGAGTTTTACCGTCCCAAAACCATCATATGATTATGAGAGACGCCGTAGTGGAGGGCTCCGGCTATTTCGACCCCCTGGGGTTCTTTAACGTACACCCAAATCTGAGCACACGGGCCTACAACATTTCCGCCTCTATCGGAAATGCAGCTGCCGCAGCCGAGATTCGAACCCGCGACCTGCGGGTTAGCAGCCGAGTACCTTAGCCACTAGACCACCGTGGCGGAGCTGCCTGTAAAGCTGATGGCTGTCTGGTTTCTAATCTCGCAAACCGTGACCATATCTTACTCTCTTGTTTATTGCTCCATGGGGCTTGGTTACATTTGTTTCCAAAACCAGTAAATAACACAAATGATGCCGCTGTGATTGAATTTTCTGTTTTGAAAACTTGCGAAAACTTACTCCATCTCCTTGACGATAAGTTGATAACACGAAGATTTATAACAGCTTTCTCACTCGCTTTGCTTTCCCTGTACAGCCTATACAGTAGTATAAGTGTCTACATACCACAAATACCTGACCACAAGATGGTATAGAGGAAAACGTAAAGACCGCTTGTTATACCTGTCACATCGAGCACATACACTACAACTGACCCACAATGCTATCTTGCAGGAGGCATAAAAGCATATGGACAGAGATAATGGTGATGCAAAATACTTGTAGTATTTTGTTTTAACCATGGTTAATGCTTCCTTATGAGCTTCAACAACTCGTTGATATTCTTGCTTCTTTTATTGTAGTACGAGCTCACCTTTGAACTAAACAGCCGAAAAGGCTCACAATGCGTTCACACCAGTTAAAAAGAGCACAGACACTTACCTGTTGCTAGCATCTCTTGCGTTGGGGGCATCGGATCCTTTGGCACCATGGAGAAGGATCTCAAGGCACTCCGTCTGACCTAAGGCGGCTGCAACAAGACCCATTTTAAATTAAGTGAAGATCTCGCAGCCCCAGATATGTAAAGAATAAGACTGTCACTATATTCAATGCTGTCGGTTAACAGGACTCATGAGCAAGTAGGTCGCTGATTGCATGAGATTTAAGCAGGACACACTAATTGTTGCATTCACTGCAACAAACATTTAGAAGGTCGAAGATGCCTTGGCTCAATTCGAGTGCAGCTGCTTGACTTATCAGATATGCGCGACACAAGAGACCGCTAAGAAGCAACTGCAAAAGCCTAAAAAGAACAATGCCTGGAATACACACTTGGAATACGCTTCCCAGAATACACGCTTGCTGCATGGCACGAACTATTCCTGCATCAGAGGCGTGCGAGCGCCTGTTAGGTCAACTGTACCCCTTGTTTTCTGCATTCACGCTACAATGCCCGCTTGATTTATATCGGAAGTTTCGCCATTCGTCCATCACACAACAGGTTTTTCCCCGTGCGATAGGGTACAATGATTATATATACAGTGAAATTCAAGTTATCTTTTATCAAGTTCCTCGGAGAAAGCGGGAACCATGCCGCCAGCATGAACTTTAGTGCGAAGTTCTTCAACGTGTGACATTCAGTGTGGGAGAAAGCAGAAGAGTGTGTGCTTGCTAATGCAAGTTTCCTGCTGTTGAAGAAGACCTTTTCAATTATATGTGACAGCTTTGGTCCTCCACTATCACAATGTCATGGGACCTGGTTTCTCCCTGTTAGTCAAGAAAAGCTCCAAAACAACGGGGCATTCGAATGATCTTGACGGAACCGAGGACAACGTGCATTGGGAGGGCGGTGACAGTGGCCACGACAATGATTCCCAATCGGACTTCTCGGCCACTGAATTCGACTAGACTGTGCATGACTGGGTCTGGCTGGTTAAAGTATGTGCTAATTCTGTTAAATAAAAAAGTTCACTTCATTTGTGCTCCAATTATTTTTCTTTCTTTTTTACTGTATATACCACAGAAGTTACGACTGCATACTATTTCACATTAAGGAGTTTTAAAATAGCTTACGCAAAGCTTTGTGTGAGTGTTTCATGCCACTGCGCTTGCATCTTACACTAAGTTACGACTACATACTACATATTTCAAAATTAGCGAGTTTTAAAATAGCACACACAAAGCTTTGCGTTAGTGTTTCATGCCACTGCGTTTGCATCTTACACTAACCTGTTGCGGACTATCGTTCAGTTTTGGACAAAAGTCTGCAACAACTCCCTATATACAGTGCAGTCCACTTATAACGATATCGAGAAAACCTAAAAATATGATCGTTATAACCAATGATCGTTATATCTGGACTGCCGCCAAAAAATCGTCGCCGGACGTACCTTTTGTAGCTCCAGGCTTCATTTCGCTATTTTCACCAATTAATAAATATTGTAGATAGTAGGATGTCAAAAACAAGACTTTATTTCTTACTCCGAAGAACGCATCACGGGTTCGCTGAGAAAGAGACTGACCGACGGCAAGGTGGGAGCAGTGGGAGGAAGAAAGCACAGCCAGAGGTACACAGCCGAAATGCCAACGAGGCCCCGCCCCGATGCCGCTGTGCCGCTTTGCTTTTCGCTTTTTTTATTTTCTCTCTCTTTCCCGCTTTCGTTCGGCAAGCTACGAGTAGCTTGCCGGCTTGCCGTTGTAGAAGGCGGGCAGCCGCGGAGCGCGGAGCTTTGCTTTTCGCATTTTTTTTTTAAAATTCTCTCAGCCTCTCCGCGGTCGACGTGCGGCGAGGCGCAAAACGTGACACAGCTGGCGCCATCGGTAGCGCGTCGCGCCAACTCGCGATGCTCTCCTCGGCTTTTTGAACGGCCGGGACGCGCTGCCAGCGCTGTGCTGCAGTGGCGGCAGATACGTACTCGCCTACGCTAACTTTTCGTCTTGTCTCGGCATAGTTCGTTTCAGAGGAACTTATCAATCTAAATGTTACGATTATTCTGAATGAAACATGCCGTCCACGGCAAACTTTTCATCGTTGTATCCGATATGCGGTGGATAACATATCGTTATATATGGTTTTTTTCCCCATAGCCCCAATGCATAAAATGAGACTGTTAAGTCGACCCATCGTTATAACCGATATATCGTTATATGTGGTATCGTTATAAGTGGACTGCACTGTATTTGGATGCATTCGCACTATCTCCACGCAATTCGCAAACCCTTTTTCGGAGCTCCGAAATTGTGAAAGGTGTGCACAAATTATGAAAGTAAGTATGATACTTTTGCTGTCCTCAGTAGATTGCACAGTACAATATCCACTACTTGCTCTCTTCGTTTTCTCGTTTCAGATCTGGACATCACCGCAGCTCTACAAGCTGAAACTTGGTCGTTGAGCTGTTAATTCTAACATACATCACCTTTGATTCGCATACGGTTCACCTGAAGCACTACAGTAAAATACCGCTTGAACGAATGTAAATTAAACTTTTCTGTTGTACAAGCTCTATTTCGAATACGCTGCCAAAGCACCATTCTCACACATATCAGTTTAACAACAGTATTGCAAAGGGTATTTCTGTTCTACGAACATCTATTGTAACACTATACGATGCATCTCACATCATATTGGTAAAAAATTGTCTGGAACACTGGCTACAGACAGTGCTTTGCTTCTTGAGGAAGACTGTCCGAATAGTGAATTTCAGGTTCGAAGTGAATTCGAAGCGAACAGTGATTTTGGTCAAATAATTTTGAATTGAAATGAATTCAAACATACTAGTATATATCCCATATTATCAATAAAAAATGGGCATATTTGTCATGACCCAACTAACCTGCACAATGTTTTTAAAACTGAAACAAGGCCTGTGCAAATTGCCATTCTTCTTGGCTCAAAGGAAGGAGAAAAACTTTGAATAACACCAGGGTTTTATTTTCAATATAATACAAGTAATAAGCTGTAAAATATTTGCATAATAAAATTACCGATACTTAGAGCATACAAGCCGATTTAACAGATTTTACACTTTAAAAATGACAGATATATCTGAGGATAATGTGCTCATTTAACCTTAAAATGGAGGTTCGCTGCAGTGCAATCTTTTCCCCATTTAAATGATTTGATGGTTTAGCACCCCTTCACTGCAGTGAAACCACCTTCACAGAAAGTTACATTCGACGTATTGACACTTAAATAGGTGTTTTCATAGCTTCGCACCTCTCCATTGTAGTGAAACCACCTTTTTGTACAAAAAGTTGCATGCATACTACTGTAAGAACTCGTGTATAGGGCTGAATTATTTGCCCCATTTTTTATCGGCATAAAAAAAAACACGAAGAACAAAAAAAAAAAACATCACGAAAAACAATAGAGGGTGGGGTGGGGGGGTCTAAATTGCAAGTGCCAACATCAGCGCTGCAGTCTTATAATGGTTTGGAGTGGCCGAAAACACAGAGGCAGGGTTTCCCACTAAGGTGAGAGTCTCAAAAGATCAACACAACTAGCAGAATTTATTTCCTTCAGAACAACTAGTGTATGTCTTTCTGGGACACACGTGAACGGACGGGACTGCACAGCTGGCTGCCGCAAAAGCATGGGTCAAAGCTTTGCTCACTACTACATTCTTTTGCTGACCCCTTTTTAGTGCGATAGCAATTATATTGCCACGTTCTATTTCTCGAGTTTTGTTATCGCCCCAAAACACTAAACAATTCTCAGCACAAACCGCGCCTGCAGTTTTCGAAAAGCTTCCGGATTTTAGTAGATCATTTCGATAAGATCACGCCCACTCTGCGAACTGTACAGATTATTCTGAAACCTACGCCACCGCCAGCGATAACGCTAGAACATTCAATGGCAAGAGTGTAAACGCCGACGCACTTCGCCGCTTGTGAGTAGTTGATCGACGGCCGACGTTCCGTTCGCCGCTATCAGTCCAAGACTGCTACTGAAATCGGATTTTCCGTTTACTGGGCACAGGTTGGCCCAAATAAACAGTTAAATTCCAACACAAAGTCTCCTGTCTTCGGCCACGTCACGACCCCGTGACATCTGGTGGAGGTGCTGCTTCTGTGATGTTCCGGACGCCCCCTTCAAGCCGCGACCCCAGCCCAAGCGGCCAAGAAGACACGGGCGCTAACCCTGAACAGTGAACAAGCCGCCGGCAGAGGGGACTACAACCAGAGTACGGGCCCCTTCCTGAAGCAGCCAGGCAGACCCGGATCCCGGCATCAACTACTGCAACCATGACCGCCCCCGTGCAGCCTCCACCACTCCTGCTCCGACAACCCAAAGAGCCGCCAACTTTCCGCGGTTCGCCACTGGAAGACCCGGAAACTGGATCGAAAGGTTCGACCGCGTCGCCGCCTTCAATGACTGGACAGACGATGACAAGCTCCGGCATGTGTATTTCACCTTAGAAGATGCAGCTCGGACCTGGTTCGAGAATCAAGAGCGAAGCCTTACAACGTGGGACGTCTTTCGCGCCAGGTTCCTCCTCACTTTCGCAAGTGTGGTGCGCAAGGAGAAGGTTGCAGCTCTTCTCGAAACCCACATGCAGATGCCAAACGAAAACGTGGCGCTATTCACGGAAGACATGATAAAACTTTTCCGCCACGCTGACTACACATGTCCGAGGAGAAGAAGGTCCGTCTGCTCATGCGAGGACTAAAGCAGGAACTCTTCACCGGGCTGATCAGAAACCCGCCAAAGACGGTCGCCGAATTCATTTCAGAAGCTTCTACGATAGAGAAGACGCTCGAGATGCGCACGCGGCAATATAACCGTAGCTTCTCGTCTACAAGCTACGCCGGCATTCAAGGGCTTGGAACCACTGACTTGCGTGAGATGATCCGAGCGATCGTGCAAGAAGAGCTGCGAAAATTCCTTCCTTCAGCGCAGCCTCATGTGGAATCCATCGCGGACGTCGTACGCCAGGAGATCCACCAATCGCTGGGCGTTCCTCAGTCTCAAGAGCCTCAGCTGCAAGCCATGAGCTATGCTGCTGCAGCCCGCCGCCACGTCCCTCCTTCATGCGCACACAAAAACGCTGCCCCATCGCACTTCCGTCGCCAGACGCCACCGCCGCCACCACACCCACCGACGTCCTACCGTTCGCCAGCGGCCCAGCGCAGTGCACCGAGGAAGACTGACGTCTGGCGCACCCCTGACCACCGCCCGCTCTGCTACCACTGCGGCGAGGCCGGACACACATACCGCCGTTGCCAGTACCGACAGATGGGACTGCGTGGCTTCGCCGTCAATGCACCACGTCCGCAGCCAGGAAAACGGCAACGTGACATCGCCGACTACCTGACATGAACTCAATGGACACCACAAAGTCCTTCCCGTTTGCTGTCGCCCAGCCGCCGCACCACCGGCAGTACTCTGGCCCAACGCGGGGCCGGTCTCCTAGCCCGTATCCGGGAAACTAAGGGCAGCAACCGATGGAGGTGCGGTTGCTGTGTGATGAACTACCGAAGATCCTCCTCCGCCGCCGACGACGCGGCGGAGCTTTCCGAACACAACGCCAACCTGGCAAAGCCCTGACGGCGGAAGCTCACTTACCGAAGGTGGCCTGACGATGCAACATGGAAGCAGCGAAACAAGCCGACGCAGCCGTGACCCGATGCCACGCCCTAACTGTAATACGAGACGGCGAACTAGCGACCTCGACGTTTTTATCGACGGCCACAGTGTGACCGCTCTCGCCGATACTGGAGCCGACTATTTCGTCATCAGTGGGTCGTTCGCCACGAAGTTAAAGAAAGTTAGGACAGCTTGGGAAGGCCCTAAAATCCGCACAGCCGAAGGTCATCTCGTAACGCCTACAGGAATCTGCACAGCGAGAGTCACCATTAACGGCCGTATTTATCTTACAGCTTCATAGTCCTACAGCGTTGCTCGAGAGATATCATCCTTGGTATGGACTTCTTATGCCTCCATGGGGCTGTCATCAACCTAAGAACAAAGTCGATAACGTTATCCACAGAATAAGCACTACCGTCGCGCACGCCGTCAGGAAACCATGCCTTGAATGTGCTGGAAGAACAAGCCACCATTCCGCCTCGCTCCAGCGTCATTATTTCAGCCGGCGCTCCTAAATCACCTGACTTGGAAGGCGTTGTTGAAGGCGGTCAGCATCTATCTGTTGGTCACCCGAAATATTTGCGTCGTAAGAGGAATTGCAGAGCTGCGGGAAGGCAAAGCAACGGTTATGCTCACGAATTTCAGCAATGAGTACAAACATGTGAACAAAGGAACAACGGTCGCATACATCGAAGAAATTGTGGATGCCACCAGTGCTTTCGCCCTCACCGATTCTGTGGATCCTGCTCAGAGGAACCAAGCCCCTCCCACAGCTTTCAACGTCAATCCCAGACTTCCGAACCATAAGGAGAATGGTTCGGAAGTCTGGGATTGACGTCGAATGACGTCGATGCGCGACGGGTGTCAGAGTGGAGTACGTTGCGCGTCCACGAACAAGAGAAAGTCAATCCGTTCGCGATGAACATGCTCGCCGCCCCCGCAATGGAGGCTACTGGCAACAGGTAGACTGCTTTTAACGACGTGTTCGCAAAGTTGTCGCAATCTCCGCTCGAAAATGTGCCAGTCTTACGTGAAAAGGAAACTAACACCTCAGCACTCGTGCAGCCTCGAAATTGATGAGCGAGGGAACAACTTTGGTTCGCAACCTTTAGGGTTACTCATTCTGGACAAGCCGGAAAACGTCGTGTTATTCGACGGATTGCGGATGAAGCTCGTACATATGTCGCACATCGCCGTCAGTACAGTCACCGAACTGATAAGTGGCCTTGCGGCAGACAAGCACACGGCGACAACTTGCTACAGGACTAGAAGAAACGACATGCTCGTGCAAACAGTCAGTCCTATTACATTCCCGGTATGCTGGTCTCGCAGCTCGCATTTGACGAGTCAAAGCGTCCGCTATCCAGCCAGTTAACGGTCGAACACTCGTGAACATTTAAACAAAGGTAACTTTAATTAACAGGAATTGGGGTCACATTTCAACAAACATTCACAAGCACTCAGTAAGTCCCCCCCTTAAAAAAGCGGTGCTGTTGCTCGGGCTGGTAGGGTGAGTCTGACCGCCGCTTGGCATTTCTTCTTCCGTCGACGACCGGTGTTTTCACTCTCTCCGTGAGCTGACAGAGAAGATGACAAATGACGCTCTGAAGGTCGTTTGCGGCACCCGTTTAAAGTGGCCATAACAAAGGAAAAAGGGGTTTCAAGACGAGAAAGTAGCCCCTATTAAGGGATTAAGCGTCTCCCCCGACTGCCTTTGGCGGCACTTGAAAGGAAAACACGGCTCCTGGCCACTCTCTTCGAGAGGGAACGGCACACCCAGTGCATATTAACTGACTGAAAGCATGTGTGCCATTATATTTTCCCCTCGGAATGGCGAAATAAAGTTTTAACAGCATTATTCTCAAAGCACAGATTTTGACCACTTTCTTTTGCTTGTTCGGTAAAAGTGGACCTAGGACAGCTAGAGCTGTAATTGTTTTTGCACAATCTAGCTAAATGTGCACAAAAGAATAATGCTGGGAGCCTATTTTTTAAGGGCAGCTTCATTTTTTTATTTTAATATAAAAATTTCTGTATTTGGTTACATGCAATGAACTTTACTGTGCTGTAATTCGAGAAGTACTAGTTCAATTTTCTATCAGCTCAGCTTGCAGCGTTGCACTCCTTAGGCTTTCTAGCATTCATATGTATGTCAATGGCTATGTAATTCTAAGTACATACATTTTTACAGTTAAAAATGTGAGAATTCTTTGTTTTCTTCATTTTCTTAAAATGGAAATTTTGTACATCCTGCATGAAAATTACTGCAATATATCGGGGTCTATTACAGATAGCAGAATATTTTTTTTTTTTGCAGCCTGAAGCTATATGTTTGGAGCACACAACATAGGAAGCAGATTTCGATTTCTCTTGATGCAAGTTTTTAAAACAAGTCTTTTGTGTCACCACACAATGGCCACATTCAGAGCTGTGAAATTTAGTGTACTGTAAAGTAAGAAATAATGACCCAATCAAAAAAGTGCTTCCTATGTTGTATGTCTTATGCTTTATACTGTCAATTCCTATGTCATTTATAAATTTTTGACTGGTGGTTATTTTTCTATTGTGTTAAGAACAATAAAAATTGTTATCTTGATTATTTGATTAACTAATGAAGCTACAAGAAAAATAACTACATTTTTAGAATCAGGAGAACAAACTAAGTAAGCATGCCAACGTTTGTCAAATTTGGTTCAAAAATAAATGAGAGAGCCCTAGGACCCATGTTCCCCCTTAAAAGCACCCTGCATTACGTTTCAAGGTTGACTCGAAGTTGCACTTCTCACCAGCGGCATGCACTGGGGTCGCCCCAGTGCGAGGGTTGCTTCCTAGCGGCTGGGCTCCGTGAAGCAGCAAGTGGCGCAGGCAGGCAGTCTGCCCCAACAGGGCACTCAGGGCCAGTGCACTCCAGCCCTGCTCTTCTTCAGTGGATTCCAACACGTCTGCTAGGCATCCGACAGACAGCAATGCTTGGAGGCAGTCGCTGTGTCCACCCAAAGCCTGATGTAAAGAAACATCAATATAACTCGATCTGTGCCACAGATTTTTGTAGACAGCATATTTCTGGGCCTTCCCTACGCTATTTTTTGTAATGGGGTAGTATGATGACTCTAACCTCTGACTGAATTCAACCTGCCTCAAGTATAAGCCTTCCTTTTACAGGCCACCTAACACAGCCAATTGGATAACCAAGGGGATGCGGGTGCATTACTAGTGAATAAACATTGTGCAACATTATGGTGACTTTTCAGTTTACCAATTTAACTCTGTAGGAACATTAACCCTCTAGGTCTCTTGGTGAGGCCTCGTTCAATGTAGAATCAATGACTGAAGTACCTATAAATGAGGTCTCAAAAACATTGATCTCTCTAAGAACTTCAAGATGAATTCAATTACATTGTTATATCTAATACTTTGTCATAGCCTGTTTTGTTGTAACAATGTTTGACTGTGTTTGATGATAAATTCCCAGCTTACCGCAAGATGAAGAGGTGTTAGTCCATTGCGAGACTTTGTTCTTCTGACTTCTTCAGTGTTCATCACAGATAAAAGCTGCAAGAAGCACATGATGTTTACCAAAAGGGTTCCGAAAAACTCAGTACATACAGTAGTCACAAAGCTGGAAAATTTACTGATGTAGCTGTAGCAGCAGTGCCACACAAAAGGTGGTTGGGTCAAATAGGAAGAGCTACTTGAAAAATGCAAGTCTTTTATTCTCGTCATTTTTAGTTCTGTTAAATGCTGTTCCGCTACCTTTATGACAATGAAAATAAGAGCTATGTTTAAACTGGAAATGTCTCACAAAAATGCTTGAAAAGCCCTATGTGGCTGTTAGAAGATAGAGGGTTTGATTGCATAGCCTAACACAGTCTACAGGCTGACACAGCACCATTGTGGCTCTAATTCAACAAAGCTGCCTAGTTCAAAATTGAGTCTTCTGATGGAGCCAGGGACTTAAAATACCAAGTTTCAGAAAACTTTGTAGAGTCCATATTGACAAAATATGAATAAACACCTTGAAATTCATGAAGCCACCACCCGAGATTTTTAAAAGTAAGACTTTTCTCATGTATTAGCATGATTTTTCTCATGTATTAGCAGACACGTGAAATTAACGGATGGATGGTGAAACTTTATTAGGAGCCCCGAGAGGTGCGACTTTGGAAGTAAAAATGAGAATACATTTTTTAAGATTTAATTTACCAATCTAAACTAACTTACTGTTTCACTATGGTGCCCCTTTTCAACAAATAAAATGCACATGGAGGCCACTCACAGTTGTGAGCGGGGCCAAATTCCCAGCAGCGGCGAGGTGGTGCAGGGCACCAAAGCCCCTGTTGTCCTGCGTCGCAGGCTGGGCTCCATGCTCGAGCAGAAGGGTCAAGGAGCGCCCTTCAGAGTCGCCAGAAGCGGATGCCACCAGCAAAGGTGTGCGCCCATCGACGTCCGCTCGGTCCACGTCCGAGCCGTGTGCAAGCAGGGCACTCAGGCAGCCACCTCCCTGCTGCTGCTGCTCGGACCCACCCCCAGCGCTGTAGTGCAGGGGCAGCCTAGAAGGCACACAGTCATCATAAGTGGCCAATCCTAACCCTAGCCTTTACCTTAAAGGGACACTAAAGGCTAACCCCCTTAGTTGAACCCTTTTATAAGGGACAACATGCTGGGGTGCAGTTCTTGTGCCTTACATACACGAAATGTCTCTTTAGGCAGGGTACCCTGATCTCATTTTCTTATCAACTCTTGTTTTGATGTAGAGACACTAACTGCTTTTATACACAATAGACCATTGCCACAATTTAGGTGAAAAAGTTAGAGGAGGAAAAGAGGTTGAGGAAATAGCATCTTTTTCCTTTCATGCGTTAAGTGTTGAAAACACATGGGTTGCACCAATTCATGTGAATAAAGACCATTCGGCCTCTGCATTGCACCTCCCTCTTGACAACTAGGTAACCCCACCCCTCCAGCGCTTCACCAACCTGTGCTATCTTGCAAGTATATGCTTAGGGATACTCTGCCATATTTCCTGAAATATCACTTTAAGGTATTCAAAAAAATATTTGAGAAATATTCTGAAACTATTCAATTCTCACTCTAATATACAAATTCGCTTCATACCCAAAAAGTTGCTATTCGTACAGCACAAACATTTTACCATTCCCATGGTGTGCTCATTATGTAGCCTTTTCCACCTTATCAACAATAGCATTCGCTCCTTCAAGCCTTCCTAGCGTAGATAGTAATAATTCCTGAAATATTATATACCAAATTCACAATATGGTTATGGGGTACACGCCATAGTCAAGGGCTTCAAATAAATTTGGTCACCTACCATTTCACCTCCATTGAAATGTACCCAAGTGTCACAGCTGGCATCTAAGCTGTGTCTTAAAGGGCAACAGCAGAGCGCCATAACCACAGCATCACAGCGACAGCACCCTCTATAAATAAGGGTATTTCTTTTGCAAGTGTACTTTTTTCAGGATGGCTTCACACCCAATCGTATTTCACATCTTTTGCTTTTTCTTCCATATTCAGATACAGTCGACTCCCGTTAATACGAAGTTCACGGGAACCGCAAAAAACTTCGAATTAAACGAACTTCGAATTAAGCAAAAAGCACTAAAAACGGCACTTTTATTAGTTTAAAAGCGCGACAGTTTTGAGGAAAAATAGTCTGTCATCTTCTTCTGCTTGCCGAATCTGGCTGCGGCTAGCAAGTTTTGTAAGGAATACACGTGTCGAAGTGCTTCTTCGGCGTTGTGTTCTCCAACAAAAAACCGCTGCGCAAGAGCAAGACCCGCAGCTACATCGGCAGCCCTCGGTGGTGGCTCATTTCCGATGTCGTCGTCATCATCGTCATTTTCAGAAATGCAGTCATGGGGCCGAACCATCTGCACGATTTCGCTGTCCGTTCGAGGACCGCATGTTTCGACGTTGCTGTCCACAGCGACATACTCGTCAAAACGGACGTCACCGAGAGCGGCGCGAAAGCTACCGTCGTCGAGCTCATTTGTTTGCACTTCCACTGGCGCACAAGGAGAAGCATCCCCCGAGTTTTCCATGAAACCACAGGCCCGGAAACAATTGCCGATGGTTTCTTCTTTCACGCGGGTCCAAGCTCGCGCTAGCATGTTGATGGCACTAAGCAAACTCACCTCGTATTGCGACGAGTTGTCCATGCACAAAAGCATGCGCTCGACGAGATGCTGCCTATACAATACCTTCACATTTTTTATTATGCCCTGGTCCATGGGCTGCAACACTGACGTCGTGTTTGCAGGCAGGTACACAAGACGGATGGCACTCAAGGCAGGTACGTTCATGTGGGCACTACATTGGTCCACAAGGAACAACACCTTACGGCTTGATTGCGCGAACTTGCGGTCGAGTTTGGTGATCCAGTCCTGAAATATATCGGATGTCATCCACGCCTTTCTGTTCGAGGCATAATCCACAGGAAGCGTCTTCACGCCTTTAAAGCACCTAGGCTTGGCAGCCTTCCCGATCACAAGCAGGCGACACCGTTCTGTGCCAGTCATGTTCGCCACGACTAGCACTGACACTTTCTCTTTGCTTCTTTTGCCTCCAGAACAGTCGTCGTCTTTAAATGTCAGGGTCTTGTCCGGTAGCAGCCGATAAAAAAGCGCAGTCTCGTCTGCATTAAAAATGTCTGCCGGCTGGTATTCTTCGAGGTACTCGCGAAGCTTGCCCGCTTTCCATGTCAGGCACGTTTCCTCATCGACTGACGCCTTCTCCCCACACGCGCTTTTAAAAATCAAGTCGTGGCGATGTTTGAAACCCGTAAGCCACCCATCCGAAGCAGCGAAGTCGTTGATGCCCAACATTTCAGCAAGCGATGACGCTTTTGCCGTGACGACTTCACCACTGAGAGGAAGTTTGTTGTTTCGTGCCTCTCTGATCCAAATCAGCAGTGCTTCCTCCAACTCGGGGTAGGCGCCGGTGCGCATCCGCTTCCGCGATGTCTTGAATTTTTCACTTTCAAACGCATCCAATATTGAGCGCTTATTCTTTATGAAAGTCGACAGCGTGTTAGGCTTAATGCCGTACTTTCTTGCAATGTCTTGTTTGGCGGTGCCTCCCTGGTCAACTTCCTTCAAGACTTCGACTTTCGTCGCTAGGTCTAGCGTTCGGTGCCGTTGTCAGATAGGAAGGAGACGCGGCGCCGAAACGCTTTGTCCCAGAGTCACACTTAACTCATCAACCCATCATCATCCTACGTCTGTCCCGGCACCACCTCCCCCCAGGGTTGTGTGGGGGGAAGATTTGTTTCGCGCAGACGGCCATGCCCTGGCAAGGGGGCCACCGTTCGGCGCCAGGCACCAAACAGACGCGGCCTGCCTCCCAGCGTACATGCCAGGGAGGCCCGACAAAGGGACTACCCTCCGGCGAGGCAACTTCAGTCGCAACGCGCAAAGTGAACGTACCCTGGCAAGGTGGGCTATCGCAGCGCGTAAGGTGCGCTGCGGTCATGGCCCGTCTCCTGACCGCTAGGGCCCAGCGAGACTTGACACAGGGGCTACCCTTCGGCACGGTAGCTCTCGCCACCACACGCAAAGCGGACGTACCCAAAAACGTGGCAGCGGGACAGCCCTCGGTCACCACTTCAGTCACCACAACCAACTTCAGTCACCACAACCAAAGTGCCCATGCCCTCACACTGTCGCACGGCTGAGAGCCTGCGACGACACCCCCTCAGGGCGGATGGGCTATCGCTCGGCGCGAGGCGCTTTGCGGTCATGGCCCGTCTCCTCACCACAAGGGCGCAGTGAGACACAATCCGTCCTGTGGGGTCTACGGGACTACTATTTGGTGCAGAGGCCAGTGCCGCTGCACGCAAACCAAACGTACCCACGGAAACCGGCATGGCTGAAGGCCGGCTTAGTCCTTCTCGAGGAAGGGTGCGATCTTCCGCCTCGACGACTAGAGTCGCCGAGCCTGCGGGAGGGGCCAACATGGACCTTGCGGGGAAAGCCCAACAAGGCGACAGGATCACCTTAGCACATGCAAGGCTCGGGTGAAAGACCATACAGACCAAACTTGGGGGCGACTGGCTCACTAGGCCTAGTCGTGGAGCCTTAGAAAAAGCCATCATTAAAAGTTGATGGTTATCTGCCCTCCTGCCTCACTGAAAATCACTGCCGGACGGTGCCATGTCTCATAAAACTTTTTTGCACCTAGGCGCTGCCACTCCCGTTGGAGAACGAACCAGACCTCCTTCCGTACTTTTGCAAGCACTTCGTGAAGCCCGGGTCGCTTGCAATCAAAGGGCCACAAGTTGCCATTATCAAACGTACGTCACCACCACAACACTCAAAATCAGAAGCGCGGAAACACGTGTGGAATCAACCCAGCGCGGGGTCTCGACAAAAGTCAACTAAAGAGTCAGTCAATGTCGCCGATGCGATTCGCCAGCGTTAAAAAGATTGCCGCTTCAAGATCTGTGGCGCTGCGGACAGTAGTGATGGCGAAGACACCAGCGCGGTCCGGCAGATGTTTTGGCATATGAAAAGTTCCCCATTTTACTGTAAAATTACGGTCGCGACGAGACTGTCGATTGAAAAAACTTCTAATTAACCAATATTATGGGTTTTTAACTTCGAATTATCGAGCATTTTTTTCTATACGATTGCATGCAAAACTGATGGGACCACTTGCTCATTTCTAATTAACCGAAACTTCCAATTAAGTGACTTCGAATTACCGGGAGTCGACTGTACTATTTTATATTATCAATGCCCTTTTTTTCCCCCTTGCGTATAAACAAAAATATGCCATTGTGTTCATTTTAGAGCAACCTGGAAGAACATATTGTCGCTAGGTGAAAATAACAGAATACAGGACGACGGTGCGACCAGAAAAAACGAGGTCTGTATTAACAGAACAAAAGAGCGGCCACTTCGACTTCTTCTTCCTCGGAGGAAGCGTGGGTGCTGTCCACGCTCATCACTTCATCGTCCTCTGTCTTCTTGCCCGTCCTTTAGCCGTGACATTAGCCTCCCATTCAAGAAAGCATCGTCCCGATGCTTTATAACCAAAGCGGTTTGTACTCGTTGGAAACGCATGAGTTCATTCGGAGAAATAAGGCTTCATGCGTACCACGTGCACAACTTCTGGAGCATACCTTCGACGCCTTGAAGACTGCGCAGTATCAGGAACAACCTCATAATTAATGTCACTGAGATGTCGCAGAACTTTATAGGGACCGAAGTACCGTTTTAACAGTTTTTCTGAGAGGCCACGGCGCCGAATAGGTGTCCATATCCAAACTTTCTCTCCTGGCTCGTAGGAGACTGGTCGGTGACGAAGGTTGTACGCTCTTGAATCGTAGTCCTGCTGGCGACTAATACGTAGGCGTGCAAGTTGTCGGGCTTCTTCGGCCAGCTGAGTGATATAATCAGCATCCGTTTCACATCTTCGCACTCGTGCGGCAGCATAGCATCCAGCATAGTGGTGACTTCATGACCATGAAGAAGGCGGAATGGCGTTGTTCTTGTTGTTTCTTGATAAGCCGTGTTATAGGCGAACGTGACATACGGCAAGATCTCGTCCCAGTTTTTATGCTCCACATCGACGTACATGCAGAGCATATCCGCTAGTGTCTTGTTGAGACGCTCCGTAAGACCATTCGCTTGCGGATGATACGCCATTGTTCGCCGGTGGGATGTGCCACTAAGTCTTAAAACTGTCTGTAACAGTTCGGCTGTGAATGCAGTTCCCCTGTCAGTTATTACCACTGATGGAGCACCACGCCTCAGCATCACATTCTCTACGAAAAATCGGGCTGCTTCACTTGCCGTGCCCCTCTTCAAAGCCTTGGTTTCGGCGTAACGAGTGAGGTAGTCGGTGGCTACTATAATCCATCTGCGACCTGCTGATGAGGTTGGAAATGGGCCCAAAAGATCCATTCCAACTTGAGCGAATGGAGTAACAGGCACGTCAATAGGATGGAGGAGGCCTGCTGGTTTGACAGGTGGAACTTTTCTGCGCTGGCAATCAAGGCACGTCCGAACATAGTGTTGAACGGTCGCCGTCAGTCTTGGCCAGTAGTATTTCTGCCTCACTCTGCACAACGTACACGTGTAACCCAGGTGGCCGGATGTTGGTTCATTGTGGCATGCCTGTAATACTTCGCTCCTTAGAGATGTTGGGACGACGAGTAAGTAGTCGTTTCCGTGTGGCGTGAAGTTCATCTTATACAGGACGTCATTGCGCAAGCAAAATGACGAAAGCCCTCTCGCAAACAGTCTAGGTACAGCTGAAGTGCGACCCTCTAAAAAACGTATTATGGGTTCTAGTTCGGGGTCGTCTCGTTGCAGCTGTGCGACAGTTGCCGTGTTTACAACTCCGACAAAGGTTGTATCGTCATCTTCTGCCGTCGCAGGTTCGTATGGCGCACGAGAAAGGCAATCAGCGTCTGAATGTCGCTTCCCCAATCTGTAGACCACTGTCATGTCAAATTCTTGAAGCTTCAGGCTCCAGCGCGCCAACCGTCCTAAAGGGTCTCTTAAATTCGTCAGCCAGCAGAGGGAGTGATGGTCGCTGACAACATTAAAAGGACGACCATACAGGTATGGGTAGAATTTTATAACTGCCCACACCACCGCAAGGTACTCTTTTTCCGTAGTGGAATAATTTTCTTCCGCACGTGAACCCACACCACCGCAAGGCACTCTTTTTCCGTAGTGGAATAATTTTCTTCCGCACGTGAAAGAGTTCTGCTCGCGTAAGCAATTACTCGTTCGGCACCATCCTGCCACTGCACGAGTACAGCTCCTAAGCCGACATTGTTAGCGTCGATGTGCACTGGTGTCGGTGCGTCATCATCAAAGTGTGCAAGGACTGGTGGCTTCTAAAGGCGTTGCCGCAGCTCGTCGAATGATTTTTGCTGCTCTTCATTCCATACGAATGCGACGTCTTCTCTGGTAAGGCGGGTCAACGGCGAGGCAATGCGCGAGAAGTTCTCAATGAAGCGTCGGTAGTAAGCACACAGTCCTAAAAACCGTCTGACTGCCTTTTTGTCAGTTGGCGCTGGAAAATTCGTAACGGCAGCTATTTTTTCAGGGTCAGGCCGCACACCTTCACTACTGACAAGATGCCCCAGGAACAGAAGCTCTTCGAAGCCGAAATGGCATTTTTCCGGCTTAAGTGTTAGTCCGGCGGAACGGATAGCTTGAAATACTGAGTGCAGTCGCCTGACGTGTACGTCGAATGTGGCAGAAAATACGATGACGTCATCTAAATACACTAAGCACGTCTGCCACTTGAGGCCTGATAGTACGGTGTCCATTAGCCGCTGAAACGTTGCCAGTGCTGAGCACAAGCCAAATGGAAGCACCTTAAATTTAAAAAGGCCATCAGGTGTCACGAAAGCTGTTTTCTCCCGGTCTCTTTCATCAAGTTCTATCTGCCAATACCCACTCCTTAGATCCATCGACGAGAAATAACGCGCGTGCCGTAGTCGATCGAGTGAATCGTCGATACGTGGAAGTGGATAGACGTCTTTTTTTGTCACCTGAATCAGCTTGCCGTAATCCACGCACAAACGTAAGGTGCTGTCTTTTTTCTTCACTAATACAACCGGCGAAGCCCAAGGGCTTTTCAACGGCTGAATAACGTCGTCTTCAAGCATCTGTCGCACCTGCTTTTCGATGGCTTCACGTTCTCGCGGAGCTACCCGGTACGGGTTTTGCCTGATGGGTCTGGTCATGTCGTCCGTTATAATTCGATGTTTCGTCAGCGGCGTTTGACGGACCCTGGAAATCGAAGAGAAACAATCTTCAAACTTGTTAATAAGCTGCATGATACTTTGCTTCTGCGCCGGCAGCAAACTTGAGCCAATATCAACAGATAGAGGTGCGGGGGTCAGATCAGTTGAATTATCTTTTTCAAGAGTTAGGCAATCTGTCATCTCGGCGAGCTTTTCCACGTACGCGACTGCCATGCCTCTCGTTAGATGTCGACGTTCAGAGCTGAAGTTCGTAAAAAGGACGTGCGTGTATCCGCATTTTATGCTTGCGACGCCTCTTGCGATAGATAAACCATGGCTGAATAGCAGTGTTGGAATTTGCTCGGCGATGTTTTCAGAATCGCTCGACGTGTCACATGTCACAGCCACGAGTGCACTCGACCGCGGTAGGATGGTCACGTCGTCTTCAAAGACACGCGAAGGCTGACGTCACTGGTCTGTACAGGGCACATCCGAAACTTGATCTGGTGCCATCCAAAACGTAACCGATGTCTCAGGAATGTTGATAATGGCACCGTATTCGCGCAAGAAGTCCATGCCCAAGATCAGGTCTTTGCAGCACTCCGGTAAAATTATGAAAGTAGCGACGAAATCTGAACTGCCGCTATTAATTCGAGCTGTACATTTGCCCGTCGGCATCACCAATTGACCCCCTACAGTTATAATGTTTGGGCCCGTCCATATTGTTCTTACTTTCTTTAGGCAGTCGGCGAGTTTACGGCTGATAATAGAGAAGTCCGCACCAGTATCTACCAGTGCTGTTATTGGGAGTCCGTCTATACAAATGTCTAGATTGACGCTTACGATTTCCGTTGATGTCAGTCACGTCGTATCGTCCTTGGTATCATGCGTCATACGATCTGTGGTATCATTCGTCATATCACATCGTAGAGAAGATGTTGGGGGTGTGGTGTAGAGAAGATGTTGGGGGAAGGTTGCTCGACCGGCGGCAACCTTCCCCCCAAAGGTCGCAGCTGTTAGTTTCCCCGACGAGGGCTAGGAGATCTGCCCTGGACCACCTCTGAGTAACTTCGCTGCGGCGGCGAGTTCAGTGCCGGTGAAGGAGAGCGGGGTCAACAATACGGCACTTCGGGTTGCTGTGCTTGCGGGCCTGCACTGCTGTCACGGCGGTTATCGAAATAGGCACGAGGGGAGGTTTGTAGAAAGTTATGATGTCTACGGTCACGGTACGGGCAATTGCGGAAAATATGGCCGGCTTCTCCGCAATGAAAGCAAAGTGGTCGACGGTGCGCCACAAGTCCGTTTTACGGATGAATGGTCGACTGGTGGGCATACCTTGCGACCAAGATGCAGATGTCGGCGGAGTGTACATCGGCGCCGTTTGCATAGGCACGTTGGACTGTGGATACGGCTGCGGCGGATTGGGAGCTGGGGCCCACGACTCGTTGTAAGGCCCTTGGCTCACGTCACGATAAGCCAGTGGTGACGAGTTGTACGACATTGGAGTGGGTCGACGGACAGCTGATGCGTAGCTTACAGACCGCTGGTCCGAAAGCGATTCGGGCAACGAAAATGCCTGGCGGAGTTCTTGCCGCACAACTTCTGCAACGCAAGCCATGGTATTTTCTTGCGGAGTCACAAGGAGGTTTCGGATCTCCTACCGAACGACCTCACGAATGAGTTCGCGCAGAGAACACTCACTACCGACACTCAAAGCAGAGAAGCTGGGAGATGTTTTGTTTGGTTGGTCATGGTATCGGCGTCGTTGCTGCAGTGCTCGCTCGATTGTGGCAGCCTCTTTGACGAATTATGCTACGCTTGTTGGTGGGTTGCGTAGGAGACCGGCAAACAGCTCTTCCTTGACGCCCCTCATCAAATGTCGGAGTTTTTTACCTTCAGGCATCTCGGGGTCGGCCCGCTGAAATAGGCGGGCCATGTCTTTCGCAAACATGGCGACGCTCTCGTTTGGTTTCTGTATGCGTGCCTCGATGAGCTGCAAAGCAGAATCACGGCGGTCGGTGTTTGCGAATGTCCCGAAAATTTGCTGCCGAAATTTCTCCCACGAAGACAGCGTTGACTCGTGGTTCTCGTACCACGTACGAGCGCTGTCTGCCAAAGCAAAGTAGACGCGCGATAGCTTTTGTTCAGTGGACCAGCGGTTGGCTTTGGCGACTCGCTCATACTGGGCTAACCAGTCCTCAACGTCTTCATAAACCTCACCGTGGAAGGTCTCAGGAATTAGAGGCTGATCAACAGTAAGCTGTGAAGGCCCTCTGGTAGCCATTTCTCCAGGTACGGTGTGTTGCTGGAGAAGTTCGAGCGGGATCGCCTCGGGACTAAGGCCTCGTTGTCGGCGACTGTAGCGGTGGACAGGAGTATCCACTGCAGGAACGGATTGCGGTGGTGGACTCGATGTGCTAGGGCGCGGAGGTGTCCCAAGCATCAGTTGGAGAAGTCCAGCACCTCCACCAATGTCGCTAGGTGAAAATAACAGAATACAGGACGACGGTGCGACCAGAAAAAACGAGGTCTGTATTAACAGAACAAAAGAGCAGCCGCTTCGACTTCTTCTTCCTTGGAGGAACCGTGGGCGCTGTCCACGCTCATCACTTCATAGTCTTCTGTCTTCTTGCCCGGCCTTTAGCCGTGACAATATTGTGCTGGAGGTATGTCACCTCTCAAAGCACTTGTCGCCGATGAAACATAGCACAACTACAGAAACATGGATGAAAGGAAGAATGCATAAAGCACTGTGTTTGTCCTCCTTTTTAAAATATTTTTCTTAGTAGTGTTGTATTTAATCATGCATCACCAATACATCCGAATTTTCATGTTGCTAACCTGTCAGTGAAACGGTTAATGGTCAAATTTATTATTGATGACGCACAGGCGTATTACTTACGTTGTTTCTTCATACAGTCGAATCTCGATAATTTGAACTCGAAGGGGCCCGAAAATTTGTTCGAATTAAAAGAACTTCAAATGAATGAAAGCTAAGTAAACAGAGGGATCCCCATGCAGTGGCGCATGTGCATTGAGCTAACACCCGAGGGAGAAGTTTCAGAATTACATTTATTCACAAATCACAGGACATCCGTCATTAATTGAAGCAATCGGTGATGCCCGTCTGCACATGTTTGCCTTGCCAAGAGTCAATCAATTTCGAATGCAGCTTGCAAAGCATGTCAACTTCGGCTTCAGCATTCTCGTGGCAACAGAAGTTGCGCACGGCAATGACCAGCGCCGACACTCCCTGAAGACGACGACAACAACGACTGCATATCTGCTACTTTCCTCTGTGCCAAAGCTGCAGCGTGGCCAGCACGTGATGAGAAAAGAGGAGCATCTCCACGCAAAGTGAAGCAGATCGGCAATTTTTTTCTCTCTCGCCGTGCACGTCATTGAAAGGAGAATGGTTACGGGGCAGAGACGGGAAAGCGTGGCACCGGCACATCAGAGAGAGCCACACTCCGTGACAGCTTTCGTTTTTTTTCCCCACTCTGTCTGTTTGCGCGCGGTGTTGGAAGGAGAAGGGTCTTTACATGGCCGGGGCAGAAAAGGGAGAAGCGTGGTACAGGCGCATCGTAGATTGGCATTTGAGAGAGCGCAAACATTCCACCGCAGCATTTTCTTTCCTTTTCCTTTCCTTTACGTGCAGCGTTGAGGCGTCGGAGTTGTCGCCGCGTGATTGGGCGGGGTGCTGAGGGCATTTTCGGAGCGTAGTATGCTCTAACTAACCGTCGTAAGTGCTTGTGTGTTCGAATTACCGGGCATTATCGCCCATTGGAATACACAGCTTTGACGGCACCTCATCGTGAGTTTGAATTAACTGAAAATTCGAATTAAGCGTGTTCGAATTAATGAGATTCGACTGTGTCAATTTTTCCTGTAAATATTCCAGTGTTTTTTTGATTTGTTTTTTCAAGTTGTGGGAATTGAAGCTAGCCCGCTGCCTTTGCGCGGGCTAGCCCGCGCAAAGGCGCTGCCTTTGCGCCTTTTTCTGCCGTTCTCATGTCCCGACATGTCCGCCCTCCTTTGCTGTCTGCCGTGGTGGGTGAGCGGAGTGACATTTAACTCCCTCACCCGGTAGCGGATGTTGACTGTGGCGCCGCGCGCGGAGGCTCCCGAGAGGTTTTTGCGCGCTGCGTCAGGAGCAGGCAGATACTTTCCGGGACTGCAAACGGTGAGCCACGCAATCTTTTCGTCCGTCGACTCCCGTCGCTCGTCGAACTTCGCTGACGGCGCCCTGCGCCCGAGGCGAACGCTCACCTTTTGTTGCCCCGCTGCGCACGCACGGCCGGAAGGGTGGTACGGTGTCCTAGTGCGTGGTCTGTCTCCCGTCTCCCTCCGAAGCCAACGCGAGCGCCTTTGCCCTCGCTCGAGCAACCGGGCCTTGGTCCCGGTGTCTCTGTGGATCACCTTTACCGCGGAGACGTGCTCGTGATACCCTGTGTAATACTTTTGTGCCCGTGGCGTGGATAAGCCTATTTGCTTTCCCGCCGCGCCTTTTGCAACGGGCTGTACTGCGTTTGGTGTTGCCACAATAAAGTGTTGCGACTTTGAGCAGTATCGTGTTCTCGCCACGGCGACGGTTAACGCGTGCCCTGCGGCTCGCTAAGACCGGACCCACGCTGGTGGCCGTACTCCTTCGGGATACGTGTGCACCACAAAGTTGACAGTTGTCGGCACTGGACATTTCCGCGCGCAACCTCTCTTGCCAGGAGAATGCTAAAGCCGAAGTAGAAGTGCTTTGCAAGCTTGAAAGTAAACATTCGACAGAAGTCTGTCTGGTTGGGTATGAAACTGGGAAATGATTTAGACTCCAACCAAGAGTTTTGAAGAAACCCGATGTTTCGGAACCGACTTGGTTCCTTCCTCAAGGGTGACTGCAGAGGCTACTAGCACCGTCGTCTTCAAAGCACTCCCGGGGTGGCTAATGACCCCCCCCCCTCTCTCTCTCGTTTTGGCGTGGAGCGCAGTCCGTGTGAATACACTGGGGGAAGGGTTCCGAGAGAGCGGTTGATATTATGGGCTGTCCTCTGTATGTGCCACGACTCGAGCAACAACCTTCTCCTCCAGTTCGGCTCGCTTTCGAGGATGGCTGTCACTTCGAAATTTATTTTGTGATCTAACTTCTCAGCATGTTCAACGACTGCGCTGCGCTCTTTGTAGAAATTCTGCACATCGTTGGCGTGTTGCTGCAGTCGTTCTGGTAGGTTTTTTCGTCTTGCCGATATACGACGAGGGGCACTCAGCACACGGAATTTTGTAAACGACACCGGGGCGCCTGTCCATTGTTGGCCGGCCTTTCGGGCGGGGCAGGAGGCGGCCCAGCGTACATGAAGGCACGTGCGCGATGCGAACTCCTTCCTTCCTGAAGATTCGCGCTAACATCTCGCAGGTTCCCTGAACGTATGAAACCGGTACGCGTTTCAGGGGGCTGCCAATTGAAGTTGATTGGTGTTTTCGTATCCTCTGTTGCTCTGCGCGGCGGGTGGTGGTTCAAATGAAGTTTTTTGGGTATCTGTTTTTTCTGAGGTCAGCAATTACGCGGGCCTCCTCTTTCTTTTGCTTGATGTCATTAGAGCATAAGTTCCTAGCTCTCTCGAGCAGTGTGGTCACAACCAAAACCTTGTGGCAGGTGGGGTGGGAAGAATCGAATTGAAGGTAGCGGCTAGTGTGCGTTGGCTTCCTATGAACAGAGAACTCTAGGCCGTTGTGCTTTCTTGCCACCTGGATGTCGAGAAAGGGCAGGCAGTGGTCGCTTTCACACTTGGTCGTGAATTGTATGGCTAGGTGCACAGAATTTAGATGTTGTCTGAAGTTTTCAACTTCAACCGTCTTAATGACGCAAAAGCAATCGTCCACATAACGCAGAAAAAGCTTGGGTCGCGACGAGAAGGAGCTGAGTGCTTTCTCTTCTATGTAGTACTCCATGGTCAGGTTTGCCATCGTGACGGAGATGGAAGCTCCCATCGGGGTTCCACTGTTCTGCCTGAAAATAGTTCCTTTGTAGGAGAAGTACGTACTGGAGAGGCAGAACTCCAGTAGATGACAGAGCTCATCAACCGCCAAAGGAGTCCTTTCACTCAGGCTTGCGTCCTCCTCAAGCGCAGCACGGGCAGCGGAGACAGCTAAGAGAACTGGCACGTTGGTGAACAATGAAATGACGTCAAATGAGACCATGCTCTAGTCATCACCGATGCTTACATTTGACGCTAGCTGCACAAAGTGGCTGGCGTCACGGACATGAGTTGGTGTCTTCCTGGTTAGTGGGGAGAAGATTTGGTGTAGAATATTTGAATGGGCTCGGCATGGGGAGGAAGTGATGTCTACAATCGATCAGAGGGGGACGTCAGGCTTGTGAATTTTTGGTAGTCTATAAAAACTCAGTGCGGATCCGTTATGGCAGATTAGTCGCAGGCAAAGTGTTCTGAGATCCGGGTAATGCTTGAAAATTTCCGCGAGTAGCTTGTTTAGCTGTGTCTGGGTTTGCTTCGTTGGGTCCTTTAGTAGCTGCATGTATGCGTCCCCTTCTAAAAGAGCTGAAACCTTCGATCGTAGTCCCCGCTGTCCAACACCACCGTCCAATTGCCCTCGTCGGCGGGCAAGATGCCAACGCTTCGAACCCCTCGCAGTTCCCGAAGTGCCTGGTTCTCCTCCATGGTCAAGTTCTTTTTTCTTTGTGACGGTAATTTTGAAAGGATCCCAATTGATTTCGGCCTAATTTCTTCTCTGGCGCTCGGCCTCACGTTTTGGACGGCTTCCTCTACAGCTGCGACAAGTTTCGATAGACGGGACGTCGTTGACATGTTATAGCCATGTCCCTTTGCCAGGACAGAAGTTTCCCGATCAGTGAGTGGACGAGATGAAAGATTGGTGACAAACTTTGAATTTTGGGTGCTTTCGGTGGAACTCCAGTCCAACAGGTGGGAGAGTTTCTTATCCTGAGTGGTCCGGAGCTTTTTTGCTGTTGTCTGCAACGGAGCTCGTGAACGCGTCGACCGCAGATATCAACTCAGGGATGCGGTACTCAAGTTGATGCTTGGCGAAGAACATGTCCAGTTCTTTTTTCCGTAGAGAGGAAATGCACATGCGCCACTGCATGGAGAGCCCTCCGTTTATTTAGCTTTGATTAATTCAGACTTCTTTTAATTTGAACAAATTTTCGGGCCCCTTCGAGTTCGAATTATCGAGATTTGACTGTATTAAGTAGACGATTGTTGAAATGGAGGTCCAGAAATCTCGTAGTACAGTCGCCGATTGTTTATTTGGATGCCGAAAATTCGGACATGCCTGTTTATTCGGACATCTTCATGGCACTGCCACTCGCCCCATTGATCCTAATGTAAACTCATGACCGAAAATTCAGACGCCCCACTGTGCGCCATTCGATTATTCGGATTCCGTTTAACTGACCGGATGCGTTGACGCACGCCATTACACGCTGACAGCAACGTTAACAATATGTTTGCTAGGTTGCCAGCACTGATATGCTGCACTAGCTATGGATGGACGTCGGGCCAGTGTCAAAATGCACGCAGAAATCGCCATTGCCGATCTCAAAGGCTATGTGTGGCGACACGTTTTTTAAATGATTTTAGCCAGTCAGGCGGCCAAGCTAAGCCACCTACGGAGTCTGTTCGCTGTGGCGTTTGGGGTGCGTCAGCGGTGTCAGTCAGCTGCTTCTGCGGCTAGGCCAGGTTCCTCTTGTTCTCTGTGTTCTCACTCTCTTGCGTGTTTTGTGGCGTGCTGAAATCGCCCCGACGCCACCCGTTGCTGCGCCGTCGGGAGTGAAGAAACGCGGCCAACATGGGAGCTACAAGATGCTCACGATGGAGAAGAAAGCGGAGATAATTCGCCAGGTAGAAGACGGCCGACCTCAGTCTGAAGTGGCTCGGGAATTTTCTATTTCCAAGCAAACCGTCTTGGAAGCGTGCGTGTGTGGACTAGACAGTTTTTTTGGGCGATAGGGCCTATAAAAGTGCTTTTGTTTTAGAGTGAATCCGTTTTTTCGGACTCCTGATTATTCGGACTTCTCGGCAGTTCCCGTCGAGTCCGAATAAACGGTCGGTGACTGTATTACTTTTCTGCCAAAGAAGAGCCTACTTTGAAATGAAATCCCGTTTTAGTGCTCTGCATTGGGTTAGCGCACTTCAAATTACCTGCCTCAAGAAGCGGACCGACCGGACCGTCTCACGTCACTGTTGCGGTGCACAACGTTGCCTGGCTTTATTGCACTTGTAGCAGCAGACAGAAAGCAGCGGGAGCCGCAGCAGCAACAACGGCCATTTATCAATTTACCGCCACTGGCTTCGAGATCGCAGATGCTTTTGTTTAAACTGTGCCCCGCTAGATGGCACCACCTGTCCCGTGTAACCACGCGAAAATTGAATTTTTAAACCATCTTGCCATTCCCCATAGTACCGTCTGGCGGTTCTTTCTTCCATGAATCTAACAGAAACGAACAAGCAGCATTTTATTGCATTTCTTGATGCACAGAAGGTTCTTTATATAGTGCAGTTAGATCGATTACTAGTGATTAATTGTAGGCGGTCCGTCTGATGTCATCGGGATCGAAATTTTGAAAATGTCCTACAGCAGCACTTGTGTTCTTGTGCATTTACCTTCATTTCTCGGTAAGTAGGGCACTGTTGTTGATAATATTGTCGTTTTAGATGTTGTCATACATTGGGCTTTCACTCTGATGTAAATTGTTATTTGACTTTAGTGTCCCGTTAAGCACCATAGGCTCGTCAATGTGGCACCTAAATGGCATTGAAATTCTGGGCATTAGAAAGCAAATGACATTGTGTGTGCCAGTGTTAGCCAGAGCAAAATTTGGCTGCAGCTAACCTAATTATACTGGTCTCCCAGTTTGCACCAAGACTTCTAAATGTGCACCTCTACTCTTTTACTGCAGGAAAAAAAATGCTTCTTGGTGAATTTCGGTCAATGCAATCATACTCTAGCACTCACACTTAATTTACTGCTTTAATTTCTATCATTAGGGCATATTTCTGGGTGCAAAATAATTGTTATTCTCGCCTACATTCTTACAAAACCTCCCCTGCAGAGCAACTGCTCAACTCTTATAGTTCGGATAAGTATAAAGAGAAAAGAAAAAGCACCAGGATCAAATGAGTCATTGGGCTGGATGGCCACTCACCTTCCAAAGCTATCACAGGCAAAGCAGTCAGCGCCTCGATCAAAGAGCAACTGCAGGGTTTCTTGATTGCTTCACAAGAAATAAGGAATAAAAAAAAAACATTTAACACTGTGTGACACGCCTCAAGGCAACTTGCACACACACACAGACCTGTATGCGAACTAACATATACACAAATGCACACATTTGAAAACCACTACCATGTCATGTTATTAGCAGAGAAGTTATCTATCAAACACCTTGCAACACTTTTGAAGCGACTACATATCAAAGTCAATGCATGTGGCATCCCCACATTGCAAGCATGTGAGCAGAAAAAGACTCCGTCAGCTGCAATGTAACGGGTATTTCAAAATTTAGACTATTTGCAGACCCATAGTTGCTGCACAGACTGAGAAATTATAATTTGCGCACAGTTTTCAAAACATGACCACACCAGCTCTTTGATGGAACTCTGTCAAAGAACTATTCGCACGTTATTTATGGCTCATGGAACATCTGTGCCCGCATGCATAGTGTCTGTGCACGCTGATGTGCCAAAACGTCACTACTCACCCGCCGTATGCGGCAGAATGCAAAGCTGTCCGCCCTTGGTCGTCTCTGGCGTCAACCTTTGCACCAGCGTGGAGAAGCTTGCGGCAACAGTCGGTGTACCCACCTAAGGCAGCCATGTGCAGCGGTGTCATTCCCGCAGAGCCATGACTGCAAATGGCAAGCAGCATCAAATCTAACACCTACTCCCAAGAATGTGGACAAAAGAGCAGTGAAATTCTGCACATAGAGCGATCTGTAACACAAGTTAGGTAGCTGAACGGCTTCACAAATGGACACACTGTATCATGCATTGCATGGACTGCTGTGACTACACAGACAATGAATTGAATTGTGGAAGAGCTATATCGGCTTCCTTTCATGCTTGTTGTATGTACGGAATGGACTAACTGCAAAAAAGGTTATGTCTCTCGAATGAGTTCAATAAACTAGAAAATTATATGCAGTATTACAAATAATGGTGATGAGACCATGATGGCCAGAAATTATGTACATATGGAAGACTGCTGTTAAGGGGAGACGCGGGTCGAAAAATCGCGTTTTTTCCGGAAATTTTCGCTTTTTTGTTTTCAGTCGTATTAGATTCTTTAAACATTCATGTTTACCAGAAATAAATTTCAATCGGTAATTCGTGTCAGAAGTTACTGAAAAATGCGCTCAAGTAAGCCCCGGAGACCTAGAAAATCGCTGAAATCTGCCGAAATCGACGTTTTGCCGGCCCCGGTATCTCGAGGCAGCGGCACCGTGCGCCATTTGTAATCACTGAGGCGGTTAGAGTTGTCCATGCTCTCTCGAACACAGGCTCGAAAAGTCTCGTCCGGAAAGAAAAAAATACTATAAAAAATCTTTTTTTGAACGCCCCTGCGTGCTGTTTGAATCGCGCGGCGCGTCACGTGGTGCCGTAGCGAGCGCGCCATTGGCTAGAGCAGTGCCCGCTTGTCCCTTCGGCCCCGCTCTGCATCGCAAGCTGAACTTCGCAAGGATTTATTCAATTAGCTACGCGATGAATCCTGCCAAAAAGCAGGTGTACAAGGTGAAAAAGTACCGGACGATAAATAAGTATGTGGGAAAACGTCGTAAAGTGCGTCGTCAGACTGCGGCAAAGGTGAACGGGCCGGAGAAGTCTAGGCCTAACCCCAGCGTCGGCAACTATCGCGACAGTGACTTCGCCGGCGGCCTCGACGCTGCCGCAAACTTCGTCAGCGCCTCACAAAAAAAACTGGAGTTTTTTGAAAAGAACCAAAGGCGTGCGCATGATGGCGTATCATCAGCAGTGCTGTGCGACATCGATGCGATGACGGCACTTGTGGGGGGAGCGGAGTGCCCGTCTTGCCGTGAACACAAACTTGTTGTTCGCGAGGTGGCAGAACGGCGCAAAGGACTGTCGTCCTGTCTCGAGTTGCGGTGTGAGAACAGTGAGTGCGCGTCTGGTGTTCTCTCTTCGACACATACGTCGAGGCGTGTTGCCTCCGGCGAAGCCGCCGCAGCATCTGACGACTGCGCGGAGGTGGGACACTACGGCAACGGCAGCTCGCGCGATAGCTTCGCGGCTAATGTGAAAGCTGTTGCAGCCTCGCGTGCCATAGGCATCGGACATGACCAGCTTTCGCGGTTTTGTGCGATTGTTGGACTAGCGAAGCCCATGCACCACAAAACCTTCCAGGCAATCAGCAAGAAGGTTCACGATGCTGCTATGAGGGCCGTGACCGAAAATTTGAACCAGGCAAGAGCCGTAACAAAGCAGGTGGTTGGTAGTAGTGACGTGGCCGTAATGTATGATGGAACTTGGCAGAAACGGGGCCATAAAAGCCACAACGGAGTCGGCGCGGCTATCTCCTTGGACACCGGCCTGTGCTTAGATTTCGAAGTGCTGTCAAATTACTGCCACGCTTGCAGTCTACACAACGACATGGGCTCTGAAGAGGAAATCTGGCAGGCCTACCACAGACCTGTCTGTGAGAAGAACACCGACAGCTCCGCTCATGGCATGGAAGCTGAAGCAGCACTACGGATATGGGAGCGCACTTTGCTGTATGAGACTCCACTTCGCTTCGCAACATTTCTTAGTGATGGCGACAGCAAAGCATATAGCAGAGTTTGTGATGCCAAGGTGTACGGTGCAGGTGCCATCTGCAAGGAGGACTGCACTAATCATGTTGCGAAGCGCCTAGGCACTGGCATACGCAAATTGCCGACACCACTGCCCTGTGGTGAGAAGCTCAAGCCTGCCACCATTGAAAAGCTGCAGACATATTATCAGATCGCCATCACGGGCAATGGGACATGTACACTGCCATATGGGCGTCCTACTTTCATTCTTGCTCCACTGATGGTGCTGGCAGCCACAACTTCTGCCCACCAGGCCAAGAATCGTGGTGCAAGCATAAGCGTGCTGAAGCAATGGGCGAGCCTGCACCACAGCATACACCGCTTCTGACAAAGGCACAGGGCCGGGCACTGCTGCCCATATACAAGCGCCTTTCTGACGAGAAGCTGCTGGCCCGATGCCTTCGAGGAAAAACTCAGAACGCTGCTGAGTCTCTCAACAGCAAGGTGTGGCTGCTGTGCCCTAAAACAAAGTTTGCTTCCCGAAGTGCTGTGGAGACTGCCACAGCCATTGCTGTGCTCTGGTATAACCGGGGCCATGCAAGCTTCGAGGTGGTCCTGGAGGAGCTTGGTGTTCTACCACCAGCAAGCTTGACCACCCTGGGGGACTACAGCGACAAGAGGCGCATTCAGAAGATGAATGCCCAACAGACTGCTGAGGCGAGGGCTCACCGCCGCACATCGGCCAAGAGAGCTCGCCTACAGGACTCCGCTCGGAAGGACCGCGAAGGAGTTACATACAGTGCGGGTGAATTCTAGTCACCGTGGCCAGCTCCTGGACATACTGCCTGTGCATTAGACACACTTTTGAGGGTTTGCAAGTGCGCCCTAATTAGTAAACATGTTCCAAACTTTCAAACGCGTTTTTCTCATTTTGAAATTTGTGGCCACGGTCACATTTCCCTCACATAGTTTCATCCCCTTAAAATTGTCCTATTGCGATGAAACTTGGCACACACATTCTTCAAGGTGTGTAGAGTGCCGTTATCTATTCTGATTTATGATGCATAGCCATTATCAATAAAAACATACCAAGAAATGATACAAGGAACCCTGAAACAAAGAAGTTTGGCAGATCTGTTCATTTTTTGTAGTAACAGCTTTTTTTTCTCGTAATTTTAACCTCTTAAATGCACACAGTAGTTCATGACAAGCATAATAAGCTATTACACAAACATCTACACAAAAGTTTTGATGTCGAAAAAGCGAGAGTAAAAATCCCTTTGTTTTGTTATTGCATGTATAATAACTTTAAAAGTAATGAGGCTACACAAAATCTGATAACAGTTTTGGAATCTACAAGAAAAAATATCTCTGTGGCTAAATTTTGGAAACCCTAACTTGAAAACTAAAGAAAAAGTGTTTTCGAGTAGCGTCTCCCCTTAATATAAACTTGACAAGACCATGAATGTTTGCTCGTCTTATCGTGAGTTAGGCTAGCCAGAAACGCCCCCGAAAAGCCAAATTCACTTGAATATGTTGCTTGTAAATACTGAATGAGGTGGACTAACGATGGGGAGAAACCAACAAGAAAAAACATTTATTTGGCTCACTGTGATTACCGTATTTACTCGATTCTACCGCATCCTCGATTGTAACGCGCACCCGATTTCCATTGCGAAAAAAAAAAAAAAAAACGTAAGACATCGATTGCAACGCGCACCCATTTTTTCTCGCTGGCCCGCATGATCACACCACTCGAAAAAACGACTCCTTTCGGGAGCGTCTTCCATTTAAATATGAGGTACGGGCGAAGCTTGTGCCCATCTGACGTGTAACAGAGCATTGCCGTCACTGTAGTTTTACCGTGGACCGATGTCAGCACGCGAACTTGCTTCGCCCCCTTCTTCTCGACGGTTGTGGTGCCAGGCATGTCGAAGTAAAGAGGCGTCTGATCGGCATTCCCGATTTGCCCAAGCAGGTAGTCGTTGTTGCGCCGCAAGTTTAGGACGAACCTCTGAATACTGTGAAGCTTTTCATCGTACTCCTCCGCAAAACTTTTCGCATATGCATGTTCCCCTTCGGAGGGAAAAGCCTTTCCTCTTCATAAAGTTAGTTAGCCAGAACCTGCTCGCTTTAAACTGGCTCCGCATTAGACATTTTTCTAAGACTAATTGCATAGCCCGCACTTGGAGCAGTTCTGCCGTCACGGGCCGCTGTGCTGCTCGCTGCTAAAGCACATTCTCGCCGAGCAGCTCTTTAATTTGCGGAAACCGACCCTGCTGTGGTCCACTGAAGTCTTTGCGTAAAGCTTTGCTGTCAAAAATCTTCTGCTTTTGTTTCCGCCGGTCCCGCACGCACGTTTCGGGAACTCCGAACGACCGCGATGCGGCCCGATTTCCGTCCGTTTCTGCACACGCGATGACTTTTCTTTTAAAAGCGGCATCGTGGTGCACTCGAGTTTTTGGAGTCGGCCATTCCACGCCGTCGATGCTAATGCACTACTAGATGAACTCCTCAGCACACGTACGAAGTGCCGCACATGAGAAACACATAGGCAGAAATGGACGACACGCCATGCCGACGCACGTAGGGGGCGGCCATTTTAGATTTGCCGATGGCAATAGATTGGCCGTAATTTTTTTGTTCGTACTCGATTCTAACGCGCATGCGATTTATGAACTCGCTTAACCGGAAAAAAGGTGCGCGTTAGATTCGAGTAATTACGGTAAATCGATACCTTCACGTGCCATATTTCACCAATTTCAAGGATTCATAATGAAAACACACAATGGCATAGTTACCACATTTCAACAATGAAATTGACATGCTTTTGAGCTTACAATTGCGTATACAGTAAAACCTCGATAATTCGAAGCCCGCCGGACTGCGAAAATTCTTCGAATCAAGCAGAATTTTTAATTAACCAAAATGAAGAAAAAAAAGCAAACACTACAAAATGAAATCACATTATTTTTTTTGCAAAAAAAAAAAAGGTTATTGGACATAATCGGTGATACTAGATTGCTTATTGCGGTAGTTTGCCGCCCCAAGTGCCATGTTCTCAAACCTGCTCACAATACTCAGCATTTCACTGTCACCCCTGTTGCACTCTACAAAGCTGCAGAAGGTGTTCAGGGCATTGACAACTGAGGCCAAAGCAGGCGGGCTCATTATTGTCACCATCATCGCCGACTTGCTCACTGTCGGTGACGTCCTCGTGCACATCAGCGTATGATGTTTGTACAGCCGCCTCAACACTGGAATACTCCCCGAAGCCTAGTCCCTCGCTGTCGCCAGAGTCAGTATTCCAGGCACACATCGAGTCTCCCTCGTAGTCTAGGCTGGACGAGTTGCAATCTTCATCAAGATTTTCGCCCCCTTGTTTGCAGAACCCGGCGTGTTCAAAACAACGCTAGATAACCTTTGGCTCCAACTCATTCCAGGCAAAGGCAATTAAACAAATCGCACCAAGCTGATCGATGTGGTATTGCTTCCCAATGTCGAAGCAAAGCAGAACCCGCTTCAATAGGTGGTGGCGGTAAATCTTCCTCGTTTGCAGGATCACCCTTTGGTCCATCGGCTGTGATATGGCCGTAGTATTTGCCAGGAGGAAGACGATCTTGACAGCTTCCAGGTTTCTGATGTCCCCGTGGGCCGGGTAATTATCAATAACAAAGAGCACTTTCAGTCCTTTGACGGCAAACTTACGATCGAGGAACCGTACGTATTTCTCAAATATCGCTGTCGTCCAGGCCTTCTTGTTATGTCTGTACATGACAAATCCTCGGAGGAAGGCACGCGTTCTTAAAGCACCAAGGCTTATCCGAACGGTTGATTGAGAGCAGTGGAAGCTTGTGGGTTCCAGACATGTTCGCACTGAACAATATATTCTTTCCTTGGAATGCTTTCTCCCCGAGACAGTGGAGTCCTTGGCAGCAAATGTTTTCGTAGGAAGCATCTTGTAGAACAAGGCTGCCTCATCCAAGTTGCAGACATTGTCCTCCCCAAACTCCTGAAGCAGCAATGCCAGCGTGCATATCTGCCAGTTGTCAACGACGTTCGTGTCAGCGCTGCCGCTTTCCCCGCACACAGTCAAGTATGTACAGTTATTTCGCTCTTTAAATCGGGTGAACCAACCATTACTGCACTTAAAACCTTCATGGCCAAAGCGCCGTGCCAGGTCATCGGCCTTCTAAGAATGGTGGCGTTCACAGGAAGATGAGCTGCGTTTGCGTGCTGCAGCCACTTCATCAAGGTGACCTCAACGTCCGAGTACGTTGGGAAGCGAATCCTTGATCGCTTTGACGAATGCGTTTTCCCATATGCCTTGAGCATATGTTTGTCAGCGTCTTGTACTTTGGGATCGTGAGTCCGAAAAGCGGTCAGGACTTCGCACGCGACACAAGCAGGCGTAGGAGGCGAAGTAAACAAGACCAATGGTCGGAAGCATGCGAGCTATGTGAAAAACATGAAACGGAATGCACGAAAAACGGTGAAACGTAAAAAACGAGAACGTCGAAAACACGAAACTAAGAACGCATTTTAACCTATATCCGGTATTCCAACAATAACGACTTCCGAGCTAAGCATCGCCGGAAGGCCGTTTCACGTCCGTTGCTGCCGGTGGGAATTACTAATTATCCGAATAAAACCCCGCAGGTTGTTCAAATAATCCGGTAAAATTTGCATTGAGAAACACAGGACCACAGAAGTTCTTCGAAATAACCGAAATTTCAAATTATGCGAGTTCGAATTAGCGAAGTTTTACTGTATGTGTGTGTCTGCACGTGTGTAGACAGAGAGAAAACCACAGTTTATCTTCTAAGGTTTGGAAATTTATTCTCTTGGCAGTTCATTTTCCTCTGTGATTTGTGTTTTGCCAGATTACGTGTCATTACTTTAACATAGCCAAAAACAACTGAAGTGCTCTAAGTAAGTTTGCAAGCTTGTCTAAGAGGTCTTGATATTTTCCAGTAGTCGGCCTGAAGTAACTTTGCCAGAGTGATGGCTAGCTGAAGATGTCCCCTTGTGCTATCCAAAGTTACGGGCCTCATGAATATGCAAGTGCACATGCATCCCATAAAAGAAAATAAAAACACACAAACAAGAAAAGGATGCATCATACGTGTCACAGGCAGCTCCAGCCAGCAGCAGTCCCCCAAGCAACAGGTCATGCCCATGGCGGGCAGCAACATGCAGCGCTGTGCAGCCCTGCACATCTTGAGCATCAACATGGGCACCGGCTTCCAACAGAGTCTGGGCACGGCTGCAGCGGCCGTGTATTGCAGCCATGTGCAATGGTGTGCGGCCATCCTGGCTGGGGCAGTTCACTACGGCACCTCTGTGACGCAGGAGAACCTCGAGACAGCCAGCACCGTGTGTTGAGGCTGCCGCGTAATGCAACGGTGTCTGCAAGCAGACCAGTGCAACCGCGAGAAAAATGTTGAGATATGTAGGGGTATCGAAGAACTTAGAAGAGTGGCTTGCTGAGCGAGCTGCTACTGCATCATCCCAGAAATTGGTGCAAAAGACTGAGACAAGAAAAGGACCACACGTATGCAGTGCAAACTATCAACCATATTTTACTGAAAAACACACACATCACACTTAAAGAGTACGGCTGCATGACTTCTTTCAGAAGCTAGGGTTTTCTCAAGTCCAAAAAGAAATGTTGCACAAGAATTTGAAGCATTCTTTTTCTTAACAGTAGGCTTGTGTGAATAGTGAAGTTTAGGTTTGACGCAAATTCAAACAGTACATATCACATATTATAATGAAAAAATATCTACATATTTGTCATAAGCCAGCCAACCTGCACAACATTAATTAAATATTTAAGCAAAGCATGAGCAAATGTCATTCTTTTTGGTTCAAAGGAAGTGGAAACAACTTTTAATAGTTGCAGGATTTGACTTTTCGCAAAATGCAAGTGATAATCTGTAAAATATGTTTAATTTAAAATTTACTATACTTACAGCATATAAGCTTGTATAAAAAGCTTTTAAACTAAAAAATGCTGAATTGAAGAGAGGGTAATATGTTCATTCAAGCTTAAAGTAGGGTTTCGCAACAGTGTGAATGGCTTAGCACCCCTCCCTCAAGTGCAGTGAAGCCACCTTTACAGAGGGTTACATGTGGACTATATACCGTATTTACTCGCGTAATCCTCGCACCCGCATAATTCTCGCACCCCCACATCGCCCAAGAAAAATAAGATTTTTTTTTTCCTTGAGTAATTATCGCACCCCCGAAAACTGCCGCAAAAATGTCGTCAGCTCGTTCCAGCCACTGATGATGATAGCACACCATTTCTTAAGCATCAAGCGTACTATTGCTTCGAGATTCAATCCAATCCAGGCCAAGCTGAAGTGGCCAGTGCACGTTGCGGCGTGTTTTGTTTGTTGTGTCGGTAATCTTGGCACGTTATGGGGCGATACTGAAGCTACACGGCTGCTTCAAGTTGCAAGTGATGGATCATGCACTAAACAACGGCAACAGGGCTGCCGGTAGGCTCTTCGGAGCCTACGAGTTTTGTGTTCGCTACTGGTGACGGCAGCTGAAAGCCACCAAGACGCGTTGGGCCTGCCGTCTGCCTTAAAACTGGGATTGATGGTAAACTTTATTTCAGAAGGAAACTGCAGACGATTCTGTTAAATAGCCATCAGCCCAATACTGATGCCCTACGCTTACCTTTTGAAGGCTCCTGTTGAGCGACGAACGCTACCGCTACGCCCGCAACGGCCACAAGCTTTGCGTGTGGTATTCTAATTCTCGACTATTTGCTTCTACTTTTTGTGTCTCAAATAAATCTTTTCTTGTGTTGAACCTCTGTTTTTTTTTGTTGAGGTAAGTTCTAATTAGTACTTCTTAGAGCTTGCTGTAAGCTGCTGGTGTGAGAGTCCCGATTTGTGGCCACTTCGTTTTCTTTTTCGCTCTCTACGTTTTCGTGGAAAGTTATCCCCGCGTAACTCCCGCACCCTTTAACTTTGCATTGGTTTTCAGACAAAAAAAGTGCGAGGATTATGCGAGTAAATACGGTACACCTACTAGTTTATTCTGAATACTTCGAAATTTTCAATAATTTAAATTCAAAGAGAAGTGAGTTCAAGTATTCACACAAGCCTAATTAACAGAACCGATGGAAAATGAGTTACAAGGTGGTCTATCATGTTGCATAATACTGAATTATATTTTGTAAGCATTAACCACTAAATGAAACCTTGTATTTTGCTGTTTTGATTTCAACCATGTTTCTTTCCAGAAGTACCGTATTTACTTGCATAATCCTCGCACAATTCTCGCACCCCCTACATCGCCCAACAAAAATATGATTTTTTTTCCTCGAGTAATTATCACACCCCCAAAAACTGCAGCAATAAGGCCATCTGCTCGTTCCAGCCACTGCTGATGATGGCACGTGCCATCTGGCGTCATCTCTTAAGCATCAAGTGTACTACTATTGCACGGAGATTTAATCCAAGCCAAGCCATGCCAAAGTGGCAAGTGCGCGTTGCGGCGTGTTTTGTATGTTGTGTTGGTAATCTTGTCACGTTATGGGGCGATATTGAAGCTACACGGCTGCTTTCATGTTGAAAGTGATGGAACATGATCTAAACAACGGCAACAGGGTCGCTGGTAGGCCTTTTGGAGCATATTAGTTTTGTGTTCGCTACTAGTGACGACATCTGAAAGCCACCAAAACACGTTGGGCCTGCCGTGTGCCTAAAACTGGGATTGATGGTAAATTTTGTTTCTTCAGAAGGAAACTGCTCACGATTCTGGTAAATAGTTATCAGCCCAATATTGACGTTCCACGCTTACCTTTTGAGGGCCCCTGTTGAGCAACGAACGCTACTGCCACGCCAGCAACGCCCACAAGCTTTGTGTATGGTATTCTAATTCTCGACTATTTGCTTGCATTTTTGTGTCTCAAATAAATCTTGCCTTGTGTTGAGCCTGTGCTTTTATTGTTGAGGTAAGTTTTAATTAGTACTTCTCAAAGCTTGCTGTTAGTTGCTGGTGTGAGAATCCCGATTTGCGGCCACTTCGTTTTCTTTTTCACTTTGTAAAGTTTTCGTGGAAAGTTTTCCCCGCATAATTCTCGCACCCCCCAACTTTGCATCGATTTTCCGTAAAAAAAAAGTGCGAAAATTATGCGACTAAATATGGTATATACAGTCAAATCTCGTTATAGCGAACCTCAGATTAAGAATTTTCGTTCCCTTCCAAATTTCCATTGGTGTCCATTGTCCATTGAAAATCCCCTTTTTTGCTGTTAAATACGGACAACCGTGTCATCACTGCTGTGGGAATGCCAGTACTGTATGCTGTCGGGCTAGTTGGTTTGTAGCTGTGTAAAACATCGTTTCACGTCTCTTCTTTGGTCTTCTTCCAAGTTTGCGCCAACATTGTTTAACACAGAGAATGTCGGATTAGGTGCTAATGGAAACTCTCCAAGACCACGGTCATTCTGTTTTACGCTACGCCGAGAGTTCGCAGGTTTGTAGCTTTCGCGATGTGGGGGTGCTGACAGCCCCTATAAAGTTGTTTGCGCCGTGTGGCGCACGTGTTTCGCCCCAAGGCCGCATGTCGGGTGACGACCGTCGGGCGATAGATGGCGTTGCGTTCGCATTGAGTACCACTGTTGGTAGAGTGGTAGCGCCGGCGGTGACCCCTGGCGGAAGGCAGGTCTTGGTGGCGAGCGAGAGTTGAGCGAGCCTCTTCTGCGCATGATGGTTGCCGCGAACGGCACCGCGGGCCGCCTGCGGTAGGCCCTTGTGGTGAGTGAAGCGTTGGCGACGCCGCCTTTTGTGTGCTCTTGTGTTATGTTGTTTGAGTGTTTGGTAATTTTGTGTAATGATGACTTGGCGTGTTGATAATGACTGATGTACCATTTGGAGGACGATATCGTCCTTCTAAAATTAGTTAAATAAATGTATGCATGTTGTTTGGTTTGTACCGACCGCGTCTTCTGTGTCAGTTCACTCCAAGAGCGTAGCGTGGCACTCGCTCGCCAATTCGAGACGCCACAGCGATTAGCCGATTATTTCTCGCAACAATGCGTTCAATGGAATGCAATGAAAGTGATAGCAAGAAAATTGTAATGCTATACAAAGTAAGGCTGGCAGCCAACTCTGTTGAATCCAATATCGCCGAACTCCTACAAAACGATGGTGTGAGCAAATATGGCCGTTCCAGGTAGAAGTGCTCTTTTCACACAGTCTCCTCTCACTGAAAGCGCACTCATACTTGCAGAGATAGCAAGCGCGCCAGCAATCCCCCCCCCCCCCCCCCCTCGTACTTTTTCATGCTCGTTCAAGACTGGTGATTTCCTTTCTGCTTGAGCCTTCAAACGACAGTTGTAACATGCAGAGATGTTATTTTATGCACCTTCTGGACGGCAGAGATGGGCGGACTGATTTAATTTTTGCTTCAGCAGCGCTCGCGCGCTTTTACCCTCTCATGAAAGTTACGATGCTTGGGGGCATGCTATCAATTTAGACATGTTACAGAACATGGCGGCGGCAAAAACCTGCCGAGAGTGTCCATATAATTCCTATCGCAATAATGTTGCAGTTTTTAACCACAAATAATAAGTGTTTTGGATTTGCTCTGCCTTCAGTCCCCCTTTTGTTTATAGTGTGTTTATTTTCTGAATTTCTGTACCGAACCTGCGTATAATGAAATCCTCTCTATAACGAAGTTTTCTGAGAATTTATCAATTTCGGTTATATCTAGGTTAACTGTAATAACGAAAAATTAGTTGTGAGACATGAGTGTTTCAGACATGAACCTACTTGAGATTTAGGAGGCAGCAGTGAAACCCAGTGAATGTAACTACATACAATAATGGCGCAAGCTTACTTATTTTTCGTTTTTGAACTTACACTTTCGTGTTCAGCAACAGCGGCACGATGACCAAAAGTTACCATTATTGCAGCCGACAACAAGATAACTAAAAAAAAAGTTAAAGGAGGAGAAAATTTGTGTGCAGCCAAGTGCTGCCATAAAACTTGGTCTTAACCTCACCTGACCACGGTAGTTCACTGCAGAGATGTGGGCGCCAGCAGCAAGCAGCTCATCAGCGATGTCCTCCTTGCCGTTGAGGCATGCCACATGCAGGGGACTATTGCCACAGCTGTTCGGGGCATCCACGTCAGCACCCAGGGTCAGCAGCTGACGCAGAGCACTGAGACGGCCATTGGCTGCCGCACAGTGTAGAGGGGTGTAGTACTGCCAGTAAGAAAGAACGTGGGCGCCATTCACATTCATACCCAATTATGAAAAAGTTGCATCTTACGCGAAAATAAGCTTGTTATATTAGAAAATTCGTTGTAAAGGTATATTCTTAGCCCTACATCTATTGCAAGACTATTTATAATTTACTTTGTTATAACTGATATTTTGTTATATCCAGGTTCGTTATATTGAGGTATGAGTGTATATCCGGTGCTCGGCGAAGTTCCCCAAATTAAAGCGAACATTGCTAAGCTCTAAAATATTGCAAGCTAGCTACCTTCTTTGCCAGTTTATTTTCAAAGTCTTTTATACGCATACTTTAGGACGAAAGCTATTGTATTTACTCGCGTAACGAACCCACTTTTCTTCTTTCAGAAAAGTCTATGCCAATTTAGGGGGAGGGTTCATTACACAGGAGAAAAAAGTCACGGGAGTTATAACACAAAAATTTTGGATGAAGACATTGCTTGTTTTGACCGGTGAAATGCACAACAAATTTCTTTTTGTAACACAAAGCTCTTTTTGTTTCATCCCGTAATGAAAGTGCATGGATCGACGCCGAAGAGTCGTCCAGCCGCTCGGTTTTAATGCTTCAGCACATGCTGTTAGTAACCAGCCGTGCAGCTAGCATATTGACAGAACGCGTGCTGCGCAGCAGGTGTCCCAACTAAGTTCACAAGGACAAACCCAACAACGAAAATGCAGCGTCGGATGGTGGCGCACAAACGTTGCATTAGACGCTGCAGGTGCACAATGCGCCATCGGCGCAATGGGTGCAGTTCCGCTTTGCATAGGTTTGAGATGGCGAGCGCACAGCGTGTTCCATGATGCCGTGCGAGCGCCATTTTGGACACCACGCATTTTGTTTTTGTGCTGCTGTGTTTGAGTGGCGCCATCAGCAAAGAGGTTTCTCTTGCATTCGACAGATGGCGCTTTGCCGTACAAGGATCGACTTTCAAATTTTAATTGACGTCGTCCACACTCACAATTGTTTAGCATGATTGCATACTATCTTTTGCTTTTATTGTGTTGTTATTTTGTCATATAATGGCTTGATTTGATGTTTTGATAATTAATGACACTAGCTATCACAGCAAAATAAAATAAACAGATAATTAAAAAAATTCCCCCCCTTTTCAAGAATCAAGGTGGGGGGTGGGTTCATTAAGGGGGTGGGTTCATTTCGCGAGTAAATACGGTACTTCAACTTATCCCTGCTCTTTGTCTTACCACTTCGACAGACCCTACAAACATCCTAATGTCAACTAATTTCCTAGTATCACCAACTGCATTTCCCTTTGTGTAGGACTCTACTTACTCACTTCCTTCAAAAGCCCTGACATATCTGACATACATATCACAAGCTTTCCCTAAATCTATAATTATAGTGCACAAACACACCACCTACTACTAGAATGTCCACTACAGTAAAACCTTATTAATTCAAATTCACTGGGACTGTGAGAATTTTTTTTATTAGGCGGGCTTTCGAATTAATGCAATATACAAAAAGTGGGATGCAAGAAACTTTGAATTAGTGAAAGTAATCAGAGGTGGTTATTTGCTGTGCCAGCTAGTTCGCAGCTCCATGAGTTTCCCACTACACCTGGGCCCAATTTTGCCACAAACATGGGTGATGGACAGGCACTACTGCGGCTAACGGGGGAAAAAAAAAGTTTTGTGATTAACTAAAATGCGCGCTCACGCGAAAGACGTGCGTGCTTCCCGCACCTCAGTGGTGACACGCGGGCAGCATATCAGCACGTCATGATGCAACCTGTTCTTTGTGGTTAAAATAAAGAATTTATTTCCACCAGTGTGGCAGAATTTTCAATGTGTTTTGGCAAGAAAACATGATCATTGAAGTTTTTGAAGTAGGCATTACAGGCAGGAACTCCGCCAGCAGTGTAAGTGCGAAAATTGCTGCAGCAACAACCTAGCAATGGCTCAGCAAGTGCGCAAATTGCTGGACATCACAAACATCACAAACTGCACCAGAACATCACAAACTGCACCAGTCTGACTTTTGTTAATTTTTTATATTCCCATAAAGAATGGGTAAATCATGATGAACTGACGTTACGGGAAGCATGCTACATGCTGCCCGCGCGTCATTACTGTGGTGCAGTGAAGCACGTCTTCTATTTTGCAAACAGCTTGTGGTGGTTTTTTTTTCTTCCGCACTTGTAGAAGCCTAATCGAGATGCATTATGTCACTCATTAGTATCGCTAAACTGCATTGCCTTGTGGCTCTTAAGGGCCCCAATTACCACGGATTCGCAGCCTAATTGAGATTGGAAATCGGCACATGGCACATAAGTTTTCGAATTACCCAGACTGGTGCTGACTGCCACTTCAAATTAACCACTCAGACTTATATTGCGAAATACGGGATTACTGATATCTTTTGAATCAAGCAATATTTCGGAATAACCGAGTTTGAATTAACAAGGTTTTATTGTACCTGCATTTGACCTGAAGTCCACATTGCTGCCTCCCAAACTTCGGTGCACATTAAATGACACAGGTTAGGCCGAAATATACAATAACTTATACCCGTGACACACGGGCACAAAAAACCTTTTGAGTAAAAAGACCGTTTTCGAAAAAGAGTTCTACGCACAGACACACGACACAGAGCTATCTCTTTTCCTAAGTTGTCTCTTTTGGAAACATTGTTCGATGAGTTCTTTCACGGCGGTAAGAGTAGCCTTGAAACCAATGTGCACCAGTACATTTCCAACGTGGCAGCACCCTTGCAGTTTCGACCGCCCACTTCAGTTGAAACTTGTCCTCGATGCTCACATAAATAAATGAATGGTCTACTTAGCTATCGCTTTGAGCCATCTCACGATAAGGAGAAAGTGTCAGGTAGGCTTTTTCGTTATTGGAGAAATTAGTTGCTTTTTTAACTCTGCCTGCTAAGACTAAAGCACAGATAATTTGATAGTGGTTTATGGAAATAGTGCAGTGCAGTTGCGAATACATTGCAGCCGAAGCTCTAAGAAATAAACCTGAAACAATTACAAGCGTCAGTCTGGAACTTACGTGCCTTAGAGCACACGACGACGATGTGATGAACTCGGAACAGAAGGTACAAGGCTCAATGGGCGCAGCCATGTTTAATATTTCCAACGCTGCCGTCTGCTCTTTGAATGTGTGCGCGCAGACGCCAGGGGGATGCTTAGTGGACCACGCAACATGGATGAATTAATGTGAAGGAGCTCATCGCCCTTGACTAAGGGGCCCTGTAGCCTTCACAGTGCCGAAGAGAACTTCTCTGACAGAGTTATAGAACGCATCCGAAATATCATATCGGGACGCTCAAACTCGTGCATTCTATTTTTAACAAGCGGGAGCCGTGTGGATACTCAGTATTCCAGTAGTCTGAGCGTCTATATCCGACCCCAGGGATTAAGTAGCCGGTGGCACACAGAAAAACCCGTGTCTGCAATGGTCGGAGGCGGACACCTGGAGTGTAATCGGACTGTGAAAAGATAAACGCTTCTTTAACTTGTGCAACAAACCTTTATATTGGGGTTTCTTCATCTCTTATGCTTAAATTTATTTTAAAAACCGAGCAACACAACAATTCTTCAATTTCTATATCGGCAAACATCGTTTTATTGCTAGCGCCACGCTTTTGGTAGCATCTGCTAAAGATAACACTAAAAGGAGATCGTTCGTGCCATGTGCCTGTGCCGTAACACCTCTTCATTAAAAACCTTTTAACTTCGTAAGAGACGTTTCGCGCACCTGTGTGACACAGATAATAACCAGCTTAGCAGCACATAATACAAGGCAGCATAAATGATGGTTTTGAGACAATCCACGTTTTTCGACCTAGCATTTGCTGTAAGACCCATGACGTGCCTTATTTGTAAAGCACTGGCCAAAGATCAAAAGCATGACAGTAAAAGTTTATGAATGATGAGCCTTATGAAATGGTTTTAAACCAAGTTCTAAAAAATGCATGCCCCTTTTAGCTAGCAAAGTATTGGGTCTCCTAATTAAGTGAGTGCAATACAGTAAAAGCTCGTTAATTCGACACCCGTTAATTCAGAAATTCGGACGGCTCTATTGGTCCAGGCCAAAGTGCATGTTAATCTATGGGACCAAACCTTCGTTATTTCGTCGGAATTCGGCTCCGCACCGCTTAATTCGGACAAATGCTGACGGCTGCTGCTACACAAGAGTGTGATAAAGCAGCGCTGGCACCACTGGAGTGAAACCGAAACCTGAGTGGCATCGCCATCATCATCAACTAGTGGGGGCGATCACAGCGTCACCGAACGTCGGCGTCTTCTTTCTTCTCCACTCAGGGCCTCCGACGCCAATTTTCCTTGTATTGTCGTGTTGGAACAATCTCTTCTTGCGGAGTTCCCTTTTTCTTCCATTGTGACCGTATTTGCATGCCACCACCATCGTGCGCTACAGTGATGGCAACGCCGAAAAAGCGGCCGAACTACGACACGAAGAACTTGGTGACTAAAGTGGAAATTTTGGAAGCACTGAAGAACGGCGAATCGCGACAGCAGGCTATGACCAAGTACAACGTGAAGCGGAGCACGTTGGGAACGTACGTGAAAAATGAACAACAGATTCGACAAGCCTTCGAAAGCGAGAAGCTTCATGCCTCTAGAAAGCGGTTGCGAACCGCAGCTCATCCCCAGCTCGAAGAAGCTTTGCTACGGTGGATTACTCACTGTCGCAATGCGCATCTGCCTTTGAGCGGACCTCTCATCATGGCGCAGGGTGAGAAGTACGCTGCAATGATGAACATTGAATCGTTCAAAGCGTCAGAAGGGTGGTTTGCGAGGTTTCGAGAGAGACACGAACTTGTCTTCAGGAGTGTGTGCGGCGAAAAGGCCAGTGTTGACGAAAGCGTGACCACCGAGTGGAGAAATGTGAAGTTGCTGGAGCACATCGCCACATATGAACCACGTGACGTGTTCAATGCAGATGAAACTGCTCTATTTTTCAGAGCTCTGCCCGACAAGATGGTGACTTTCAAAGGGGACGCGTGCATTGGTGGCAAGAAGTGCAAGCAAAGGATAACTGTGCTTCTTGCCGCCAACATGACTGGCACGGAGCGCTTGCCACTACTTGTCGTTGGGAAGGCGCTTAAGCCACGTTGTTTTAAGAACGTCAGAAGCCTTCCTGTCGAGTACACAGCGAACAGGAAGGCATGAATGACATCGGACATTTTTCGCGGCTGACTGCAGCAGTTGGACCGGCACTTCACGTCGAAGGACCGCAAGATAATTATGGTTGTTGACAACTGCAGTGCCCATAACTGTACAGTCGAACTGAAGAGCATCAAAGTAATTTTTTTGCCGCCCAACACTACGTCTGCTCTTCAGCCGATGGACCAGGGTATCATTCACTACGTGAAGTCGAAGTACCGCAAGCGCCTGCTGGAGCGAATGATCCTATGCTCAGAAGCTGGAAAGTTGTATCAAGTGGACTTACTCTGCGCAGTGCACACCATCGCCCACGTAAGGAAAAACACTCCACCGCAAGTCATCGCCAACTGTTTTCGGCACAGCGGTTTTGTGAGGCCCGGGCATGCAGCAGTAGCTGACGATGGCATCGAGGAGGTGTCCGCCGAGTCCACCGATGATGACTGCCCGACTTTCGATGCTGTCCTTCCCACAGATGTGACCTTTCAGGACTACATCGCGATTGATCATGGTGTCGCCACGAGTGGTCTCCTGACCGATCAAGAGATTATTGTAATAATACACAGTACTAGGCTGGGGTGTCAGCCATCTTCTTTATTTCTAACCTCTTCTTCCTCCTCGTCTTCCTCCTCGTCTCCCTCCATCCCTGCCTCAAGTCCACGTACACTCCCCCTATTTGAAGACTCATCCCTCCTGGGGTGATACTTGAAAACGTTTCCAATGGTCGCTAACTCCAGCACACCATCATCGTTGGTGTAACCGACCCTTTTGAGAACGCCATGTTGCACTGCGATCTGCACCACGCGATAAGGTCCCATGTACACCTGCTTTGTGCCGGGAAGGCCTTATCTGACAAGCACCAGATCGTTCAGTTGTATCGGAGGTATCGGCGTGTTGTGGCGACGGTCAAAGTTCCTCTTCATACTTTCCCAGTATCGCTGGTAGGCTTCCGAAGGTTTTTGTTTTTCGCACAATTGCAGGCGGTCTGCAATGCAAAGTTCTTGATCAGCAGGAAGCACTGGTAGCTTTCCGAACGCTGCAAAATATGGACTACAGCCGATGCTCGCAGTGTGCGACCGATTGTGATGAGCGACAGCTGCCTTCAAGCAGCACTTCCATCCACCCTGAAAACCTGGACACATTGAAATGAACTGCTTCAAATCCCGAATGATTCTTTCAGCCATGCCATTTCCTGCAGGATGGTACGGAGCGCAGCGTCGCAATACAACTCCTCGTTCCTTCGCCCAACCTTGCAAACGCTGACTGAGAAACGCTGGCCCATTGTTTGATATTACTATTTTTGTATTCTTGAACATCTCTCGACTCAAAAGAGCGATCACATTATTTGCGTCTTCCCTTCCCGGCCATGTAGCCACTATTCTTGTGCACTGGTCTACTGCCACTAGGAAAGACTGCGTTCTTACTCCTGCAGCCTTCTTTTTGAGCTCTGCGAAATCCAGATGAATGACTTCAAATGGTACGTCGGAATGTTGCGGCAAAACCATCTCGTCTGTTCTCTGAAGGTACTTGGCTTTGTGAACTTCACATTGATGACAAGACTGAGCATACCGTAGAACGTCCTCTTTCATGTGTTTCCACTGGAAACGCTGACGAATCTTGTAATATGTCCTCCAAAAGCCATCATGTCCACCTGAGTGCGGGGAGTCGTGATAGAGCTCCAAAATTCGAGGCACCATTGTTTCTGGGACTGTGAACTTTCCGTTATGGAACTTAAGTTCTTCAGTTCCCTCCCACAACAATGTTGCATTGACAAAGGATATGGGTGTTGCAGTAGGTCTCCAGCTTGCAAGCGGGTGTCGTTCCTCAGCTGGTGCGGCCCTGGTATTGCTTGCAGCAGGTGTCTGGGGTTAAAGCTGGGTTCCTAGGTCCTGGAGGTAGAGGTTTCGCATTCCCTGCAGAGTTCTTCGACCGTCTTGGGTCCTCGCATTTGTATTTGCTTCTGGAGGTCCAGACTTAAACCATGAATGATAAGCGGAACCACAGACGTCTCAGGCAAAGATGAGTCCGCCAGCTGTAGCAAGCGCCTTTTCTCATAAAAATAGCTGAGTGCAGATCCAAACCTGTATTTGAACGAGATTGCTTTGTCCCATAGCAACACCTTGTTCTCGCTGAAGGAGCTCAGAAAGCTTGCTTTCCACTCTGTCCATGGTTTGTTGCTGTGAGCGTTGAGATGCCATTCGTACCAACTCTTTGCTATGCCCGATAGGAATAGTCGCATGTTTTTCACTTTATCTTCGTCGCTGTGCCAGTAGTTTTCATTGCATGCATACTCGTAAAACGTGAGCCAGGACTCGGGACTACTAGACTCTCCGTCAAACATGTCTGGCTTCACTTGTTCGTGACTCGGTCTGCTTAATCTTTCCGTCGCGTTTACAAGCAAGCGCAATAAATCATTTTGCTGCCTATTCTGTTTTTGGTGCAGTTCAAGAAACTTGTTGATCAGCTTGATGGAACGGTCAGGCGAAGCAGCGGTAGCAGGCTTCGTGTCGTTTCTTACTGGAGTCAGCACGAAATTCTCATAATCCTGAAGTTTCATGTTGATCCTCACCGTTCTTTTAGCATGTAAATGGTCTGGAGTGAGCTTCATTTTAGTGCTTATATAGGAAACAAATGCGTCAGTGCTCACTGCTTCCGGAAGAGCTAGTTCCTCTTCATCTTGAGGCGTTGCGGTCAAGATCCGGATGCCACCGCGTTGATTTGCTTCAATGCTGAAGTCCAACCACATCTTGAATGTCCGCACAGAAAGTATACGCGGCTGCGCCAATTTGTAATAATACACAGTACTAGGCTGGGGTGTCAGCCATCTTCTTTATTTCTAACCTCTTCTTCCTCCTCGTCTCCCTCCAACCCTGCCTCAAGTCCACGTACAATTATTAATGATGTCACGGGCGCCCATGAAGACCACGATTCCGACGAAGAATCATGCGAGGAGATACAGCCGCGACCTCATCGCACCTCACGGGAAGTCTCGGAGGCGCTGTTAATATTAGAGGACGCTTGCCTGAACACTCCCGACAGCTTGCGTGCTGTTGGCCATTTGGAACAGTTAAGAAAAATTGTGATGTCAGCCGGAATCTGCGTGAAAATGCAGACGACAATTACAAAATACTTCAACAAATAAAGGTATGCTTCTGCAGCTTGATTTTAAATGTTGTTTTCCCTGTTCATTCGTTAATTCCGTTAATTTGGACAGTTTTCCAGTCCCGTGAAATCCCAATTAACGAGCTTTTACTGTATTACTGAAGTAGGCATTAACCATGTGTTGAACTGACCTTTCGCACATTTTAGAAGTGCAACAAGGCATCCGAAGGCTTAGGTCTATTAGCAGGCAGTCAAGCATGTGCAACAAAATTAGCCTTTCGAACGTAACATATCAATTTGAAACAGGACACAATGATGCGTAGGGGAACGTACGTCTTTGTCTCGCACATTGACATCAGCTCCGTGGCTGACCAGTAGAGAAATAACCTCTGTATGACCCATGTAGGCAGCCCAGTGGATGGCCCGACGATCACGCTTGTCGAAGAAGTTGCAGGTCGCATTGTTCTGCAGCAGAAGCTCCACCATCTGCAATAAGCACATAAGGTGCCAACGTAAGACAAAGAAAATGTGAAACTTTTCCATAAATGCCACAGTGCAACCTTTATAGTACCTGCATAAGAGTTTGCTATGAGATGCCCACTTACCAATGAGAGATACTATTATTATTCTATGAACGAATAAGGGTGTGTAAAAAATCCAATTTTTGAATATCTTTCTAATAGTGTTTGCTATTCAATTCGATTGGCACTACAATTTTACGATTAGAAGTATTCGAACTTTCCGAATACAAATACCGTCCTATCCAACTGACAATGGCTTCTTCAGATTTTTCAATATGCTTCACCTCATCACACTTGTATGGCGGTAAAGCCGCCTCTCAGGCACTCCTACTATGAATGCAAATGTATTGAGAAAATTCTGGTTCCAACATGGAGACGATAAGGTAAAGGTGGAGGCTCTATTAACGCAGTTTTGGACCTGAAATTCGGGCAGAAGGTTCGAACAATCAGACATCGAAGATTTTCAGCATCCAAAATTTCGGATGTTTTTATACACTCAAACCTCGATAAATGAACCTGAATATAACGAAAATACTCTTGCAATAGATATAGTGTTAGGAATATACTTTATAACAAACTTATTTTTGTGAAAGATGCAGCTGAGGACATAAAAATTGTTCCCTTCCACGAGCAAAGTGTTGTCCACAACACTTGGGTTGCACCAAATCAAGTCATGAATACAATTTGACATCTGCACTGCCTCATTCTTGATAACAACACCGTAAAGGACCCCTTCAGCACTTCAACAACTTAGCCACAAACACTTTCATGTTGCTATCTCATAACAATATGCTTAAGGGGACAAGTGGGTCTTTGAGACTGAAAATCGCTAAAAAATAAAATTTTTTGAAAATGCTTTATTTGGATTCTCCCACTATCGCTGCATAATCTCGCCGATTTTCACGCCTCCTATATTGGTAATTTAGCCATGAGAGTAGTTTGTGCAACATCATAGAGCTGAATTTTTGACGATGAACGTGTAAAAAATGGGCTTTTTCAGCGCCACGGTGTTGTCGTTCTACGCTTGCTACAGCAGCAGCTTTGGTCGCTTTCGAAAGAGCCGCCCTTTTCCTTTCATATCCCGCTACGCTTGTTTTCGTCCACTCAGTATGCACAGCGTGAATCCGCGTAAAAAAAAAAAAAAAAAAAAAGCACCATCGTGTGAGCCTATTGGTGGGGTCAACACACGCGACTACATTGCGCCTTCCGATTCGCCAGGCCTCCCGAGCTGTCTGCTGCGTGTGGCAGTAGAGCGCACGTGAAACGGTGAGCGTATCTCGCGCTCACATGTCATTGTTCTCGTCGTCTTCCTGAACCCGCGCGAGCTAGCGAGAAATTGGAGCAAGCATCTCTCAAGTCTGTACATTTAGGCACGCCACCGGCAGCTACCGGGTCAGTGCGTTAGGCCTACGCTCTCGGCCACGTTGTGAATCTGGCTTGAACCTTTCATCATGCCGAAGCCGTATCGCAAGTTTTGCACTGCTCACAAGTTTGGAAAAAAGCGCGAGAAATCTACGGCAAAAAGATATAATGGCGCGGGTATATCTGACGCGCACCTAGTACAAGACGGCGTGGCGACGGAACACGATCCGTCGGATGAAACGCCGACATCTCCGCCTGTTTTTCCGGCCGCCTCGGACGGCATCGGCGATAGGCAGTGCATAAGGAAAGACACAACCTTTTTGACGAGCGCCGATCGTGCGCAACAGCAGAAAGTGAGTGCTGATAAGATCAGCAGCTTATCGGCAACTTCGGTGAGCAAGCGCAAGCTGTGAACACTCGCAACAGCGCACGAGGACTCGGACCCGTCGGCGGCTACTTACCGGATCGTCTACTTATCCGCGATAAACAAGCTTCTTGAAAGAACGGCTAAATGCCGGACATGCAGTGGGACCATTTCTATTGAAAAAGGTGAGCGTGAATATGGACTTGCGATGAAGCCGATTTCAGAGTGCCGCAACTGTGGAGTTGTTGACAGTGAGTGGAGCTCTCGGAGGGTACCCAGTCAGGCTAAATGCGCTGCATTTGAAGTCGATTGATTGATGTCTGGGGTTCAACGTCCCAAAACCACCATATGATTATGAGAGACGCCATAGTGGAGAGCTCCGGAAATTTCTATCACCTAGGGTTCTTCATCATCATCATCATCAGCCTGACTACGTCCACTGCAAGACAAAAGCCTCTCCCATGTTTCGCCAGTTAACCGGGTCCTGTGCTTGCTGCTGCCAATTTATACCCGCAAACTTCTTAATCTCATCTGCCCACCTAACCTTCTGTCTTCCCCTAACTCGCTTGCCTTCTCTGGGAATCCAGTTAGTTACCCTTAATGACCAGCGGTTATCCTGTCTACGCGCTAGATGCCCGGCCCATGTCCATTTGCTCTTCTTGATTTCAACTATGATCTCTTTAACCCCCGTTTGTTCCCTAATCACTCTGCTCTCTTCTTGTCTCTTAAGGTTACACCTACCATTTTTCTTTCCATTGCTCGCTGCGTCGTCCTCAATTTAAGCTGAACCCTCTTTGTGTGTCCCCAGGTTTCTGCACCGCAGCTAAGTACCGGCAAGATACAGCTGTTACATACCTTCCTCATGAGGAATAGTGGCAATCTACCTGTCATAATGTGAGAGTGCTTGCTAAATGTGCTCGACCCCATTCTTATTCTTCTAGTTACTTCAATCTCGTGGTTCGGCTCCGCGGTTATTACCTGTCCTAAGTAGACAGTCCTTTACAACTTGAAGTGCACTATTACCTATCTCGAAGCGCTGCTCTCTTCCGAGGTTGTTGTAGATTACTTTCGTTTCCTGCAGATTAATTGTAAAATCCACCTTTCTGCTCTCCTTGTATAACTCCGTAATCATGACTTGCAATTCGTCCTCTGAGTTACTCAGCAATGCAATGTCATTGGTGAAGCTTAGGTTACTAAGGTACTCTAACTAAGGACGCCATAAAATAAAAAAAAATTACAAAAATTATTGTTCCTTGATAATGGAAGGATGAACTTCTAAACTTTCTAACTTTTGTTGTAGGAAAGCTAGAGACATGAAACTTGCTTTTTCATTCATTCATAAAACTTTGTGTTCTGAAGCCCGGTTCAGACCGTGACGGGCCGCGTTTACCGTCAGGTTGAGCCTTATGGCCTCATCGTGGACCTTCTGGACTGCCCGTATTTGGTCTTGATAAAACGCGCTTCGCACCATCGTCTGCCAGTAAAGCCATTGTTCTTCGGGGTCGGCGAGAGTCGCGGGACAGCCTGCCAGCATGTGTCTGATCCCAATGATGCCATCGCATGCGTCACACTTGTCTTGAATTTCACTGTCAGGGAGAATTTTATGTAGAAAATACAGAGTAGTCTAAGTACCGGTTTGGAGTAAACGTAGGGTGACTTCCTAAGCCCTGTTTAATTTGGCGTGTGGCAGTGGGAATCGCCTACGCGCCAAGTAATAATATTTCGTGATGTTGTTGTAAGTGATTGAATTATCTTTATAGCCCCCGGAATGGTAGTGGGCGTTGGATCGGGTCTGCCCGGCACAGCAAGCGACTCCTTGTGCCAGATCATTCGTCACCTCATTGAGGTTGACCCGAGTTTCGTCCACTTGTCCCATATGCGCAGGAAAACCATTGAATTTCAGTATTGATAGGATTAACTTTGTTCATAAGTTTAACCACAGTCCCAGCGACATAGCCCTTGTCGAAGCTCGTAATTGCTGCTTTGGAGTCTCTATAGATGTATGACCATTTTCTGTTCCTGATAGCTAAAGCAATCGCGGCTTGTTCCGCAACTGTGGAATCCTTAGTGAGTACAGTCAGGGCATCCCGTACCACTCCCTGGCTGCCGACTGTATCAGAACGGGCTACCGCTTGCCACTTCCTTCCTTGTCTCTCCCTTCCCCTCGCTGTCCACGCAGCTATATAAGCGTCATGAATAAACGACCAGTCGGTCATTCCTTGTTCAGCAACGTGTCGCCTCGGTTCATTACATCGAACACGTTACATGGTGTCAGAAGGGTTTGTCTCGGCGGCAGAACGAACGTCGTCAAGCCCCCACCACCGCTGCAGCTTTACGGAAACCTGAGAAAGAACTGGCTGCAGTTTAAACAAAAGTTGGAGCTCTTCCTCACAGTCACATCGTCAGAAAAGCCAAAAACAGAAGCTGTGAAAGCAGCCATACTCCTTAGCGCCCCAGGTGACGATGCCCTGGACGTGTACAACTACACGTTTTCCGAAGGTGAGAACAAAGAAGATTATCAAACTTTCGTCAAAAAGTTTGAAGAGTACTGCGTCCACCAAGGCAATGAAGTTTATGAACGGTATGTGTTCCGCCTTCGAGTACAAGAGGAGGCAGAACCGTTTGAAAGATTTTTGAGAGACGTCAAGAAGCAAGCGAAACTCTGCAACTTTGGGGAGCTTGAACAATCCATAATAAGGGACCAAGTGGTATTTGGGATCAGCGATAAAAAACTCAGACAGAGAATGCTAAGCGAGAAGGACCTTACTTTGCAGAAAGCTGATCAAATGTGCAAAGCAGCCGAAGTATCTGCGCAGCAAAATGCAGAGTGGTCGAAGAAAATCCAGCAAGTGGAGTACACGAGAAGAACACAACAAGCCAGCAAAAACCAGTCTTGATGTCGTCAGTGCGGAAGATTCCATGCTCCAAAAGAATGTCCAGCTCAGGGAAAGTTTCGCTACGTGTGCAAGAGAAAGAACCATTTTGCGGCGTGTTGCAGAAAGCGTCAGGTTGACCAAGTGGATGATGCACAAGAGGCGGATGATAATTTCGATATCTTGAACATCAGCGTGTGCGGCGTGGCGGATGGTGTGGGAGCAGATTGGACAGTGCGCGGCAAGATAGACGGCCAAGAACTGAAATTTAAAGTAGATACTGGCTCACAAGCCAACCTACTACCTCTGTCTTTGTTCCGTCGCGTCAACCGAGCAATGGAGCCGAGAAAAAGCACGGCAGTTCTTACTGCATATAACGGAAGCATTATCAAGCACGTGGGGGTATCAACAGAAGTCCTGAATTTAAACGGCCAAGAACGTCGCGTTGAATTTTTTATTGTGAAGAAAGGTCGCAATGCCATCATTGGTCTTAAGGCATGTCAGGAATTCGGACTGATTCCAACAGTGAATGCGGTAGACTCAAGAGAAGATGCTCCCCAGCTGGCTTTTCCACACCTATTTCGCGGAACTGGCTGTGTAAAGTGACAGTACAAGATGGTACTGCGACCGGATGCCATTCCGGTAGTGCAGCCTGCCCGGAGGGTACCGTTGGAGATCAAGGAGCAGCTTCGTGAGGAGCTGAACCACATGGAAAGGGCCTCTATCATCGTGAAAGTGGACGAGCCTACCGATTGGGTAAGCCCTTTAGTTGTAGTAAGGAAAAAGGATGGCCGTCTTCGCTTATGTATGGACCCAAGGGTCATAAACAAAAGCATAAAGCGCGAACATTATCCTATGCCATCTCGGGAGGACATTGAAAGTGAAATCTCGGGCGCAAGGTACTTTTCCCGGCTAGACGCAAACGCAGGCTTCCATCAGATACCGTTGGACGAGGCTACGTCACGCGTGTGCACCTTCGCAACGCCCTTTGGTCGCTACAGGTTCTAACAGAAATTTTTGAAGGCCTGACAGGCGTGCGTGTATACATTGATGATATACTAATCTGGGGGGACTCGACAGAGAAGCATAATGAACGGCTGAAAGCCGTACTAAAGCGAGCGGAGCAAGCTGGGATGACGTTTAACGCCCAAAAATGTATGCTTTGTGTGACACAGATACCATTTCTTGGTGACGTGATCAGCGAGAGCGGTGTCCGTCCCAGTCCAGACTTAATCGAGAGCATACAGGCTATACCGCAACCGAAAGATAAACAGGCAGTTCGCAGAATGTTGGGCATTGTGAATTATTTCCACAAGTATGTACCCTCGCTCAGTGACAGGACGTCACTACTTCGGGGCCTTTTAAAGGAAACAGTGGTGTTCGAATGGACGTCAGCACACGCGCACGAGTGGGCTCAGATCTGCAACGCATTGATGAACCCACCGATACTAGCGCTCTTTGATTCAAAAAAAGAAGTGAAGGTAACTGCAGACGCCTCTAAAAGCGGGATTGGTGCCGCCTTGCTGCAAAAACACGGAAACGACTGGCGCCCAGTCATGTACGCATCGTGGGTTCTGCGCGAGAGTGAAACACGCTATGCTCAAAATGAAAAGGAAGCGCTGGATATAGTATTTGCGTGCGAAAAGTTTCACCCGTTTGTCTATGGCCGCAAGATTCTTGTCAAAACTGATCACAGGCCTCTGATTGCCATCGCCCAAAAAAGTGTTGGTGACATGCCACCAAGACTGCAACGATTTTTCATCAGTCTTTTCAAATACGACTATGTCTTGCAGTTCATCCCGGGGAAAGACCTGGTGCTCGCAGACATGCTGTCCCGTACTGCCACGGTGCCTGGGGCCGCTGATGAAGCGGAAGACTTGGAGGTCCACGCAATCCAGGTGGTTTCAAGCCTGGTCAGCAGACGAACAAAGCAACGACTTCAAGAAGAGACCTATGCCGACCCGTATTTAAGCAGGGTGTTAGAGCAACTAAAAGCAGGCGCGACGATTCAAGGGGAACTAAAGCCATTCACATCGGAGTTATTGGCAGTGGACGGCGTACTGCTAAAAGGGAGCAAGATCGTCGTGCCGAAAAGTATGAGATCAGAAATTCTGGGGCGGATACACGAGGGCCACATGGGACAGAACAAATGCAAGGCCAGGGCACGTAGGCTAGTTTTTTGGCCAGGACTAAGCAGTGACTTTGAGAACCTAGTACGAACATGCCAGGTGTGTCAAAAATACGCCTACAGCCAGCCGAGCGAGCCCCTTCTACAACGGCCTACATCGAAACGACCGTGGTATCAGGTCGGCATTGACTTGTTTCAGTTTGCAGGGGTCTCCTACGTCGTGGTGTATGACGACCAGTCGAACTTCCCAGACGTTGAAAGACTGGTGAGCACAACAGCAGCGGAAACTATTTCTAAGATATCCGCCATATTCTCTCGCTATGGCATTCCTGCGCAAGTCTGCACCGACAACGGGCCCCAATTTTCTTCGAGTGAATTTGCTGCATTCGCAAAACGGTTCGACTTCGAACATATAACATCTAGCCCGAATTTCCCCCGCTCAAACGGTTTAGCCGAAAAGGGCGTACAGATTGTGAAACGAATTCTCACGAAAACTACGGAGGGCCATGATGATTTCTGGCTGGGCCTTTTGGCTTATCGATCTTCCCCCTTAGAAGACAGACAGTCGCCCGAAGAGTTGCTGCAAGGTCGCTGTCTTCGGTCAATGGCCCCTGAGTTTAACGCCGATGGAGAGTGCCCTGTATCGAAACATCGGCAATCACTACAGGGTAAGCCATTATCGCCACTTCATGCAGGCAACGTTGTTCGGATCAAGAATGGGAACTGGTCCCGCAAAACAATGGTACTTAAGGAGGTGGCGCCACGTTCATATCTGGTCAAAACGGAAAGTCAAGGGCAGCTGAGGCGAAATCGACAACATCTACTGCCAACACACGAACGCTGCGAAAACGAGAACGGCTACGAAAGCGGTCTGGAAGACTTCGAGCCGCCCACTAGCGTAGGACCACCGGCCGAAGGCTCGGAACCGGCACATGGCACGTGTGACGCAGCAGTGGCTGACCGCTGTTCAAACTCGCAAAGCACCAGGGAAACCGAGCAAACAGAATCAACGGGAGGCTCATCCGAATCGCCAACACTTCGCAGGTCAACGAGATCCCAAACCGAGCCACAGCGCCTGCGCTACGAAGAAGACTTTCGTCAGACGTGCTAGTTCACTTGTTTCTTTTGTTTGCTGTTTGCTTGGTATTATGAGTCCAAACTGGATGAAGAAAAGAAGTATCAAAACGAACTATCGCGCATGTGCGTGGATACCGCTTGCCACTTCCTTCCTTGTCTCTCCCTTCCCCTCGCAGCCCACGCAGCTATATAAGCGTCATGAATAAACGACCAGTCGGTCATTCCTTGTTCAGCAACGTGTCGCCTCGGTTCGTTACATGGAACACGTTACAGACCACCACAGCCGTGTAGGCCTCTTGGCCTTTCACCCAGGCTGCGTCCACGACGGCCGCCTGTTGTCCTGCCTGTTTGATTTCTTTCAATAAAGCTTTCGCTCTCGCTTTTCACCTGCTGACATTGTGTTCCGGATGCATGTTTCTCGGCAGCGGAGTGGTACTAATCACGTCTCTAAGCTTTGCGTTCAGTTAGACCTCGACCATCTTGGAGTTCTTCGATCTGTTGGGGACTGACCCGATTGCCCTGAGTTTCAGCCTACCCGCACGTGTCCTCGTTAGTCTTCCCTGCTGCACCGTCTGTTGCGCTTTAGCCATTTCTTGCATAGTATTTTTTTGCACTCTTTGCTTAATGTAGAATGCAATGGCATTAAATGCAGCAAGATCTGTACAGCCAATTTACTGAAAAGGTGATAAAAAACTTTCAATTAATGACTAATTAAAATGAAATAATAAGAGGCACATAAAAACTGTGTTCATATTTGACATCTGCACATGTAAATATACCATCTCAAGAGTTTTCATCACCCTAGCTTATATAATAAGATGCCTGATAGCTAAGTGCCTCTTCCCCTTTAAGAATCATCTCCAACTTTTTTTCTGCAATTTAACTTCGAAGTATTAGAGAAATATTTCGGACACATTTGAGAATGATTTAATTCTGACTCATACTTCAATATTCGCATTCAATTCACACCCAAAATTTTGCTATTAGCGCAGCTCTCGTAATTTACTTATGTTGTTGGAAAAACCAGCAAAGACGCATCTAAACTACTAGTTTAATTATATATGCCATCTTATTGGCAGTACTGCAAAGGCTACAGTGTTGTTATGACATCAATCACAATAAATTTGGAGACAAAAATGCAGTTGAGGGTCATGCCACACACACACACACACGCAAAAAAGATGTAAATTTCACGCAAATAAATTTGTTCGGTGGCACATATTCACAGTCAAATCTGATAGTTTGGAGAGCAGCTGCACTAAAGTCTTGACGCTAGGCAGCCTAACATGTAGATTGCACATACCGCTGTGTGCCCATTGTAGGCAGCGTGATGAAGGCTGGTGCGGCCAGCACGATCCGAGATGTTGACATTATTCAGCAGAGGAATGATAAGCTCAGCACATGACACTGCATTATTTGCGGCTGCCACATGTAGTGGAGTCTGCCAAAACTTGTCCCGTGCATTCACGTCTGCTTGGTGTCGCAGTAGCACGTCCACAGTTTTCTGCAAAACGTTACAAAAAAAGCAACATGTAATCACCCCCTGTTAAGGGGAGATGCTACTTGAAGGCACTCTATTTTTTTTAATATTCACCCTAGAGCAATGAAACTTGAGCTCTTCATAGAACTTTTTATGCTGATTTCAACTATATATAATTAGTTTTTTTTGCGTGTTACATACTTTTAGTTCCTGAACTTTTTGCCTCCTCCCCCCTCTCTTTCAATCACTAAACTTCCACAATTTTTTATTATTTATAGTTTATAATGCTTCAAATGAAGTGTAGAATGCAGAAAATTAATTAAGAAGTGCATGCAAGATATGTAATAGACGTGAAAAAGTCCACATCTCTTCGCGCACCAGAACTATTTGAAAAAGGAGGGGCACATTGAAAAATATGGCACAATCTGTGTTTTGAGAAAAACAAGGTTTAAAGTTAAAATTAAATGTTTATTTTTTAAATATGTCATTAAATGCAATGAAATTTGCACACAAATAAGGACAATCCTTCTTGTAGTGGTCACTTTCACTGAAATGCACCAGCACCACAAGTTTGTCTCACACGGCTCTTTCGAGCTGACTCCTCACATAAATTTCGCTCACAGACAGGGCCATGAAAAGCTTGCCGAACTTCTTCCGCTCCATCTGGAAAAGCTTTGTGGCGACTGCAAGCTAGGCAGAAATTAGAAAGGACTTCGAAATCTAAACAATGTCCAGTGTCGAGGGCCACAAGAATGCCAATGCCACCGTGGCTTTTGAGGTCGCGTTTGTGCCACATACTGTCGTACGTAAAGGCAATATCGTCCCCGCTAACTTCCCTCCCTGTGAGCTCCTTTGGCCTCGCAAGATTGGTGCAGATGGCATCCATGGCAATGGATGCCACGGACTTTCTGGCTGGTGGCTCTGAATGACTTATGATTCACTGGCTTTTGCAAGCCAAGAATTGTCTCAAATCAGGCCAGCTGCTCATAAGCTATTCCTGCAGAGCATGCCGCCACAACAGCGTTCAAATTCACAGCGTAGCTATCGTGGGAGCTTCAGCTTTGTTCATTCATAATGGAGATAAGCACACGAGAAAAGCGTTGTTCAGCTGCACTGCTTGACGAGACCAAACCCTGTGAGTAGGCTTTGCAACATATACAGGAGTGTGGCCGCCAATGGCCCTGCCACGTGATTTAAAAGTGGCAAAAACATGTTTCTTTTGATTATTTGTTACGCTGCAGCAGCGCAGGAAACTGTCATTTGAAGAGTGAAACTTGGCTCTTCGCCTCATGCAATCGACAATGGTGAGCGGCGGAGCATTATCAGCGGCAAGGCGCTCGAAGACTGCACACTTTCGGCCTCTTAAAGGGCCACTCACCAGGTTTGACAATTTTGAGCTCACAAGCGCAATGCGTACATGCGTTCACGATCACGTCTGCCGAAATTCACAATGCGACGTGCCGCAAAAATGAGTTAAATTTCAAGATGAATGCTGCTCCCCCTCCTTTTTGCGGGCACGCACCCAGAGAATGAGAACATGACATGCGTGTATGAATGGTCCTATGTACATGGCAATGCAGTGACGTTTGTCCTTTACGTAGACGACTAAGCTCTGACGTTGCCAACAGTGGCACGTGTAATGGCAAAAATTATTTAACATGACATACGTAGTTTATGCATTTGCTTGAAGAGATTCATATATCTCTAAATAAATAATGAGACGCAATAAGGAAATGTGAGCTTTATTTTTTTGTTATTCATTTTATCCCGTGAACTGCAGCGAGATGCGGGGCTAATGCGCAGGCGTTTCGCATGCGTTCGTGTCACCGCGGTCAGCACATTGAGCAGACTACAGCCGTGGAATGCTCCTACACGTTTGCATATTCATTTTACTCATCTATTCTACCGCGTCTAAGCCAGCGTTTCCAAACCGTCCTAGATACAAACAGTAGACGTCAAAACGATGATGATAAACAAAAAAAGTCTCTCGTGTGCACGGGGATTGGGCTTGTTCGGGCACGTAATGCGCACAAGACCTTTTGATCCGATGCCAGAGGGTAGGGAAGAGATTTGGCTTGCGAAGGCTACGCGGAAGAGCGGCATGGGTTTCGAGCTGGCCTCCTCTCATCCTCGTTTCGTGCCGCTAAAAAAAAAAAGTTTTCTCAGCTCGTAATGAACCGATTAACAAAATTTTTATGGCAAAATGTTCCTCATCGGACACAAAACAACTTCCATGGTCTAACTAAAATTTGGTATGGGACCTGGTGAGTGGCCCTTTAAAAGGAACATACAGGGCTTTCCCCAACTGCTGCCCTGGACTTCATATACCCTAGTAGGAACAAACTACCGCCAGAAAATTAGATTAAAACTGCACATAACTTCGTTCCAGCATGCAAGTCCTTTCTTTATAGAGACAAGATATGTAAGCCTGTGTGTCAGTCTGTTTTGATTTGAGAAAATGTATACGTGTATTACTTGTAGTCATATAATTCATTTGTTTTTCTTTTTGCTGACCTGTACATTGTCTATACATATTATATTTACCAGTCACATTACCGGTCACTAGCCACTTAAGGCTATTGGTGCAAATATTCTTTGTATTTTTTTTTCATAGAAAAATAAAGTTCTATTGATTGATTAAACAACATAAATCACTCATTCCAATTTTGACAGAGGCTGCGTAAAACTCAACCAAGATGCGCACGAAAAATTGCACTAGGCAAATGCAAAACTCTACTTTAATTCAAAATGTTCCATAAGCCAGGGGAGTTCATCTTCAACTTTTTTCATCATTGGCTTTACTCAACAGAAAAAAAAAAAGTATTCTGTTGAGTAAAGCCAGTGATCAAAAAAGTTAGAGAAACTCTACTCCGGATTCTGACACACTGTCACAGAACTCTCATACCAAATGCTTTACTTGAACGGGAGGCTTGAAACATGCAGTAGATCTCGTGGGCCAAATTATGTCCTGCAATTGCCAAATTACTCCTACTAAATCGTGAGCGGGATGTTGGCTCTCACCAGACAAACCACTCCGCTAATCTGTCCTGCAACAAGATTTCCAGAATGACGAGGGGATATGTGATGCGAATTGTTAAATGTACACTCAAGATTAGATTGCAAGCAGAGTGTTGTTAGGCTATGTAAACTTGCCCTCCACAGTGTAGGCTTGTGCGAATAGTGAATTTCAGGGTCGAAGCGAATTCGAAGCGAATAAGAATTTTGGTCGAATAATTTCGAATCGAATAGTATGTATGACATATAAAAAAAAGGGAATATTTATCATAACCTAACTAACCTGCACGATAGTTCTTTTGAAATGAAATAGGGGCTTCATGCAAATGCCTTTTTTTTTCGTTGAAAGGAAGTCGAAACAACCTTGATTAGTAGATTCGGTAGGATCCGAGTGATAACCTGTAAGATACATAGCGTATTAAAATTTATTATGCTTAAATCATATAAACCATCATAACAAGCTTAATAAAATGAAAAATTGATTTGAGGGTAACATGTTCCTTTAAGGGGGCCCTGCAACACTTTTTCAAGTATCCATAGAGCCAGTAAACATGCTTGTCGCCTAACAAATTTACCGCCGCAAAGTTTTCAGAATCAGTCTGGTACGAGTGGGGTTCCAAAACTTTGTCGCATGCTGCAATTGCATTCTCCATTCTCGACCCGTCAAAAGAGCTGGAAGCCAAGTAGGGAAAGATAACACGGGCAAAAAAAAAAAAAAACAACAAAACAAATCATGAGCGCCTAGTGACCTTGAGCATTTTTACCCTCTCTTTTTTCTTCGAATACGAGGCCTTTTAGTGCGATCCTGCACGTACTTGTGGACAAGCGGCGGCCTCATGGGGCGGTCCGATAACGACGAGCGCACTATGCTCAAATCAGTCAATGACTGTGACCAGAGCCGTATTTTCTTTCTGGGCTGCGACAAGTGATTTTTGAGCTTGTAGTGTCATTTGCTGAGGGAAGAGAGAAATTTTTAGCTTTGAAAATTTATTGTGAATTTCAGGCCACGTGCTGCGCTATAATAATTGCCTCGCGTGTTCTCGGTAGCCTCGACTACCTATCGGCAGCGTTTTCTAATTATGCTCAGTAAGTGTTGCAGGGCCCCTTTAAATCTGAAGGGGGGCTTCGTGGCAAAGCAAATTTCTTCTGAGTAAGTGCTTCCACGGCTTCGCACTACTACATTGCAGTGAAACCACCTTTACAAGCGAACTAATGTACATTTATTTGTTTATTGCAAATACTTCGAATACTCACCTATTCATTCAAATATTCGAAGCATTCAAATATTCGCACAAGCCTACCACAGTGGCTATGATCTTGTGACGGACGACAAGAGTATGAAATCGGGCATGCCGATGATGCATAACCGATCTTGAGTGCAAAAATTTGACACAGGGCAGGCTTGGCTTTTTCCTTCTCTTGTCCAGTGTAAAATGTTTGGACTGCGTGCGAGTTACAATTGTCATGATAATAGCAATAATGCTAACGAGGCTTGGCTCCGACTATCATGTACCAATGCATTTCTGAACAATTTTTTCCCGGAAATAAAAAGCACGTACTCGAATTGAACCATTGCTCTAATAATCCATTGCAGTCTACCATATTCATCTAGATGTATTCTTGATCAAGCGGTAAGTAGGCCATTTTGACGGAAGATGGGAGTGTGTTTGATGCATTTCCTATTCCTAAAGTGCTGTGAAGTTGAATGCTGCTACTAGTGCAACCATTACTGCACTGAATGTTGAAGTCAGGCGCATGCATGGTGACTGGCCAATTAAAAATTGTTTCAAGAAAGCGAAGCGCAGGATCTAAATAACAGAAGCATAATCCAGGCGAAATTTGTGAGATTTCAGCTGGAACTCTCAGTAGAATTTGCAACTATTGAAAATGGGAATTAATTTGCCTATGTTTACTTAACTAGACTTTATAGTAAGAATAAATTGTATTACTCAATGAAGAGTTTCTATTTATAAAGGCATCTCTTGCGAAAACTCTTCTGCATGCAAGCATGACACAACAAAGTGTACCGTGAACAAAAGCCAATATAATGTAACATAGAACGAGCCAGGATGGGCCGGAATTCTCTATGAAAATATATATAACTATGCTTACCTTTACATCTATAGGTTCGGGCTTTAGTTGGTGGGTGATATCGTCCTGAAAGGATAACGAAGAGCTCATGTTACCAATGCAATAAGTGACAAAAGCCACAGGTGACGTGCATATGAAAAAATCCCTGAAAAATTATCAAGCCCAGGCCAGTACACAAGCGAGCATGTTCCTCGAGCGGGAATAGTAACCACAAGAAGGTGGAAATGCTTCGCCTGCTAACCCACTCTTCCTTTAAAACATCCCGTATCGGCTACACATGCTTATAGCATCAGTAAATCTTACGTCGCGATGAATAAATAAGCAAATATTCTCGCAACAGTAAAGCGTTCAGGGCAGGTCTGCACAGGGTTAAAACAGATTAAAATCACATTTATTATTATAGCTTGATGTAACTCAACACAAGAACTAATAAACAAAAACAGACTATTCAACAGACCACGGCACTTCCAATTGATCTGCCATGCATGACTTTCAAATGACAAACCAAATCTCAATTACGTATCAAAAGAACGCCCATGCCGGCTTCATTCTGACACAGTGTCTCGATGCTGACACTGTGAATGCTTGGCATAGGTATGAATGATGACTTGCCTCGTATCCGGAGGCACAGGCACGATGCAGCGGAGTGGCCCATTTGTTGTCTTTGGCATTGACACGAGCACCATGTGCCAGGAGCAGGGCGGTGACCTGGTGAAGGCCACAGAATGCAGCCGCGTGCAGCACGCTGCGGCGCTCTGCATCCTGGTAGTTGGCCTCTTCCCCTTCTGCCAGCAACTCCTCCACTTCTTCCACATCACCCTTAAACACTGCTTGCACCAGGTGGGGCTTTAAAAGAACGCAGAAAAGCACAAACAAATGTCACTTATGCTTCCCCTCAGCCATCTTATACTTGACTAGACGCCACAGCTGAATTTTATGCAGTTCGAAATTCCAGGGCAACACATAATGGATGACACCAGTCCAGTCGTTTGGCCACCTGGAGTTCATTAACATGCCCCAAATGTGGCACAGAACCAAACCTGCAACCTCGTGCTTATTACTGTTGATGCACCGTGATGAAGTATGTGGTTTATGTGTTCAAAACATTAAACGGCCCCCATCACAACAGTATGAGAAGGAACAACTAATATCTGAAAGGAGATGCAAAGAAGACAGAAGGCCAGTCTGTTAGCGTATATTCACAATCCAGGGAAGCTGTTATGCAAGACTCTGTCACAATAATTATTGATAATAATAATAATGAGTGTGTATGCCCCAATACCTTAATATGATTATGAGAGATGCCTTAGTGAAGAGCTCCGGAAATTTCGACCACCTGGTGTTTATTAATATGCGCTGACATCGCATAGCCCACGGGCCTCTGGCATTCGGCCTCCAACGTTAAAGGAATTTTGGAATAGCTAACATAGAGGTAAATCGTACTGGCTATTGTTCCTCTCCAATTTGAAATAAGGTGGCAGGTTCAAATCTTAGCTGTGGCAGCCACACACTGATTCAGGCAAAATACGAGAGGCACCCGACTTCCGAGAACTTCCGGTACATGTTAAAGAAGAGCAGGTGGTGAACGTTCATTAATAATGCACTACGATGTGCCTCATCACTTTCAGTATGACTGAAACCCGACAATTTAAATACGCAGTGGTGATATAGTGAATGGGAATTTTCATATAAACATTTACTGATGCTCACTTCTCGGTGCGTGTTGCATTGTGCCCTTTACTCATTGACATGTGTGACAGGTTAAAATGTGCGATACTTTCACAATCCAGGAGACTGTCTTTTTTTTTAGAATATGGGCATGCACACTTGTGTTATTTTCAATGCTTTTGCAACACACATAAGCATAATATATTGCAGACACGATTGTCATCGTGCGATCTACGCACCAGGCTTGTTTTTTGGCAATCCGTAAATCTCGTGAGGGGTCTTTTCGGGCAATAAAAGAAAAGGAAAAAAATCACGATAGAATGAACACACAGAACAGGGATTGCTACAAGTCAATGAAGGAGAGCTACATGATTAAATAACTTCAGCTTAAAGGAAAAGAATGCAATTGAAATGCCATAACCTAAAGGAATGATTTATCTTTACCAGTGAGGCACTGAACCCTACACCGCATGTAACCAGGGCCTTATGTTCTAGAGAACACTTTCTGCTTGCTTTACCACAGCACTACTTTCTAAATGTGCAAAGCAAGCTCTCACAAGGTAGAACAAGGTCTACTGTTGATCTGCAAATCGGCACTGGCTTACTGTAAAGCATTCAATATGGTATGAACGAAAAAAGGACAATTAAGGTAGAAAAATTTTCGAGGTCATAGCTAGTATTTGTGCTTGATTATAGCCATTGATGGAATCAATACATTACCGCATGCTACAATTAGGTGACATTAACATGAAGTCAGCTAACTGGTAAAAAGCTTTATAAAGTGAAAAAAAAAAAAAAACATACTCTTAACTACCTGCCTTGTAGACACACATGCCAGTCCATATATTGCATATTTAGAATCAAGCACTATTTTCATAAGACACACGAGCCACCACTTTACTGTATAAATTATTGACATTAAAACAATGGTTTTATTATAATATATGCAATGCTATGGAACTGTGCTGTAACGAAAGGACGATAGGCGATCTGAAATAAGGAGGCTGAAACTTAGCACTTTGTACCATTCACAGCAAGCCTTCAGTGATTTTCTTGTTATCTGATCTCCATCAAATATGTAGTATGTATTTTCTCTCTTTGCCCACTTGTATCACTTTAAGTAATTTAGTTTTCATAAAAGTGAATTGAATTATTCACTCAAATTTCTGACTTCTTACGTGCATGCTTTGTGACAACGCCCAATGCAGCAACTGTTCAGCACTGATATTATTGCTGAAATAACTGCTGAAAAGAGGTTTATTGGCGTGTGTTGCAACGGCGTCTCTACATTGAAAACACGATCGGGACAGAGCAACGTTCAGGCAGATGCCATGATCAGCACGAGGCGAGCGAAGCCCAGAACCCACTATCCAAGCGGTGGCGATGCTGCTTGCCAACGATGCGTTTTATTCTTCACAATTTGCCCCCGCCGAAAAAGAGCCAACCTGGCGACCTAAGGGTCGGAGAGAGAGGGCTATGGTATGGCTTAAAGGCGGGCGGCGTGGATGTCACGTCCACACCGGCGCATGTCGTCAGATGGAAGTGGCTCAATGCGAAAATTCACCGGCGAGGTTTGCTCCAAAACGTGGTAAGGGCCCTCGTACTTTGGGACGAGTTTTGAGGAAAGGGCGGGGGTTTGGTAAGAAACAGCCAGCCATACAAGTGATCCCGGGGAATAGCTGTGGCTTCGTGAAGAATCGGCGCTGTTTTCTTTCTGGCGCTGCTGTTCTTGCGACGTAAAGGTGCATGCGAGTACACGGCCCTCTTCTGCTTTTCGGGCAGCTTCAGACACAGATGGGCATTCAGATGCGTCAGGACGGTATGGAAGGAGTGTCGGTGTGGGAAGATTCGCGCCCATAAAGAAGAAAGAAAAGTGAAAATCCAGTGGTAGACTGTGCCATGGTGTTGTATGAGAACGTGACGAACGGAAGAATGCGATCCCAGTTAGTGTATGATCAGATGTCACATACATCGCGAACATATCTCCGAGGGTGCGGTTAAATCTCTCCGTGAGTCTATGGGTGGTATGCCGTGGTCTTGCGATGAACAACATGGCATTCAAAAAGCAGAGCCATTACGACTTCTGATAGGAAGGCTCGACCTCGGTGACGTAGTAGTTCTCGAGGTGCACCATGTCGTAGTATGAAGCGATGGAGGACGAAGGACGCTACGTCCTGCGCAGTGGCACTTGGAAGGGTAGTGGTCTCAGCGTAGAGTGTTAAATGATCAACCGCGACTATGATCTACCGATTTTCATCTGATGTTAGCGGTAGAGGGCCATAGAGATAAATTCCGATGCAATCGAAAGGTTTGGGAGTGTCACACACTTCGGGTGAGGCCCCGCCGATCCAACATCGACGTGCGGCAGCCTCGCAGGCTTCCACTTTACGCTTCGGCCTGCGACGCCTGAAAGGCCTCGAAGTGGCACATCTCAAATTTATTTGCAGGTCGGTCGACCCGTGCGGAGTTGCACGTGTGGTGATGTGTGGGCCTGACCGACGCACTCATAGAGCAGACACGGAGATTTGAATACACACAAAAAAGTATTTAATTAAAACAGGGGCAAAGGCAGGAGATTACAAAAATAACAGAGGAAGAAAACTGATATGCGATGGAAAACAGCTACATAACAAACTATGCCATAAAAGAACACTACAAGAGGAACAGACAAAAGACAAATTTACGGAATATTAATAAGATAACAACAAGATGAAACTACTGGAGAGACAAAGAAAATTTTCGAAACACAAAGAAGAAAAAGCTCAGGCTCGCGCTTCTGAGCTTCGATGGGCGACGCAGCGCACACAACTACAAATATTTAAAAAAAAAAGGCTGGTTTTAATAAATTACAGTAAAAAAAAAGTCACAATAAGAAGTTCCATACAGACCAGGCCAGCTTTTCGTACACGTAGGGGAGTTGACGGGTGCCGCTGAAGATCTCGCCGGCTTGGTAGGCCACGAGGGTGCCCGGAATTGCAGCCGTTTCAATACGTTGCGCGGGTCTTTCCATGCTCGCCGCCTACGCGAGACTCGCGACACCGACGACCGCACCTCTTGCTGGCTGTACGTCAACTGCCTGTTCCGATCCAGTCCAAACTTTTTCAGGGGCGTACGCGTGCTCTTGTACCATCTGGAGGTAATTTCCTTTTTATTAGACCGCCCGTGCCCCTTTCGGTACAGGTGCAGGGAAGACGAGCCGGCACCACGCTGGGTCGTTAGTCGCCGGATATCGTCCCCCCAACACAAAAGCGCCCTTCCTTGGAAAATGGAGCCTGCGAACAATCCGAAAATTGTAGTCGTCTGTGACAGGCAGGGCACGGAAGTGGCTGAAGCGCACGGGATGCATAGAAAGGCGGTGATTTGTGGCGCTGACAGTCACGGCAGCCCATAACAAATTTTTGAACAAAGTTATACATTCTGCGCCAGTAGAAGTGATGGCGAATACGTTCGTGAGTTTTGAAAACTCCGGCATGGCCACATTGGGGACCGTCATGAAAGGAGGTGCATATTTGTGATGGCAAGCTGTGGGGGACAACCAAGAGCCACTTCCGACCATCAGTGTAGCAGCAGATCACGAATGGCGAAATGAGCAGCTTGATGTCGGATAGATCGTGATACCACAGAGGTCGACGATTCAGAAAGACAGTCAAAAAGGAAAGCGATCCACAGGTCCTTGTGTTGTTTAATGGCAAAGGAGTAAAGGTTGAGAGACGCGACGGAGTTGGTACCAGTGGTACCGCAGGCTGAGTCGGGAGGTAAAGGCAAACGGGACAGGGCATCGGTGTCATAGTGCTTGCGTCCGCTGCGATAGATGACGCGAACGTCGTACTCCTGGATTTGCAGTGCCCACAGAGCTAGGCGGCCAGAAGAATCTTTCAATGTGGCGAGCCAACAAACTGCATGGTGGTTCGTTACCAGGTCGAATGGGCGACCGTGCATATAAGGGCGGAACTTGCGAAGCGCCCACACTAGCGCTAAGCACTCCTTTTCAGTGACGCTGTAATTGGCCTCAGCTTTAGTGAGCGTGCAACTTGCATAAACGACAACGTATTCGGAGTAGCCCGGTTGGCGTTGGGTGAGGACAGCGCCAAGACCGACCCCGCTAGCGTCTGTGTGAACTTCCGCCGCAGCTGTTTGGTCGTAATGCCGAAGAATGAGAGGTGAGGTTAGCAGACTACGGAGCGTGGAAACGTGACATCGCAGTCAGGAGACCAGGATGAAAGGTCTGCATCACCGCCTAGGAGGTTGGTCAGTGGTGACATGATCGACGTGAAATTTCGAACGAAGCGCCGGAAGTACGAGCATAGTCCCACGAAATTGCGTAATTCTTACAGTGTAGTAGATTTCGGCGACTGAACTCAGCGACTGCAGGAAGTTTTGCAGGGTCGGGTAAAACACCCTGCTTGGACACGATGTGCTCTAAGATGGACAGCTCTTGCGCGGCGAAGCGGCACTTTTTAAGGTTCAGTTGGAGTCCAGCGTTGGTTAAACACGCCAGAACCAGTTGGAGCCGAAGCAGAAGTGTAGGAAAATCGGGAGAAAAAACGACAATGTCGTCAAGGTAGCATAGATACACAGTCCACTTCAGTCCACGCAGTGTGTTGTCCATGATTCGTTCAAATGTGCCAGGAGCATTACAAAGCCCAAAAGGCATTGCGTTAAATTTATACAGGTCATCTGGTGTAATGAACGCAGTTTTCTGGCAATCAGCTTTTGCCATAGGAACCTGCCAGTATCTAGATCATAAGTCTAAGGAGGAGAAGAATTCGGCTTCTTGGAGGCTGTCAAGGGCGTCATTGATGCACGGTAATGAATAGACGTCTTTCCACGTCACCTTGTTTAATAGCCGGTAGTTACCGCAAAATCGAATCGATCCATCCTTCTTTTGAACTAGAACAACAGGAGATGCCCAAGAACTGTGCGATGGTTGAATAACGCAACAGCGTAGCATGTCTTCGACCTGGTCGTTGATGACGTGACGTTCTGCAGCAGAGACATGGTACGGTCTTTGACGCAATGGCTGGTGCGAACCGGTGTCAATGTAGTGATACACTGCGGAAGTGCGGCCCAATTGCCGCTGAGAAATGTCGTATGAATTCGCGAAGTGCTGGAGGAGATTAAGAAGCTCGGCGCGTTCTTGAGCACTTAAGGTGTCGGCGATAGAACTCGAGAAGATGTCGCTGGAAGAGCATTCCAGTTGGGAAAGGGCATGAAGTTCGGTCGAAGCGCTACTGCACAATTCGTCTGGCATGTTAAGAAAGAAAGAAGAATCAAGGTACTCCACTCGCCGGCAAGTAGCGTAAGCGGTGCAGAAAGGGGGCTGTGGACAAAAAAATTGCTTTGGCCAGCAGTGACGTCAAGTGTAGCGAGAGGCAAGGAAACGGCTCTGCGGCTCATGAAAATGTCGGAAGGTGTAAACATTACCGTAGCATCGTTATGGTCATCGCAGCAAACAGGGACACCGGCAAGAGAGACTGGCGGAATTTCAGTGTCCTCACGCACGACCAGTTTTGGCGACCGCTCAAGTGTTTCGTGCAAAGGTTCGTCATACAGGTGCGAAAATTAAACTTCAGGGCGTGCGCAGTCGATGACAGCATGATGATGTGACAGAAAGTCCCACCCGAGAATAACGTCATGTGAGCACACCGAAAGGATGATGACCTCGACAACGTACATAGAGCATTGGATGAATATGCGGGCCGTACAGGTGCCGAGAGGTTGAACTGGTTGTGCACTAGCCGTACAAAGCGATAGTCCAGAGAGCGGCGCGGTCACTTTGCGTAGAGAGCGGCAGAGCTGGGTGGCTATAACAGAAACAGCAGCACCTGTGTCGACGAGGGCAAAGGTAGAAACACCATCGACAGATATGGCAACGGCTTTGCAGGTGAAGTGCGAGGACTTGGGCATTTCGAGAACGGCGCAGTTCTTGCCTCTGGAACTGCGGCGTTCAGTTTTCCCGATTGGAGAAAACGGGTCGGTGACGCGTTGGGGACAGGGATCGCCTGCGAGGAGACGGGGAGGGGAGAGAGTAAGTCTGAGATGGGGTTGAGGTGACCGAGGCTCGGGAAGGTTAGTGTAGCCATACTGCAGTGACCACGGCGGCGGTCAGATCTGCAACGCAGCAGAGGGTGCTAAGAATCTCTGGATATGGACAGGGCGCCATTGGAACCTGAACTTGGCAACGTTTAACGCTAGAACCTTATCTAGTGAGGGAAGTTTAGCTGTACTATTCGAGGAGCTAGAGGGTGTTAAATGGGATATAATAGGGCTCAATGAGGTTAGGAGGACAGATGAGGCCTATACGGTGCTGCAGAATGGGCACGTCCTTTACTATCAGGGCTTGGCTGACAGAAGAGAACTAGGAGTGGGGTTCCTAATTCATAGAAACATAGCCGGCAACATAGAGGAATACTATAGCATTAATGAAAGGGTGGTAGGTATCGTAATTAAACTGAATAAAAGATACAAGATGAAGGTGGTACAGGCTAACGCGCCTACATCCAGCTATGATGACTCTTCAGTTAAAAGCTTCTATGAAGATGTGGAATCGGCAATCAGTAAGGTAAAAACACAGTATACTATACTGATGGGAGATTTTAATGCAAAGGTAGGAAAGAAGCAGGCTGGAGAAGAGGCAGTAGGAGATTATGGCATTGGTACTAGAAACGCCACAGGAGAGCTACAAGTAGAATTCCCAGAATGCAATAATTTACAGATTTTGAATACCTTCTACCAAATACGAGGAAACCCCAAGTGGACATAAAGGAGCCCTAATGGAGAAAATAACAAAATAGACCTTATAATGAGTGCACACCCAGGCATCGTGCAGGATGTAGAAGTGGTTGGAAAGGTACGATGCAGTGACCATGGAATGGTACGGTCTCGAATTCGCCTAGACTTGAAGAAGGAACGAAAAAAATTGATACTCAAGAAGCCAATCGATGAGCTAGCACTGAGAGGGAAAGTACAGGAATTCAGAGTCTCGCTTCAGAACAGGTACTCTGCTCTTAGTGAGGAAACCAACCTTCGCGTGGATACAATGAATGATAATCTGACGAGTATCATTACGGAGTGTGCAGTGGAAGTTGGAGGCAGGGTAGTTAGACAGGACACTGGCAAGCTTTCCCAGGAAACAAAGAATCACATTAAGAAGCATCAAATCATGAAAGTCTCAAGTACAACAAACAAAATAGAACTGGCAGAGCTTTCTAAGTTGATTAATAGGTGTAAGGCATGCGATGTAAGAAGACATAACATTGAGAGAATTGAACACGCTCTGAAAAACGGAGGAAGCGTCAAAGCAGTGAAGAGAAAACTTGGGATAGGCAAAAATCGGATGTATGCACTAAGGGACAAAGAAGGCAAAATAAATAACTACCAATATGGATAGGATTGTTAAAATAGTGGAGGAGTTTTACAGAGATCTGTACAGTAGCCGGGACAACCACGATCTTAATACTATAAGAACTAGCAGTAACCTAGATGACACCCCACCAGTAATGATAGAAGAAGTCGGAAAAGCTTTGGAGAGCATGCAAAGAGGCAAAGCTGCTGGTAAGGATCAGGTAACATCAGATCTGCTGAAAGATGGAGGACAGATTGTGTTAGAAAAACTAGCCACCCTGTTTACGAGGTGTCTTCTGATGGGAAGAGTACCAGAGTCTTGGAAGAATCTTAACACCATCTTAATACATAAGAAAGGAGATGACAAGGACTAGAAGAATTACAGGCCGATCAGCTTGCTCTCTGTAGTATACAAGCTATTTACAAAGGTAATTGCTAACAGAGCAAAAAAAAAAAACAAAAAAAAAACAGATTAGAATTCAATCAACCAAAGGAACAAGCAGGATTTCGAACAGGCTACTCAACAATCGACCACATTCATACTGTCAATCAGGTAATAGAGAAATGCTCAGAATATAACTAACCACTATACATAGCCTTCATAGATTACGAGAAGGCATTTCATTCAATAGAAATATCAGCCATCATGCACACACTGCGGAATCAGGGCGTCGATGAAGTATATATAAACATCCTGCAAGAAATCTACAGAGTATCAACTGCTACCACAGTGCTTCATAAAGAAAGCAACAGAAAACCAATCAAGAAGGGTGTAAGGCAGAGGGACACATCTCCCCAATGCTGTATACCCCTGCATACAAGAGGTTTTCAGAAGCCTAGAATGGGAACAGTTAGGAATAAGAGTTAATAGAGAGTACCTTAGTAAGCTGCGCTTCGCCGATGACATTGCATTGCTGGGTAACTCGGGGGATGAATTGCAACTCATGATTACGGAGTTAGACAACGAGAGCAGAAAGGTGGGTCTAAAAATTAATCTGCAGAAAACGAAAGTAATGTACAACAACCTCGGAAGAGAGCAGCGCTTCGAGATAGGTAATAGTGCACTTGAAGTTGTAAATAACTATGTCTACTTAGGACAGGTAATAACCGCGGAGCCGAACCACGAGATTGAAGTAACTAGAAGAATAAGAATTATGACAGGTAGATTGCCCCTACCCCTCAAGAGGAAGGTATATAACATCTGCACCTAGCCGGTACTTAGCTACGGAGCAGAAACCTGGAGACTTACAAAGAGGGTTCAGCTTAAATTGAGGACGACGCAGCGAGCAATGGAAAGAAAAATGGTAGGTGTAACCTTAAGAGACAAGAGAGCAGAGTGGATTAGGGAACAAACGGGGGTTAAGGATATGATAGTTGAAATCAAGAGGAAATGGAGATGGGCCGGGCATCTAGCACGTAGATAGGATAACCGCTGGTCATTAAGGGTAACTAACTGGATTCCCAGAGAAGGCAAGCAGGTTAGGGGGAGACAGAAGGTTAGGTGGGCAGATGATACTGCAGTGACCACGGCGGCGGTCAGATCTGCAACGCAGCAGAGGGTGCTAAGAATCTCTGGATCCGTACAGGGCGCCATTGGAACCTGAACTTGGCAACGTTTAACGCTAGAACCTTATCTAGTCAGGGAAGTCTAGCTGTACTATTCGAGGAGCTAGAGGGTGTTAACTGGGATATAATAGGGCTCAATGAGGTTAGGAGGACAGATGAGGCCTATACGGTGCTGCAGAATGGGCACGTCCTTTGCCATCAGGGCTTGCCTGACAGAAGAGAACTGGGAGTGGGGTTCCTAATTCATAGAAACATAGCCGGCATTTGATTGATTTGTGGGGTTTAACGTCCCAAAAGAAACATAGCCGGCAACATAGAGGAATACTATAGCATTAATGAAAGGGTGGTAGGTATCGTAATTAAACTGAATAAAAGATACAAGATGAAGGTGGTACAGGCTTACGCGCCTACATCCAGCTATGATGACACTTCAGTTGAAAGCTTCTATGAAGATGTAGAATCGGCAATCAGTAAGGTAAAAACACAGTATACTATACTGATGGGAGACTTTAATGCAAAGGTAGGAAAGAAGCAGGCTGGAGAAGAGGCAGTAGGAGATTATGGCATTGGTACTAGAAACGCCACAGGAGAGCAACAAGTAGAATTCTCAGAAAGCAATATTTACAGATTTTGAATACCTTCTACCAAATACGAGGAAACCGCAAGTGGACATAAAGGAGCCCTAATGGAGAAAATAACAAAATAGACCTTATAATGAGTGCACACCCAGGCATCGTGCAGGATGTGGAAGTGGTTGGCTAGGTACGATGCAGTGACCATGGAATGGTACGGTCTCGAATTCGCCTAGACTTGAAGAAGGAACGAAAAAAATTGATACCCAAGAAGCCAATCGATGAGCTAGCACTGAGAGGGAAAGTACAGGAATTCAGAGTCTCGCTTCAAAATAGGTACTCAGCTCTTAGTGAGGAAACCAACCTTCGCGTAGATACAATGAATGATAATCTGACGAGTATCATTACGGAGTGTGCAGTGGAAGTTGGAGGCAGTGTAGTTAGACAGGACACTGGCAAGCTTTCCCAGGAAACAAAGAATCACATTAAGAAGCGTCAAATCATGAAAGTCTCAAGTACAACAAACAAAATAGAACTGGCAGAGCTTTCTAAGTTGATTAATAGGTGTAAGGTATGCGATGTAAGAAGACATAACATTGAGAGAATTGAACACGCTCTGAAAAACGGAGGAAGCGTCAAAGCAGTGAAGAGAAAACTTGGGATAGGCGAAAATCGGATGTATGCACTAAGGGACAAAGAAGGCAAAATAAATAACTACCAATATGGATAGGATTGTTAAAATAGTGGAGGAGTTTTACAGAGATATGTACAGTAGCCGGGACAACCACGATCTCAATACTATAAGAACTAGCAGTAACCTAGATGACACCCCACCAGTAATGATAGAAGAAGTCGGAAAAGCTTTGGAGAGCATGCAAAGAGGCAAAGCTGCTGGTAAGGATCAGGTAACATCAGATCTGCTGAAGGATGGAGGACAGATTGTGTTAGAAAAACTGCCACCCTGTTTACGAGGTGTCTTCTGATGGGAAGAGTACCAGAGTCTTGGAAGAATGCTAACACCATCTTAATACATAAGAAAGAAGATGACAAGGACTAGAAGATTTACAGGCCGATCAGCTTGCTCTCTGTAGTACACAAGCTATTTACAAAGGTAATTGCTAAGAGCAAAAAAAAAAAAAAACACATTAGAATTCAATCAACCAAAGGAACAAGCAGGATTTCGAACAGGCTACTCAACAATCGACCACATTCATACTGTCAATCAGGTAATAGAGAAATGCTCAGAATATAACTAACCACTATACATAGCCTTCATAGATTACGAGAAGGCATTTCATTCAATAGAAATATCAGCCATCATGCACACACTGCGGAATCAGGGCGTCGATGAAGTATATATAAACATCCTGCAAGAAATCTACAGGGTATCAACTGCTACCACATTGCTTCATAAAGAAAGCAACAGAAAACCAATCAAGAAGGGTGTAAGGCAGAGGGACACAATCTCCCCAATGCTGTATACCCCTGCATACAAGAGGTTTTCAGAAGCCTAGAATGGGAACAGTTAGGGATAAGAGTTAATGAAGAGTACCTTAGTAAGCTGCGCTTCGCCGATGACATTGCTTTGCTGAGTAACTCAGGGGATGAATTGCAACTCATGATTACGGAGTTAGACAACGAGAGCAGAAAGGTGGGTCTAAAAATTAATCTGCAGAAAACGAAAGTAATGTACAACAACCTCGGAAGAGAGCAGCGCTTCGAGATAGGTAATAGTGCACTTGAAGTTGTAAATAACTATGTCTACTTAGGACAGGTAATAACCGTGGAGCCGAACCACGAGATTGAAGTAACTAGAAGAATAAGAATTATGACAGGTAGATTGCCACTATCCCTCAAGAGGAACGTATATAACAGCTGTATCTTGCCGGTACTTAGCTACGGAGCAGAAACCTGGAGACTTACAAAGAGGGTTCAGCTTAAATTGAGGACGACGCAGCGAGCAATGGAAAGAAAAATGGTAGGTGTAAACTTAAGAGACAAGAAGGGAGCAGAGTGGATTAGGGAACAAACGGGGGTTAAGGATATGATAGTTGAAATCAAGAGGGAATGGACACGGGCCGGGCATCTAGCGCGTAGATAGGATAACCGCTGGTCATTAAGGGTAACTAACTGGATTCCCAGAGAAGGCAAGCGGGTTAGGGGGAGACAGAAGGTTAAGTGGGCAGATGAGATTAAGAAGTTTGCGAGTATAAATTGGCAGCAGCAAGCACAGGACCGGGCGAAACATGGGAGAGGCCTTTGTCCTGCAATGGACGTAGTCAGGCTGATGATGATGATTGCAGTGAGGGATATGGAGCAAATAGGTGCATGGATTGTGGGTCATACGGGAACGGCCGAGTAGCATCGTTGAGTGGGTGGAGGCGATGGCGACACTATCGTGCCACATGTCCTGGAGTACCGCAGGTGTAGCACATCGGTCGATTGTCGGGAGTGGGCCAGAAATTGCTGACTCGCGGTGTGGCCCATGGTGTCGAAACTGGGGCGGAGTGAGAAGCAGGTGAAGACATGGGTGGCAAATGCTGCTGGGGTGGTCTGCTGCGTACCTCCTGGGCATACATAAGAGGCGCGGCTACGGGGCTGCATAGCCGGCCCATGGGGAACAGGCGTGGCCACAGGCTGCTGGTGGGCAGCGACGGGAACAGCCCGAGCTACCTGTTCGGCGGACAGACAAGAGGACAGCGGCTGCTGCGTGAAGGGAATCGACGACAGTTGCCAAGCTACTTCTTCACGCAAAAAGTCTTTTAATCTCTTGCAGGGTCGGTGAGTAATCGGGAACAGAAGTAAGACTGGAGAGCGAGTTGGCGTTGAGAAAAATGGCCAAGTCAGGGTGCGCTGCTTCCTCAACTCATCTAAACCTTGACATATAGTGACGAGTTCCGCAACGGTGGCAGGATTACGGGCCAGGAGCATCTGAAATGCGCTGTCATTTAACCCTTCGAAGATGTGCTGAATCTTCTCCGACTCAGGCATGGCGGTGTTGACACGATTGTAAAGATCAACAATGTCTTCGGTGTACCCGGTTAACGATTCCGATGGCTTCTGTGCGTGAGTCCGCAAGCGTTGTTCGGCCTTGGACTTGTGGACAGGGGGTCGGCCAGAAACATCAGCAAATGACATTTTGAAGATACACCACATCATAATGTCGTTTTTGTGGTTGTTATACCACATTTCGGCAACGTCAGCGAGGTAAAAGATGACATTAGTCAACTTGTCCGCGTCATTCAACTTGTTAATTGTGCTCCCCAGTTCGTAGTGCGTGAACCAGTCTTCCACATCGGTCTCATCAGCTCCGCTAAAGACCTTGGGCTCTCGCAAGCAAAGAACGCTGGGGGTGCTGGAGGATGGAGTGGAAGAGCCAGGTTACGCGTTGGTGGCCATGATGGAAGGTAGCGTTCGGTTGCACAGCTCCAGGTTAAGGCGACGGGGAATGTCAGCACCCTCCACCAATTGAAAAGGGGTTTATTCGTGTGCATTGCGACGGCAGCTCTACGAAGAAAACACGACTGGGACAGAGCAACGTTCAGGCAGATGCCGGCGACGATAAGCACAAGGCGAGCGAGCAGAGCCCAGAACCTACTACCCAAGCGGTGGTGATGCTGCTTGCCAACGATACGTTTTCTTCTTCACACTGCATTTCAAGCTGCTAATAGCTGGCACGACTATCAGTGTTATCAGATATCATCCTGTCTTTTGCTCATCAAGCATTAGCACCGTGCGCACTTTGCTTACACTGAAGTGCGATAGGGTACAACGTCCCTGGACATTACATGAACCAGCTACCGATCTTAAAATCAAAGCATCATTTTTTGGCTAGCTAGAATCACAGATGCATTTAAAGCAAAGTTTCAAGGCAGTGAAAACTGCAATACTTTTTTGTAATAAGTAATCTACTACCCAGCTAACATATCTACACAATTTTTAACTATTGCAAACAATGATACAGTAAGTACACAAGCCATAATTGATAACACTGCACAAAGTTACCAGACCAGACTATAACAATACAAGAAACAGTGGCAATTTAGCTTACCTATGTAATAGAGCATAGTTGGTCTGAATACTGCACTATTCTGCATACACAGTGGCAATTTAGCTGTGCCTACCTAATAGAGCATGGTTGGTCTGAATACTGCACTATTCTGCACACACATGCATACACAAAAGACATTGAATAAAATGTAATTTGTGTGTTCATCTCATTACTCACATGCAAATATTCAGTCTTATTTTATGGCTCGTCTTGTAACATTGTGTCACGTTACTTTGTTCACTTATTATCTTATTATGTTTGTGTAATTAGCGATTGAACTAGCTGTTACTTTCGCAACTACACTGCTTTTTGTTACAGGTTCAAGCAGGAGACTAACCTTCTGTGTGACAACAAAACTAAGCAAAATAAAAATGAACAAGCAAGTACGTTCTGATGTCTTCTATGGTGGCATTTGATCGGGCTCATGAGATAAGGCAGCGATACAAAACGGTGTAGAATTTCTAGCGTAATCAGAACTACATTTTTTCACATCAAAGTTCGCAATGACGTAGCTGTAGAAGCGAGCCCGCAATTCGTTCTTTCCAACGACAAGCAAATACTGCATTCCGATAACCGACACAGGCAGAGTCATTTGCGGTGTTCTGAGGTTCTCGTATATTTTAACCTACTTGAAACGGGAATTTAGAGCAGGCTTAGCGCATTGCAAACCTATAGCAACGATTGAGTGCATTCCCGCGGTCGTGATGTATGCCGCTGCATCACACACGGCTTTTTGGTGCTGGTCAGGTAACCATACCAATCGCACCACTACAGCACTACTACGCAAGTGCAGTGGCGATCGAATGCCCCCTCACTATGCATGCTTAAGGAGGCCAATTACTGCGCCTGATACTTAGCAGAGGTTAACAACAATCGAAACTGGCAGCGAAAAGAGCGAAATGTTAACTAGCCGCGACCGGACCCGCAATGCAGAAGCGCCGCTCCGGAGAGACACGGAATCGGGCCACCTCTCTCAGTGCAAACGTTGCGCTGCCGCTTTAATCGTTCGTAGGACCAAAACTAAGATGGATCACGCTAACACAGCTGCAGCAAAATTCTGGAAAAGGAACCACGTGCCTATCGACATCAATATTAAGCCTAATTCGGCCCATGTAGCCGCTTGACGCGAAATTGCTCGTGCACAGCACCCTTACCTCATCGAAGATTTGTCTCGTGACCATTTCACCCACCACACCAACACGCTAACAACTTAACCACAAACTTAAACGGGAAGGCATCTTGTCTTCGTCGCCTCATCAACCAGTCCACCGGGGTGCTCGTAGACGCGTTATTGAAAATATTGTATTTTTAAAGGTAAAAACAAGAGGGCGGTTCTATCGGATGGTTCAGCCGCGCAGTGAATGAAGACACTCCGCACTAGGCACTACCCGCACTCTTCCAGCTCGCACCATTCAAAACTAAAAAGGCGCATAGACGCGCACGTTCAGATTTCTACCGCTAGTTGGTTGAAATGGCGCTGCAAAACAACCAATAGGTTGTAAGGCAGCGCTTTTTTTTAAGGTTGTGTATTCCGCAATTGAAGTAACGGCCAGGCTTAGAACTTATCACAACGTAGGTGCAGAGCACTCCGTAGAAGAAAGGCACATGACAGTATTTCTTACGCAGGATGCATCTTGTGAAGTCTTCGGGCAAGGCTTGAACGGAAGCAGGAAGCACGTGGTATGAAAGCGCACGGCGCACGTCCTCCCCCGTCTCCCCTTCCACACGCAGGCGAGAAGGATTTGCGAAATGCGGCTGCTGTCGCCGAGTTGTGTTTGCTGCGGTTCGCGCTGATGTTTCCTTGTAGGTTTCCTCGAGCGTAGGTACGATTCAAAGTGGACCAAATCTCCTACAGTATTCAGGTGCGTGCCCACTGGTCGAGTGAACCGCAGTAGTCCGCGGTTATTTTGTGGCCAGATTGTTTCGTATCTCGTTCTCAATCACGCATGCTTTCAGGTTGCTTGCCTTGCGTTAACTGGTTGTTATTAAGGTGCCGTAGTCTTTGCTAACGTTGATGCTGCAAGACGTATCGCCGAACTGCTTAAGTAAAGTTATATATGGCTAGTCAATTTGACTAGGTAACATTAATTGCGTATACATTAATGGTTCATTAATTTCGTGCTACGTTACACTTGCATGCTCTGCTGACTTCTGTTTCCCCCTTATAATCTCTCTCTTTTTTTCAGGGCTTCGGTGAAGATATCTGCTTCGTTTGGTTCGCTTTATACAAAAAGAAAGTTACGCTGCGATTTCCAGGGAATTGTCTTGAGGCCTGCCATGTTCCATACAGGTCTCCTAATTTTAACCTCATCGCCTAGGATCTTGACAACTAATGTATCCGCCTATTTGAAGGCTGCCAAGAACTTTGTAAACAAGACTTTATACATAAAGCTCGAGCCCAACCAGCACCACTTGTGGCCTGTCCAGCAGCCCGTTTTCACGCCTTCCGAGTTGTCCCAACTACGAAAGCTTATACCAGACATATATTTCAAAGCCGCTGGAGTGTGCGCACACCTTGACATCAGAGTTCTTCAGACGTGCTTCAAGGATCCCGCTCGTAAGGAGAACCACTTGAAGCCATCGTTTGATGTTGTGCTAACAGATGGAAGCCATGCCCGTACCGATTTGGAGCTGTATGTGGGACACCAGTTTAACAAGAGCTGCTCAAATTTCCACCGCCTTGACTGCAAATTGACTGTCAATGAGACCAACGAAGACAACTTCAATGGCTTCAGTCATGGAAGCAATGGGGTCCAAAACAGCTCCACCTTTCAAACTTTTGATAGTGTCTGTCTTGGAGGTACCTTCGACCGCCTGCACCTTGGCCACAAGGTGCTCCTTTCAGAGGCAGTGTTGCATGCGACGGGCAAACTTGTTGTTGGAGTAACGGATGGTGACATGTTGAAAGGTGAATGTCTGTGCTGTTTGTAAAATGTGAATGACAGTCTATTTGTACACATTTCTCGTTGTTAGCCATAACGACATGCGTCAGGCTAGTATATTTGACTTGAGAAATGCCCGAAACAAAATTTGTGGATACCACTGTAAAGCATAGCGACTCATTGGCTAGTTTTCTTAAGCTTTCGTTTGAATTTATTCTTATCCTTTGTTTTTAAACATTCTAGCCATGTACTGTTGCTATACAACAGAGATACAATTTACATACTTCTTGAAAGTCATCATATGTATGATATGTGTTTTTTGTTTTTTTTAATTAAGTGTAACTGTGGCAAAAACATCACATATTTTCTTCAATTCTTACAAATTCTCTTCGAGCTTGGTTTCTGTACTTCTTTTCTTAGTTTAGGTGGCTTTGAAGGAAGCTTACTTTTATTGATTATGCTTACTAGAATAGGAATGCAGCCCGACATATTTTTTCTCTCTGTACTTTTATCATTCGTAATTATGCAAGCCATTTGTGTATGACAGGCAATATGTCAGTTGTGAGGATATAACCTTGGTGAAACTTAATTTTTATATCTTCTTGACAGAAGTAAATGAGATGTGGGATATGTAATAATAAACTCTGCTTTTCTCTGGCTGAATTTAGTTTTTGATCACTAGAACAGAATTCATAAAAAACTTTATGATGCTTCATGTAGAAATGCTGTTTCATGGCTACTGCCTGTATTTTCCTTACTTTACCAATCTTGGTAGATTGGTTGACTAAGTTGTCGCACTGCTAAGCTCGAGGGCATGGGCACAATTCCTAACAGTGAAGGATTCATATAGATAGGCTCATAATACAAAAATAACCGTCTGCTCAGGTGGTAATGAATAATCCGGGGTGGTCAGCACAAATCGGAGTCGTCCTAAACAAACCGTGTACCATAATTTATTTTTTTCGTTACTTTTCCTCAGCCTGATTTTTTTTTTGTATTCTATTGCAGGCAAGTTGCTCTGGGAGCTGATAGAGCCCGTGGAGGCACGCATGTGTGCCCTGCTAGACTTTCTGCATGACATAGACGCAACACTTCACTATGATGTGCAGCCGATCTACAACCCCTATGGTCCTACCATTGAAGACGATAATTTGGAATGCCTGTACGTCAGTGAAGAAACTATGAAAGGAGGCAGACTGGTCAATGAGGAACGAGCCAGACGGGTTTGTGCTTTCACATCTGCAATCTTTAGGCGTGATGAGAAGCAGGGGAAGGGGGTAACGAAATCGGCTACAGGCATGAAGTATTTTAAAATTATTGATTGCGAAACGGTGTAGGTGATGGCACCAATTAACTGGCAAGACAATATGATGCCCTGCCATTCAACCATTCTGTCATCTGTTGTTTCACTGTAATAAACATAAATCAATGAGCGTAGCTCAGAACCATCGTATAGTGCAATTGATATGAAGCATTTGTTACATCAGAAGGCTGTTAAAGTAAGCGAAATTTAAACTAAAAGGGAAATAATAAAATAGCAATTAATATTTCCCTTTTGCTCCTGTGATATCAGAGCAGCTGTGATACATTTTGCTGAACACCTGTTGCCCCATGCTATGAGGCGGTGAACTTTTGGACTTTAGAATCAGCTTCCGTTCTTGGCATCAGACTTCTCAAGAGAGCAAGAGCCCTCTATGTAGCACTGTATTATTATTTGACCAGCTTTGCATTTGTTTCATCAATGTGTGTTGCCAACAAGACTCAAATTCAGCTCTCAACCATTTGGTGTACACAGACATGGAAACCATTCCGTAGCATCTGTGGCAGCTCGCAAGTCAAAGAAAAAACAAATTCGTTCAGCAATTTTCAATAACCAAAAGTAGAAAATTATCAGGCAAATTTTACAAATTATAGCAACCAAATTAACTTCAATAAAAAAAATTTGGGTTAGTTAGGCAAGTAAGTGTGTTATGCTTAAAAGAGGGAAAATAAAGCAACCTTGCTCAAGACCTTGAGTAGCGTTTTAAGATTTTTCCTTATGGGCTTTCTTGACTATTGTCTGTTCCGAGGGGAAAGGTGTAAAGACAACAAAAGACGAAAGGGAAATAAACATGCGCTGGGTACCGGGGTGCAATTTTCATACCGAATAATTGTCTTTACAGTCAAGGAGAAGCATATATTATATATAATAGCAAACGATAAGACCAAAATGGACAACACAAGTATTGTTGCTTTTGTCGCATCTTTTTTGCATTAATTTTAATCAACGACAGGTAACCTGTCTTGGTACATAAGCTTAAAAAGAGCATAAGAATGTCTACGAATGTTGCTAATTACCATTTGAGGAATTAATTAGGGTTAAAAATATTTTGCTTTTCACGCCAACTGCAGGTACATGGTGCTGCTGCAGTAGTGAAGTAAATTTGAGCCAGGTTGTTGTCAAAGCATGAGAAGATGAATTTTATATCTATTATTTCTACCGAAATGCTTGTTGTCATTTCAGCCATCCTTCCACGAAAACACTCTTCGTTAAAGGCGTCAACACACAAGTATGGACGCCCCTGACACTCGCACAAGGATGTTTGCTTTTGTCGCGTGTAACAGCAAATATCTGCCTTATTGTCGATTTGAGGCCAGACCATGATAAGAAAGAGGCCCAATCAATACACTGTACGTTACTTTCAGAGTCTCTGTTACTATCTTATCTTTAAAAGAGCCACTGTGACCGTGACATTGCGTGTTGAAGGAAGGCATTGATACAATGGCTGTTTGTTTTGCGAGATAAGCCATTACTTTCATTGTCGTGTTTAGCCTTTTCAATAGGAAAAAAAAAAAAACTCCGTGCTCTCCTTATCTCACAACGGCAAAATATTGACGGGAGGTAACTTTTGGATAAAACTGTTCAAGTTAGCTGTGCTTTGAGAGAGATAATACAGTAACTGGGCAAAAGAGAAAGTGTGCTGTCGTTTCTTTCTTTTTTGACCTATGAAAGCATCACTTCTCTTCACATAACCACTCGTAGGTCGAAATTTACTTTTGGTGTTACAGTTGTGCACGAGTTTACAAGGAACACGTAGCTGTGAGATTTTTTTTTCAAACTGTGCTGTAGTAGCAGGGTTATACGCATTTGATTATACAGAATAGGCCCTTATCGGTTTCACTCTTCCCTTCGTTATGCTTCGTTTGTCGGCTCGTCCCGACTGGGCCAAGAGGAAGAGTGGCAAGTGCAAGTATTTGCGAGCTTACTAGGAGGTATTGTGGATGATGAGCAAGCAAAATTGTGGGCGTCACGGTATAAACTTAGGGACTGAACACTGCCAAAAGGCTTGGAGAGGAGAAGGGATTGTTTTTTGGAATTTGTGGGGCTCCCACGGCTCGTAGCACTGCCTCATTTAGCTTTGTTCATCGTGACCGCATCCTGAACTCGAAGCATGCGTTTACTCAAAATTGCATCTCACATGAAAATAAGTTTGCTGTATATCCGAAAATTCGTTATGAAGGCTTATTCCTAACACACTATTCATTGCAAGACTATTCATTTACTTCATGACAACCTGTATTTCATTATATCCAGTTGCATTATAATTAGGCTTGAGTGTATAATGAAGGTATTTCCGTGTTGGATACCATTTTGTTATAATGGTGATTAACTGAAAGAAAAACTTTGTTGACATCCAGGGCATGCCTTCAATGGTTATCCGATCCGTAGGACTAGCTGAAGACGTCTGTCGGTGCAGCGGTGAGGAATTTAAAGTGAGCTCGTCTTCACTGAGGCGGCGGCAGCTCGGCACATTGCTTACTCCACCCAAGGTATGTTGGAAGCATGTGAAATTTCACAGTGCTCATGAATGTACATGTGGGTTTTCATACGTGTTTGACTGTCATTCCTTTGGGGAAAGTTTTTTGCCTGGGGCATGGCAGTCAAAGTAACTTTTACCGTGGTCTCTATTCCTTTGTAAAAAAGAAATTGTGATGAAGAATAATTATTTTAACAAATGTGGCAATTCATTTCTATTTTAACATAATTTTTTTTCTTTCAAGTAGCAGTTGTGGCGGCTACATTATCGATGGAGGCAAAAATTTTGTATGCTTGTGTGCTCAGATTTGGGTGCACGCTAAAGAACCTCAGATGGTTGAAATTTCCGGAGCATTCCACTGTGGCGTCTCTTATAATCAGATGGTCGTTTTAGGACGTTAAACCCCACATAACAATTAATGTAACATCAATTGCAGCATGGTAAAACCGTCAGCCTTCATATGGCAGTTGCTGAGGGGCAGGGGGCGAGTTTCTGCCACGAGTTAGTAATCTGCTCAGGCTAATAAATGTGTACATGGTGAGGCTGTTTGAAATGCACTAGAGGTGAAAAACAGAAGAATGTGTCAGTCGGTGGAAAATTTCTTTATTGTAGGAAAAGACATGGTATTTAAGAGCTGTCTGTGGGAACCACGGTATTGCAACACAACCGCTGAGATTAAAACAGGCGTGCTGATTAACGAGACCTGCAATGGCCCACTATCTCCTCGAAGATGAACTATCGGCACACTGAGTTGATCATTGTGTTGAGTCATCTCCTGCATTGGATTAGTCATACTCTTGCATAATTGTGCTGTAGTGTGCAAGAACGGATTTACGTGAACACATTGTAACATAGTACATGTATTTACATAAATCTGTTCCCATACGTCCTAGCATGATTATCCAAGGCAGAGTATAACTAGCATTCCCCAATTGCAGCTGGTCCTGTATTTGTCATGTCGCCATGTCAACTCCTCCAGCTGCTCTTGCTTTTACCTACAGTTAAGTAGTGATAACTGTAGGCTTGTGTGAATAGTAAGTTCCAGGTTTGAAGCAAATAGTGATTTGGTTCAATGAACTTATAGTCGAATTTAATTTAAATAGTATATGTCACATAATATAAAGAAAAACGAGTGTATTTGTCATGACCCAACTAACCTGCTCACGATATATATTTTTTTTAATTGAAACAAGGTCTGTGCAAGCGCCATTGTTTTTGCTTCTAGAAAGTGTAAACAACTTTGAATAGTATGTAGCAGGATTGGACTTTTGGTAGAATGTAAGTGATAACCTGTGAAATGCTTTAATTACATTTCAAAATTTACTATGCTTAGAGCATAAAAGCCAGTATAATGAGAATACAACATTTAAAAAATGATGAATCGATGTGTGGGTCATATGTTTAAATGACTTTAAGGTTTGATTTGCAGCAATATAGATCTTTTTCTTTTTGAATAGGTGTTTTAATAGTTTACCACCTCTGCACTGCAGCAAAGCCATCTTTATGAGGGTTTACATGCAGACCAATATACATCTGTTTGTTCATTTTGAGTGCTTATAAATTTCCAATAAGTGCATTCTTTTGCCTGCCACATGTTCTGCACAATGTTGGTACCATAATTGGTGTCATTGTTATCATTGTCGTGATCATACTAATCTGGTCACAGGAACATAGTGTTGCCAAGAACAAAATTTCAAAATGTTCGACATAAGCACTGACTCATGAAGAGCCACCAATTAGTAGTGTGCTGTGGTGAAGCACAACAAGAGCAACTATGACGCCATGATCACTAGCTTTGCCAACTTGAAGCTCGGCTGCAATGGTGACGTTATGGAAGTTGAGGATCCTCTTCGGGTCCTCTTAGACAATGTCGTGAGTTGTGGTGTATAGCGTTCAACTGCACATGCAAACTTTAATATTCATAAAAGTTACGTTTCAAGCTGTATTCATTGCCAAGATTTGGTAGATGGCATATATGTGTTCATGGATATCAATTTTGCAGGCTGTGAAATCTTGTTGATTTTGTGTCAGTGCCCCCTTTATTGGGTACATGTGACTAACATCCTGTTTCATTGATTTAAGCTGCATGGTTCAACTGAACAGAAATTCTTGCTTGGTGAAGAAACGGTACGCCGTAAATCTCTGATGCCATCGTACCTGCTGTTACCATCTGTTTACAGCCAAGGCCTGATATCCCTGACAAACCTTACCTTGTTGGTTTAACTGGGGGCATCTGCACTGGCAAAAGCCACATCATCAAGACACTCGAGTCTCTTGGTGCTGTGGTGATCAACTGCGACCCACTTGGCCACGAAAGCTACCGACCGGGCACAAAAGCATATTCCCGCATAGTGGAGACCTTCGGTGACAAAGTGGTTAGTGCTGATGGCACAATCAACAGAAAAGTTCTTGGCGCCATCATTTTTGCAGATGAGGTGAGGCTGCCAGATGAGTTTTTACTACATTGGCATGTGGGCTTATAGTGGTCCTTAAAAACTTGAATATAATATTCTTATACATTCTATCTTCAAAGTCTTATGCATCTGTAAATTATATGAATAGGAGGTCATCAAGCTTAGCAAGTCACCCTTGTGAACTTAGCAGATACTCTAGCTCAGTGTCAGAACATTGGTCCAATTAAAAACTTAAGGGGAAAGACTACCCCGGAAACCAAACTTATTTATTTTTAAGATATTTTTGAAACTTTCAGAAGATATTTACTACAATAAAACTAGAGAAACTGCAAAGCTTTATGAAATTGTGTTCAGCAGTTTAGAGTTACTGAGTTGTAACTTGGTGGTTCACTTGTGTGCCTGAGGAAGAGCCAGAAGAAATCCCAGGACATACCAGAAGGCTGAAATTATTTGTTGTCATCCCTGGATAGATATCTTGGGGCACTAAAGAGCTTTTTTTTTTTTTTCAATTTACCCTCCAAAATATGTTTATGCAACCTTGAATTTGATGTAGCCAGTAATGATATTTATCTAAAATTAATTGTTTATTAATAAATTGGTTAGTGACTTCATGGTATGCTTGCTCAACTGTTGCAGCACAGTCTTTCTTTTCATCTGTCTGTGAATGCAACAAACAAAACACATATGCTGCTTGTTTAAAATGGTATGCTTGTTTTCCATCTGTCGAACATGATATTGCTTGTAGTCCTTGGACAGTGTTCTTCCCAGTAAGGACTGCAATGAAGTACGAAAGAGCAGACTGTGATTAAGTTACAACTCTTTTTTTATGACCAGGGCAAACAGTTCAGCTCCTAAATTTTTCTTCTACATTTGTCTGTTTTTGCTTTCATTTCTAAAAATGTTTGCCTGTCCAGGCTATGGAAGGTAAGATAAATGTTGAAAAGGAAATGAAAGGAATCATTCTTCAGAAGACGTTACTGCCTTTAATGTCTATGGTAGGGTAAAAGTTTTTCAGAAGGGTCTGAAATTTCTCCCGATTTGCATTAGATTTTTGAACCTGTTCAAATGATGTCTATCTCTGTTGTTATCAAACGTTCTTGTTTTCCCTTTGCACCAAACTATTTGTTTCATTATGATTGCCAGATTTTTACATGGTTTTGCATTGAATCTTCATTTGCATAAATATTCTACTTGGAAGGCTCTCTTGTACTTCTTGTCCTCCTGAGCTTAACTGCTGTGTTCACTCTCGCATGCAGGCAAAACGACAGCAACTGAACAACATTGTCTGGCCAGAAGTGTCTCAGATCATTGATGAGCGGCTTGAAGAGCATAGGCGAAAAGGTATGCTTGCTCATTTTCATCGACCTGCTGAATTTGAGCCTTCACGATACGCTTTTATTTTTTTTTGTAGGTGCATATTGCTCCAGTTCACCTTGTTTACTGTGTGGTGTCTCGAATTGGCGAGCGAGCGCCACGCTACGCTACACTCTTGGAGTGAACGGACACAGCAGACGCAGTCGGTACAAACCAAACAACATCCATACATTTATTTAACTACTTTTGAAGGACAATACCGTCTGCCGAGTCTATCCATCAATTGTGATTAACACACTACCATACACTCAAACGACATAACAACACAATAACATGGCAAACACAATAACACACCCAAGACGGCGGCGCCAACGCTTGACTTACCACGTGGGCCCGCCCGGAACGCAGGACGCGGTGCCACGCGCTGAGGACCCACGCTAGAGACAACCGTTCGCAGCAACCGCCATGCGCAAAAGAGAGTCGCTTAACTCTCGCCCGCCACGAAGGCTTGCTTCCGCCAGGGCTCACCGCCGGCGCTACCACATGATGATGATGACGATAGTGGCGGCCAACTCTCGCGAACACAACGCCACCTACCGCCTGGTGGTTGTAACTTGAAATGCGGCTTTTGGGCGAGACATGCATGCACCACGTGGCGCAAACAACCTTACAGGGGGGGGGGGGTGTCGGCACCCCCACAAGTGTCTTAACAATGAATAACTCTACTCCTAACCCATTGCTGTTGTACGTCATGATGTATAACTTACTAGCTCATATTCCTCACATTTCATGTGTATTACAACATTCCTTTGGGTCATATTCACCTGGCTTGGCATATCTGCACAGCTTGTGTTAGCAAGTGGGCTTGTTGGTATCGGGCCTAAGTGTAAACACATGTTGACAGAATTAAAAGGGTTGTCGTAATGCAGTTTTTCATACAATTTTATTCATGTGCAGTGTGTTTAAAGTTTTGTTGGTGTGTTTATGTGGCACACCATTGCGATTTTGCATGAGTGTGGCCTGTATAATGGCAGCCTATTTTTCAATTATAAATTTATTGTAACATGTCATTTTCAGTCACTTCAGGTTGTTTTTGTTCCTTAAGAATTTGTAATAAACTGTATTTTTTGTGCAAACATACTATTACCAACTGAAGGAGAAGAAATGGTACTGGCTTGACTCTCAATCAGTTGCTTCTAGTGATGCGACTTTTTAGAGTGCTGCTCTTAGGTGTCTGTTCTTGCATTGAGCTGTACTACCATTGTTGGCCATTGTCAGCATAACCGATAGAGCAAGAAAAGAGTGACGTGGAGTCTGTCAATATCGCGAGTCACTGCCCTCTAACCTAGCTTTCTTCCTCGGTCATGTGCTCGGCTGTCGGTTGGAGCTCGTGCGTATACAGGGCTGGCACGTGCACTGTGGCTGGCTTCACTTGTTTTAACAGGGCTGTTGGCATTTCGCTTGGTTTGTAACCAACGCCTGCAATGCACAGAGTTGTCTGCATAGCACTCGAGCGCTGGCAGTGTGTGTGGCAATATGTAACGAACGTTACATTGCTACCGCTGCGGATAGCCAAAACTTCACACAGTCGACATGGTTCCAACATGAAGCTATGCTCAGAATTCACATTAGTCATCATCGTAATTGTCGGCGAATTTTTGGTGATTCAGTATACTTCAAAAACTTAGATCATGTTTGTCTCTCAGGTACCGAAGTGGTGGTCTTGGAGTCTGCACTTCTTTTGGAGGCTGGCTGGGAAAACAAGTTTCATCAAGTCTGGGTGTGTGTCATTCCTGTGGAGGAAGTAAGTACTGGAATTTGATGAAGGTATTCAAACTGAAGTTGAAGCTCGATTTATTGAAGTGATGACTGCACTCAGGCTGTTTTGATAAGCAAGAAAATTCATAAAATCTGTAAAGGAAATTCTTGCTTCTTAAATATATGAAGTTGTTCAGTAGCGGCTCCCGAAAGCTACAGCAGCATTGTATTTGCTGCTGACCCACACTTGCGCCTGCGAAAAGTCTGCTAGGGTGGCCCCATACATAGAGCCTCCCATATCTATCTGGCCGGATATGTACACTTTCGCAGCAGATCATGTACACTGTCGTGTCCAGCTTTGTCAGGCTGCCAAAATACAAAGACAAAAGAATGATAGCAGTGATTGTGTGGGCAAGCTAACAAGAAAAAAAAGTATAAAGAAAGTACAAAGTATAAATAAAGCAAGAAACTATAAAAAACTGATTTTGTGAGGGTATTTACAGGAACAATAAAGCACCATTGGCCCTAGCACCATGAGGGGCATCAGAGTGCTTCTGAGTGCCGAGCCTGTTTTGTGCATGAGCGTAAAATATCGAGGCTAGTGCGTATAGTGAACTTTAGGTTCAAAATGAATAGGAATTTAGTTCGAATAATCTTGAATTGAATAGTATATATCAAATATTATGAAGAAAAGTGAGAATGTTTGTCATGGCATGAATAATTTGTACATTATTATTTGAAAATTGAGAAGGCCTGTGCATTCTTTTTGGTTAAAAAGGAAGTAGAATGCAACTGATAACCTGTAAAATATGCTACGTTTTAAAGTTCGCTAGAGTTCAGATGAGCTGGTATAACAAAAATATTAACTTAAAAATTAATGAATCAGTGTGATAGTAATATGTTCCTTTAACCTTGAAGTGGAGCTTCGTGGCAATGTGGACTTTTTTTTTTGATAAACATTTTCACGGCTTAGCATCCCTCTACTGCAGTGGAACCACCTTTTTAGGAGTGTTACATGCAGATTAATATACATATAAATCAGTGTGTCCGTGGCTTAGCACCCCTCTAGTGCAGCAAAACCATCTTTACAACTGGTTACGTGCAGTCTAATATGCATTTATTCATTAATTTCAAATACTTCAAAATTTTTCAATATTACTAATTCAAATCGAAGTGAATTCGAATTCTGTGATATTCGTTCGATTATTCAAAGTGTTCGAACATTTGCACGGGCCTAGAAGTATCCGTAAGGCAACTTATACTGGATACAAGGAATACAAAATAGTGTGAACACATGTGGTATCAATGGTGCTGTCAGATTTCAGTACACTTTATAGTGCCCGAGTATTACCACTGGGCATATAAACTGACCATGACACTGAACACACTAATAATATCAAAGATTCATGGAAAGACAATGTTTGGGGCAATGCTGAAAAATTGGTACTTCAAAAATAAACTTTCAAGTTCACCTTTCAAGGATGTTGTGAGAAGATGAACTTCAGAGTTCATTTTTCAATCACCCGAGCATTTTTCAAAGTCAATTTTAATGTGTGGCTCGAAGAGTGATGAGTTTTTCTTGTTTTAGAATTGCTTTAGAAAGAACAGTGGCGTTATAGTCTTCACCTTGAACAGAACATTGTGCAGGAGGGATAGGAGAGTGTGCCGTATCCCTGAATATCTGAAAGGGCATGACCTGATTATTTCCCATCACTGTGGAGGTAGCGTCACACCGTCTGTATTTTGTGAAAATACAATAAACCACTTTTATTTGAACTTTACTTTTCAGCTCAGCCTGGTTTTTAGTTTGCAAGTCACATAGTGCATGGGCATATTTTAGCCTTTGACCTGATAAATGTGTTTTTCTGAAAGGTTGATATCAAAAGGTGTGTCAGTGTTGTGTCCCATGCTGGAATGGTTATTATGCTGAAAAAAAAAAAAGCATTGTTTGTTGGTATTTGAAATGTGATGCCCCTCTTTTCACTATTTGTCTCCTTGTCTTTTAAAAACAGGCGCTGAAGCGAGTGATGGCTAGGGATAACCTGGAGAAAGATCAAGCATTGCGTCGGGTCCAAGCACAGATGTCTAACAAGGAGCGTGTTAACAAGGCTAATGTCATATTCTGCTCTCTTTGGGACTATGCCACAACAGAACGACAGGTAAAGATGGAAGAAGCATGTAGGTGAATTGCTAGCTGTCGCCGTGATACAGTAGTTAACGTGCCTAGCTGCTGACTCAAAAGACGTGGGTTTGACGCCAACTGCCATGGTTGCATTTTGGCGTTGCAGGCCTATGGACTTATACATCTAGGTGTGCATCAAGAGCCCCATGTGGTTGAAATTTTCGTTGGTGCTTGCAGCACTTATTATATATGCTTGATGCAGGAAACTGCTTTATCTTAGTCACTCGCAGCTTTTACTGGTTTTGATTTGGAGGCAAAGAGTACCACTCGGATATAGGAGGAAGGAAAAGGAAGAATACCTAATTCACTGGTGAATTTAGCTGGTGGCATGTCCTAATGGCAGAGAAGTATTGAGCACTAATGCACAGCTGTTTTGTAAGTGGAGGCACTACTTTTGTTGGCGTCACCCAGTGGTTTAGTGAGCCCCCTTAGTGTCTTGCTGGGTTTCAACAGACAAATTTTATGTGCATGGAAGCATCATGCTTTGTGCACAGTGTCATTACTAGATAAGCTTGTTCAACTTAGTGTGCATGAGGAACAAAACATTCTTTCTGTCGGAGTTCTGAATGAATAGAAGGCCTGGAAGCCGAGTCGGAGGGCCAATGGCACAGTAAAGAAAGGTTATTGTTGTGCATGAGAAACAAAACATTCTTTTCGTTGAACTTTTGGATGAATAGAAGCCCTGGCAGCTGAGTCGGAGTGTGCTCTTCGCTGGAAAAGTGTCAATGGCACAGTAAAAAAAGGTTATTGTAGTAACGAGATATTTTTAATTTTGTTTCAGCTTAACTTACTCTCAGTTAAGGAATTAAATATTCTGTGGTCTATGTTGATTTTATGACGGTATGCTCATGTTTATGTGGACATAGTAGCCGTGTGTCAGAAAATGCTGTATCAATGTTTTCCTTTTTTTTGTTAACAACGGCACACTAAGCTGTTTATTCCGCATTGAATTTGAAAGGTCTGAAGAGCAAAATAAGCAGGGCATCAGTTGTCATTGGGGTACAGCAACTGACCTTTCATCCGTAGCTACTGCTCAGCTGTGTAATATTTGTTTGCTTTCAGGTGGCAAGGGCGTGGAATGAACTGCAGGCGTTCTTAAGCAAGAAGAAGTCATCGGCTCTATAATCATCGTGTGTACAGAAACATTTATGCAGTCTCATCTCTGGCATTAATGTATGTGGTGTTGTTCGCAGTGGGGTTAGCAATCGTGTTGGGCAATCACTGGATGAACTTTGCGAAGTGGAGACGATTCTCTATGGTTCGTGAGGAGATTCATGAACCTGTGATAGTGGCACCACAACTGAGGTGAAGTTAAGAGGCACCAGACCTCCGATAATTATATTTACCATTCCTGCATGATTCAGGATATGCAACGTATAAGCAATTAAAGTAAATATATACTACATATATGTATTTTTTCCTAAGTATATATATGCTCATTTAATAAGCATTATGTACAAAATGCAAGGATGTTAAGAACCTTTAGGCAGTGCTGTTGCGTAGCCTACATGTTCCAGTTTTGTACTTTACGAGACATTAGTGAACTTTGCTTCTTTTTGTGTGTGTCAAATACAGTGAGAATTATACAGCTTGTGTTGCCATAGCTGTAAAGTAAGCTGGTGCAAGTCGTGAAATCATTCCTCGCTGCATAGCACCATTTATGCAAGAGCAAAGGCTTACCATTCTGTGCTGTGATCGGACTTGTGATGAGAAGGGCTGGTAGAATTAAAAGCACTGTGCATGCCGAGGTGCATGTGGTCTTAGGGTGAATATTTCGCATCCGCAATGTTTCTTAATCATGTTTACATTACCTGATTGTACACTAGTTTGGTGCAGTTAGTGCATCTGTAAGTGGTCACACGTAACCTCAAAGGGGATATTATCCACGTCTCATTTGTCCAGGGGATATTATCAGTGTCTCATTTGTGACAGTCTTTGCCTGCATTTAGTACAAGGATAATCACATTTTTCAGGTTTTTTTTCTCACCAGTGTTGCTATAATTTTTTTTTTTTTTTGCAAGGGTTGTGTTAAAACAACCCTTACACAAAGTTTTTTTAACACAACTTTGTTACAGTCCTTAATTAAAATGAACACACAAGGTTAACAGTGGTGAGCATTCAATTTGTAATGTGTATTAACATGAGTAAAATAGTGATCACAATACTGCAGGTACCACCCAGGCAACTTAAAAAAGCATGCATCTTGAGATGCTGTGTTTGTTATTGCTGATAACCAAGGGTATTCCGAACACCTTTCATTAATGGCGCAGGGTTCCACAGAGTAAGGTTGGTGTTAGTGTTCTGTCGAAAGATAGTTCATTTCAACATTAGCGTTGTTAAGCAGGCCACACAAGTCGCTGTTACTGCATTCTGTTGCAGGTATCACACTAAAGCAGCAATAAAATTACACCAGACTCTACTAGATATCTTTTAGTACAGCAAGAAATGATTTTAAAAACATTAACATTTTTCCCGTGAAAAAGAAGCTAAATTTCCTCAAATGATCTATAAAATCTGGCAGTCGGCTGACCGAAATGGCAACACTGTCTTAAGAAACATGTCCTGGCAGTTTTTACCTTCTACTAATACGTAAACTTAGCTTAGTCTCAGTCATTGTATCAGCCATAATCATCTTGTGAATGTCTATGGTTTACTATACGGCCATCTTAGCGTTTTTCTGTGTCTAAAAAGGGCCCTATAACATATTCTTTGGCATGGTCAGAAATCTCTGCTAATCGGTATTTGAGGCTCCCAAGTACACCCGAGCAGAATATTATAGTGCAGCATGCAATTTAGAATAAATTCTCAAAGTCAGCCATAAATCGTTTCCTCTCCTCTACAGCGGAAATGCTGTAGGCCTGTGTGCTCAGATTTGGGTGCATGTTAAAGAACCCCAAGTGGTCAAAATTTCTGGAGCCCTCCACTACAGCGTCTCTCATAATCATATGGTGGTTTTGGGATGCTAAACCTCACATATCGATCGATCAATAATCAGTGCGTCACAGGCCTAAGTATTACACCACTGACTGATTTGAGCATGGTGCGCTCAGGAGTTACTGGGGCTGTTGCAGGAGGTTGCGACCTGTCCATGCGTGCGCGTGCAATCACACTGAAAAGCCGCTTTGGAAAAAAAAAAGAGAGACAGCGATAGAGAAAAAATGATCCAGGTCAAGAGGCTTGCCTTCTATTCTATCCCTCCCTTGTTAGCTTCCAGCGCTTTTGTCGACACGAGAAACAATGCAATTGCAGCATGCGACGAATGTTTGCAACTTCGCTCGTACTGGACGGATTCTAAGAATTTTTGCAGCAATCACTTCTTGAGTCAATAAGCTCCTTCAATCAGTCCATCGCATGGCTACTTGGAAAAGTGTTGCCGGGCCCTTTTAAGACATATTACTGAAATGCAAGGCAGCTCTGGTTAGCCTTGTGCCAGAAAACCTAAGCATCTAATTTCTTTGGCCTACAGAGAGCATCAAGCAGAGCTGCGACATGGCACAAGCTAGCATATGCCATTTTACAATGAAAGAAAATTATAGTTGGAAATATACGAGTATTGGAAAACCTAGCTCTTGGCTACTAATACTGAAAATGCTGCATTGAATGACGCTTGGTTTAAACATCTAAAATTTACTTGGTGTCAAGTTACTACTGACAGAAGGATGCACATAGGGGCCAGTTCGTCATGAGTCACAAACTCAAATGCTACAAATCTAAATATTTGCATTACTGAGTTTATTGTTTATGACAGAAGTAGTATCTGTAGATGAACCAATAATCAGCCAAGGTGAAAGCTACGTAGTACTTGCAGATATCAGCTGGTGGAGTGTGTGCATTAAAGCTTTTGAACTTTGCTGTACTATGATAGCTGTGCGTTTTCACTGCTTTCGAAGAATGTTAAAAATGTGATTTCAGCACCAATATTGGATATAGTCACCTCAAACTATGCAATTTTTTAGTTACACTAACACCATATATTTGAGGTCCTTTGTTTTGAAATTTTATGTTGTTGGAAGTTTAAGAGTCAAATATTGCTAAACTTTATGAATAAAACTACGGAGAATTATTGGTGTTTTTGTGTGGCATCTAGAAGTTTCAAATTGTTATTGTAACTTTCTTGTTTCACATATAGTCAGCAGTTATTTTTAACAGGAAACAGTGCGGCCAAGTCCCGTTTGTCTCTTTCTGTTTGCTCGCGCTGCTTTTCGTTATGAAGCCACGCCAACTAGCTAACACTTGCATTGGTGGTCTTCACCTCTTCAGCATTCAAATGTCCTTTTTCAACAGCGAAATCGTTAAAGAAATGTGGACTGAAAAAGGGAGCTGCTTGTATGTCACGAGGCCAACAAAAATGACAAATTGGAACTTGTTTGGTTAGTTCTTTGAATTATTTCAACAAAAGAAATAATTACAAGCAGCTGTGAACATGCTTAGTAAGAGGTGCTACATTTTTTCTTACATGCATTTGTTGGCATATATTTCAGGCGATTTGTTCCCGCCCGTTTTTCTGCTTTACAAGTTTTTGTCATGCATGTTTGCAAAGTTATAAAATTTTACATTTGCTATTGTCCTTTTTAACGAAAAGATAAACTTTCAGGGCAAATTGCACTTAGCACAATTTCATACACCTTATTTAGGACGTGAACATAGGGATTTGGTGTTACCCCAAGCAAAGGACCTAGTTGTAATGTGTGAAAATCTGTGCTCTTGCAGTGTGTTTGGTTGATTGCTAATACACATGTTTAGCACAAATATAGACAACTACTGTGATGGCTAACTGTTCACATTTGCAGACACGCTTTTTCGTGCAATGTTGTTTGTGGCTGTCAGTGCATGCTACTATTTTGGGAAGATCGTAACCTGAAATAAAGAAGTGTTTTGGGCATGGGACTTGTCTGTTATGTTCCATGTCAGAGACACTGCACCAACTATAAGCAAGCTCGGTGATTACTTTCAACATAGAAGAAGAAGAGTGTTAAAAGCTAAGTTTATTCTGCCAGTAAGTGCGGGTACTTACTCCAAAAGTCCTTCTGAATTAGATCGACGTTTAGTGCAGTTATTCTGTACGCTTTTACGTGCTTACGATTTTTCGACGCCTTCGAACCATCTCCTGACGATTCGTCGTTTATTGGCTCACGAATGACGACGGTGCCCTTGCGATATAACGCCGGCAGGTTATTGTAGTTGGTCTGAAACTCCCGAAAGAGTATTTCATTCTTGTCTGACGACACGGTGCCTCGTAATCTTTCTTGAGCTTGCTTAGTAGAAAGGCCTCCTTGCTGCACCAGTGCCCAGAAGGCAGTGTTGTAGAGGTTGTTGATGTGGCAATCGGCTTGACGCCAACTCAAGTAATCCCTGAGATTTGCGTCGCTTGGGTATAAAACTACTCTGCCGTCGAAAGAAGGCGGGTACTGTACGGGGGACGTGAAGAACTGGGGCCAGTAGAACAAGTACGAAGACGTGAACAAGCTGCACACGTTCGTCATGATCTTGCTCGCCCTACGGTTGTAGAGTGAGGCGCTTTTCCGAAACACGAAGCTGTACTCGTCGCTCTGTCCGTACGACACGCAGATCTCGCTGAATTCCTCCATGACGTGCTCCGCACAGCGCGTCATCAGGTCGAGCGCCCGCTTGTCGTTGGGCTTTTCGAAGCCGTGGGCGTCGGAAAACTTGTGAAAGCCCTTGCCGTCAATGCGCACGACGATCCAACAGTTCATCAAGCATTTGTCGTCGGCTTCGAATAGTCGCACGTATTCGAATTTGCTTTTGGCCATTTTGCCAACGTTGGTGGCGGGAGGGAAGTCGGTTTGAAGCAACGCGCGCTGTACACAAGACAATCTGCGCGTTTTTCTGATAGCTGCAACACACAATGATTGCGCAAAGGGTGTCATATCCACGGAACTAGCTTAAACTATAGCAGACTGAGCGAACGAAGCGTATAGAAACGAACACCATGTGTGAGGCACATGTCAAATTAATCAACAGCGTACAACCGAAACCACGTCACCGGAACAAGTCTGTATAGCCGGAAATGACTACGCGCCACCTGTGTAATGATGCGCGTAGTGTACTTTAGGACACTTTCGGAATGCAATATAAGGCTGACAAAATAGTTCCTACGTAAAACTCTTGCATGCGAAACTTTGTCGGTTGTATTATTTATCAAATGTAATATACATGTCCGCAATATTCATATGTTTTACCAGAAATAGTTTCTACAGAAAAGGAGCTTTGTTGTTGAAACGACAAATGAGAGCAGAATAAAAACTATGCTTGATATAAGAATAAAACTAGCTTAGTATACGGGCAGTGGCACTATTTAGAGCTGCATTAAATCGGCCGATGTTCCTGCTTCGTGAAATTGATATTCAAGAAACTTTTTTTCCTGCTCGGCATTGAGCGGATGAATAAGCTGGCCGGTCACAGAAAGCCGCGTCTCTCGTCACGTTGATGTAAAATTCCTCGAGTTCGGCATTGCGTGGAAACCTCCGGGTTCCCATGGAAGCGTCATAATCTTTTATACGGTTACGGCAACATTTTTTGTTACTGCGCTAGTTTTTGCAAAAACTGCAAAGCATAGGTGCAAGTTCAAAGTCGGTCATGGCAGTGGCTACAGTGCGCGAGTGCTAAGCCTGTCAGAACAGTTGTTTACTGATGTCGGTGGCTGGGAACTACGCTAGAACGGTCGCCTAGAGATTTCTCCGTGGATGCGTGCGCTCGCCTGAGTTCTTGCCGTGTCCTGAACGCACAATGAGCTTGAAGCCTGGCAAGAAGGATACCAAAATGCGTATCCGAGCATTTCCTGTGAGTGTCGGCAAACCTTTTACTTCGATGACTTCTAGGCCTAATGTGCGTTCATAAAGTGCTTTTAGGGGCCAAGGAAAATCACACCGCAGATTGTATTTGTCACGTAACGCGATAAGCACGCTTAAGCTGTGAAACCCGTTTCATTACAAGTTATTATTCAGCTGCTGCGATATCTAAATTTCATTTTCTGGCCCGGCGGAAAATGGATTGCAAAGTGGTGCTGCTCCACTGTGTTGTTTATGAAGTGCCTCAGTTTTTCTAAGTGTGAACGATGGCCTCAAGCAATTTTTTAGCACAGGCGTCTTCGCGATATCACATTTACCTCATGACACTGCGACCAAGGTCAGCCTCGGTGGGTACGCTGATTACAGCATGATTTTTTTGCTTTGCTCCGGTTCCGCGATCTTCGTCAGAGTTGCGAAGTTTCGAGTTCACCGCATAAAATTATGGTTTATACCGGCTCTTCTACAGAAACGATAGTTTATTCACTGTTAGTGACATTGGTAGTAGTGTGTGCATTCTCTTGTTTCGTTCGAAATAAGCGTTTTATACAGCGAAATGTTGAAGCTATAAACGTGTTTTAGAGCTGCTCGCTGTGGTCACAGTTTTAGAGTGTTATCAGTATAACTGCCGTACGTAAGAAGAACGCTTTGTGACCGCTGCTGGCATGTCCCCCCCCCCCCCCCCTACATCTTGCAAAAGTTTCACACGTCATTGCCCATTTAATTAATCACTGTGACCACTGTAGGTCGTGACCGCGGCAAATACCAAATATGACCTGTGTGAGCTAGAAACGCAAGGTAGTGACATTGTCTAAAGTTGTGGCATCTAACGAAATGTCAATAAATAACGCCGGCTCTACATCGTCGGGGCATCTGTTTTAAGTTTATTTCATTTTTTCATCGCTCACCACATCCATAGCGTTGTTGGTCGCTAACACCTCCGCTTAAACTAAATTGGAAGGCACTGGACTTCTTTATCTGTGTGCGATTTCACAGCTGTGATCTTCGTTCACAATAACTTGGGTGACTATGACAGACCTTGCTCTGACATTCATGCATGATGCTTAAACTACTTTGAAATTTGTACATTTAGGACAGTGCATACTGTTTGGCATCTTTTAGGAACAGTTTTTATGTCTTGAGAACACCTTCGTGCAGCTCGTTTTTCGAAAGTTCGAGATAGCGCAGCCATAGTTGTAGTTGCAAGTTTATTGTCACTTGCTAAATTTTCGTTCCCTGTTTGTATCTGTATGCATAACTGTGACATCAGCATTAAATTTTGCTTCTTCTCTATGCATATTCATAGCAAATTCAGTAACTTTTTCTAGATTGTCTTGAGCCATCCTATTTGGCCAATCATAATCCAGAGCCCAGTGCAATGTGACTAATCGAAATTGTTCTGGTGTTCCTGTGTTTAATACTTATTTAATGTTAATCGTAAAGGTTGTGCACTATAAGAATAAAAGATTGATGTTGTGGCTTGTAGCAAGTGGCATGCACATTTTCATGTCTTTGATACATTCTATGCATGTATAACATGAACCTTATGTATCTTGACATATCATACTGGATGGTAACTGCAAGCAAAATGTTACTTCAACAGAAACACTATTAAGGGGTAGTGTGTTTTGTGAGCTGAATAAACTTGCCTTTGAAATGTATAAATTGCACTTGTTGAAAATTTTACATTTGAGCTTTGTTAAGTGAACAGTTCTCATGTCTTCTTTTGCCTCTGCTAAAAAATGCACTTGAGTAGCATGTTTTTTACCAAATGTAGTTTCATAGTTGTAAAGCGAATTGTTGTTCTTTAACAGACGTGTGCATTTATTGAGTTTGCAACAAAAATCTTACCCAAGCACCATTTTTCTTTTCTTTTTTTTTTTTGAACATTACTTGCGTGCTGCTCGAACTTTGATTCAAGAGCAGATCACTTTAGAAGTGTATTAGGAGAACAAAGACCAATGCAGTTGCAGCAAATTTTGAAAAGTGGCTCTCCGATTTCAATGTTCTGACAATAAGTACACACTCCTGGCATCTGTAATGCATGGTCATGGCTGTGAAATAGTGATGACAAACGCACATCTTATTTTTTTACCGGCTCATCTTTTATTTGTCTTTTGCTCTAGTGATGTTGGGCTGTGATGACCTTCATGTTGGCCCTTCAACCCAATAAATGATAATATCATAAAAATCAACTAGATTATTAGTGAACCAATTCAAAATGATGTGTAGGGTACGCTACTTTAAGATGGCTGCTCAGTTTACGATGGATGCTGCTAGCGGAAAGATTATGGAAAGTGGTTACCACGAATGGAAGTGAAATGTTATTCACCACAGAACTACTACATGACCTGTGTGCAATTTTCACTCTTCCCCAGTCTGTGCACTCCAATACAGCGCACACCACACATTTCAATTTTAAAGAGAATTTACCACATGTGGATCTTGTGCTTCCAACACTATGGCTGTGAATACTGGCAGAAGCTGTGACACTACAAAATTTCTTTAGAAAGGTGCCACTGATACAAACCTCTCTAAAGTTGCGTAGTGGCAGAAATGCCAGAGTGAGAAATTCTGGTGTGTTGGGTGCGCACTCTGTGTTTTATGTACCTGTAGATCACATTGGAAATGACATGGTATGAACAGAAAAAAAAAAAATTTTTTTTTTTTTTTTTTTTGCTAATGCCTTTTGATAAGTGTGGGGGCTGCAAAGGAGTATTGACGTGACAGTTGACATAACATTTTTTTTATTTGAAGCAATTTTTTGCAGACTGCAGGCACTTCGAGCGTTTCCAGCAATCTGTCTGTCTTATCTAGCCGCCTACATCTATGCGCTTTTGTGATAACCCTGTAACTTGGGGTAGACCAAAATTAGTATGGAAGGGTAAGATGGTTTGAGGAATATGACTCGCTGCTCATGACGTGAATAACGTGACGATCCCATCGCATACGTAAGCTGTTCCATCAGACACGTGGGGCACATACCCATATACCACGGGCCATGGTATGCGGAATGTGCTGTGTGTGATTGACAGTTAATATCTGCCTAGGAGTAGCAAGAAAAGACATAATAATTTTAGTGCGAGAACATCTGAAAAAAAAAAAAAAAACTGACATCAGCAGTGTTGACCCAGTGAAGGCAAAGAATAAATGTCAAGGTCCCATCAGGGATCGAACCTAAGCATTCTGAGTGGCAATCAATTATTTTAGCCCAGAGCCATGCCAGGTCTCTTATGCTTTTGAAAAATACCCTAATTTTTGTGAAACGTCAGCTGTGCTGGCTAACTAATTTTATAAACATTACACATTTACTCCACTGATAGAGCAGTCGTGTCGGGTTTACATCAATTGTAGTTAAGTATCCACTGAAGTTGATTCATGTAGTACTACTGTCAGGGGCTATCATCCTCGCAAGAACAAGTGGTGTGTATTAGCGAACTGCTTCCGACGTTGCTAATACCCATGTTGCTTGTGTTTGGTATCGTTATACAACTGGTTTTATAAAACATTTCAACTTATGTCTGTCTGTGTAACATGTGTACATCTTTAGTATTGTTTTATAATATTTCACTCAATAAAAAAAAAAATGGAACAGTCGCCTTCCCTCTGCATGCTTTGCAAAACATTCATTCGCCAAGGTACGTGGGATATGTCCAATTTTTGTTGGTAACATAATCTCGGAGGTCAGCTGTGCGCTATTAAGAGTACCTATTTAGTGTCCATAAACCTTTGCTGCAGTACATTTCACTCTGTACATCATGCTACACTAGATATCTGTGAGTGATGCAGCTGTCATGTGCAAATGTGACCAGCACAAATGCGTCGCTGTTTGAGCGGCGTCATCATACAATGCTACACAACTGCAAGTTTTTCTTTTTGTTATGATCTTGCAATAGCGTTACTGATGATAGAGAGTGCCATTTTGAGATGAACTAAGTAATGTGTACTAAAATTCTGGCACTCTAGAATATTGCTGATAAATTAGAGTATAGCTTTTTTTACAACCACTGCAAGTATGAAAAAGCATTTACATAAAGTTTTGAAGCCAACTAAACTTGTAAGATTTGTGTGAACACTCATATACATGAGCACAACAGATGTGCATAACAAATATGTGCTGATGGTATAGTAGTGCTTCTTGATCATGGGCTAAACCAAGCCAAAGTTTGCATTACTGTAAAATTCAATCATTTCTGTATGCTGTTCTTTCTTGCCATTTGGTAATCTGTTTCGTTTCACACAGATGTCTATGGACGAGAGGTATGTGCAGAACATCTGGGGTCTCCTGCGTAATGCCATCCAGGAGATACAGAAGAAGAACAACAGTGGATTGAGCTTTGAGGAGCTGTATCGCAATGCATACACAATGGTGTTGCACAAACACGGAGAGCGTCTCTACACAGGGCTGAGGGAGGTGGTTACAGAGCATCTAGTGAACAAGGTTTGTGGCTCTGACAGATTTTGACCAATTCAAAAAGCCATGTGCTACCTCTTGAATAGTGGTATCCCTGAATTTATTGCTCTTTGTTTCTTTGCATGTGTTCCATACAAGCTGCTAGACAGTCGAGAAATGTCGACTTGTTATGGAAGAGTGCTGTGGAAAGGATGAACTAGAAAGACAGTGCATATGTGAACAGGAAGGAATCTATGAAAAAGTAACAGCAGTGCATACAAAAATAGGAAACGAGACAGGGCAAACAGGGGCAGAAAATGCTGTCAATTTTTAAAAGAAAGGGACTGAGTGTATAAAAAAAACTGAGTGTGTCAATTTCTAGGTCACAGTTCAGAACACTTTTGGTTTTGTGCGAGCACATGCGGTGTGTGTCTCTATGTAGCCTTATTGAATTGACCTGCTATGCAACATTGTATGTTGATATAAAAAAATGCAGTAATCTTTTCCATGCTGTACAGGCTCAATATGTGTTCTTTCCACTTTCAGGTTCGGGCAGATGTCTTAGCCTCCCTGCACAACAACTTCCTACAAACACTAAATCAAGCCTGGAATGATCACCAAACAAGTATGGTCATGATCAGGGACATTCTCATGTACATGGTATGTGTTTGTCATTTCCTCTTTTTATGTAGACAGCGGCCAACAGAAAGCGTAGGCTGGTGGGCAAGTTTGTGAGCCAAGGTTTTCAAAAAAAGCAGCACACAAAAGAACACCAAGCCTGCACACAGCACTTGATTTACATCTTTATATGTGTGCGTGTTTGACGTACATTTGTGCGCTGCTTCTTTGAAAAAAGACAGGAAGCTTAGGAGGAAACAAAGCTTATAAGCTCTCTTTCCTTTTTCTGCCCAAGAAACTATCATTGTTTCTTGCAACTGCTCGCTTGATCTAGTGTAATCCTCCAAATGCTCCTAGACAAAATTGTTTTTGATGTCTCGTTGCTTTCTTGCATTGGTGCAGGATCGAGTGTATGTACAGCAGAACAATGTGGATAACGTGTACAACCTAGGCCTGATCATATTCCGGGACCAGGTAGTGCGGTATGGCAACATCCGGGACCACCTCCGTGACACGCTCCTGGGCATGGTCCAGCAAGAGCGCAAAGGAGAAGTAGTCGATAGGTAGGCCCACTAACTTTATTATTCCAGCTGCTGCCACATTTGTGAGCTGCACCTTCTGTGTGGTGCCATTCATGTACAAGCTTAATGACCATTCTGTTGTGCAGTTCTGTAGAAGCCTGTATGTTGTGACATTCAGAAAAAGTGGCAGGGCAGGGTCTTTTATTAATAAAATGCAGGAACTGCGAGTGGCTCTGTCTCTATTGTCTCAGAGACGATGTGGAGGCTATAAAAATGAGCCACTCTAAATTAATTTTGATCAAAGGGGCTTTTCGAGTGTTCACCCCAAACCAGCCCTACCAGCAACTTTGTCTGTTGGAGCACTTTAGCGGCAGAGCCTTGATGGCAGCCCTTCTTCTGAACTAATGTTGGTATTGCTGACTCTTGAAAGAAAAAAGTAAAGTAAGTAGGATATGCAGAAATGAATATATGTGCTATGCAGAACCTCAAAAAGCGTTTCTTTTGGTTGTTCCGATTGTTTCTTTCAATCGATTCGATTGTTTAATTGTGCACAAGTACGAGATTTTTCTGGAAGAATCTAGGAAATGAACATTTGGTCAGGTAGGCATTGTGTAGCGTTTTGGTGGCTTTCTTTTACTGATTTGTGTCTTTGATTTAGCATAGCCCCATTTTCATCCGCATGGTTAGAAACAGGTGACGTCTTTTTCTTTTATTCTTAGGCTAGCCATCAAGAACGCCTGCCAAATGCTGGTACACTTAGGGATTGATTCAAGGTCAGTCTATGAGGAAGACTTCGAGCGGCCCTTCCTAGCACAATCTGCAGAATTCTATATGGTAAGCTAACATCTTTCTTGTGAGCGGTCTTCTTAGGACTTTTTTGACTAAATATCATGAAGCTCTAAATGGTTTTTGTGGTCACTTCGGCGTGTAAATAGTTAAACCTGGATATGACAAAATCGACAAACTCCCCCCAACATACATTACAAACACATTTTTGTAATGTGCAGTTTCAGCATAAAAGTTACTGGAAGAAATGCAAAAATTGAACAAAATGTGAACTGAAGGTAGAGCTTACTCTAAACATTTATTTAGCAGAAAAAAAAGCTGTGTTAATTTGCTCTCTTGCTTGTTTGTGATGGATGGTAATGCTGAAGGTTCGTAGGACATCAATACAATGCTGCTTCATCATTGTCTAGCTGTGATCTTTGACAACTCCATGTTGGCGCCTTGCCGGAGACCATCTCAGAGCCCACGACCGAAATTCGATGTGGCACCACATGCCAAAGCGCAGGATGTCTGACTTCGAAAAATCCGTAGTCATCGTGGTCTGAGAAGTTGCCACTAGCGCTTAATCCGACATCTTCTCGGTAGAGATGATACAGTTGACCGCATTAAGGGAGGGGGACACAAACACACACACACACGAAAAGTTGCATGTCGTTAGGGGCTGCCGAACGCCTGGGCAGTGAAAACATGCACAAACAAATAGTGAATGACCCGGATACCACAAAACATTCAGAAAAGCGCTCTCCAATACGGCACAAACTCGAAGTACAGCTCTAGGGACTGTAGTGTAACAGCACAAAAGCAAGAATTTGAAAAGTGGGAGGGAAGAGGGGCTAGTGGTCACGTTAACAGAGTGCAGTTCAGAGACTCGCAACAACTAATCAATGGTGTTGACATCCCTGTCGGCATGGTTAGTCTGGTGGCTACTCCATTGGTGGCACGCGTGAGCAGCTGGATAAGATGTGTAGGGTGGGGAAGTAGCACACATGCGCCAACGAAGGCAGAAACATAGGCTTGAAAGGTGCAGGGTTGCACACATTAACGAGCGCTCGCTCTCGCCTTGCTTTCACCGGGGCTTCGTCGGCGGCGGGGAAACTGCGGAAGGTGCATGCCTGCCAAACTGACTATTCGTGGTATAATCGCTCAGTTGTCAGCAGGCAAAGTTTATTTATATTAAGGGTGTCTCCCGCTGCCACTTCGTTAAACAAATGCCGCAAATGCATCCACTTCTATAGAGTAATGGTAGGGAATAGAAAAATGTTGTAACATCGAAGAATTCATTGTATGGAGGTTCGTTGTAGGCAGGTTTAAGTGTATATGTTGTTCAGTGGCTTCAACACGTAGAACTGTTGTGATTGATTGTATGCGTTTAGCAATGCCCACTATATCATTGTTTGACTTTATCGGTGCTCAACGTCTTAAACAAATTTTTGTGTGTTGCATCCGCTAATGAGGAGAGCTGCATTGCTATGGTATATAATACAGTCGATCCTGGATATATCGAATTCGAAGGGGATCGCGAAATAGTTCGATATATTGAGAATTCGAAATACAAAATATGCATATTTAAGCCCTAAATTGAAGAATTTCAGGCCTCTAAAATCGTTACAAGGGCTAAGATAGCGATTCGCTCAAAAACAAAGTGCGAACTGCAAGTTACCGCACTTTATTTAGTCCGTAAACTTGTCTTCTTGCGCGCTGTCAAGTTCCAGTCATCCTTAATATCATTGAAGCTTTTCAAATACGTGATCTTAGCTCCTTCGGCCACAACGTCGGTTGATGCAGAATGCCGACGCAAGCTTTGTAGCCCAGAAAAAGCTTGGTTAGCGGTGGCAGCGAAGGCGTTTGCATATTCGTCACACACGCACGAGTACACTTTCGTGGTACCGGCAGCCAAAATCTCAGCATCGATGCAGTCAGAAAAGGCAACATCACCATCTGTACCGATGAAGTCGCTTCTGTCCGAGATGGTGCTGGAAATCTCATAATTCGCTGAGGTACTTGCCATTGTTAGTGGTCAGGACGCACCCGAAGTCATCACCTGGCCCGCAAGGAACGTTTACAACACAGTGTTTCACTTGACGTCGCTCCAAACGCCAGTCATATTTTATATCGCTACATGCGGGTCAACGTTCAGTTAAACTCCTGAATGAGGATTTATCAGGAACGAGGGAAGAAGTGCACAAAACCACAAGGAGCAAAAGACGCAACGCAGAGTTCGTCCGAGTTCTCACCGTCAACATGTTGGCGATATCGATGCAACTATGGCTTTGTAGCTGGCAGCCGCTGCTTTTAGCAGCTTTGATGCGAAAAGATAAAAAAAGCGTAGCCTCCGAGACACGTGTATTGAAACCGAAAAAGCAAAAAATATGTGACAAGGTAGCACATCTCGAAGGCCATGCTTTTTAGGCTTGCATGCCATTGTGCGCTAACAACAAGGAAGGGAATGCGAACCACATGCGAACATTGCACTGAGATCGCCGAGTCACTTCCCATTCTCATTTTAATGCCCTCGGCAATCGATCTTTTGGAAAACATCATGTCCGCGCGCTAAGACCTGCAGATCACGCATCAAACCTACAAATGTAGCAAGTGCTGCGCTACGAACCAGATCAGCGCGATGGAATAACACTCGTACTTTTTTTTTTTGTCGCTTGCATGCGAAAAAGATCGGAACTTGTTAGAACAGGTCATAAAATTGATCAATATATATTTGCTAGGGAAAATGCACTTTCTGGGCTTTGGCGCGGCGCAGCGTTCGATATAGCGGATGTCCCGCTGTGCTGAAGTTCGATGTATGGGTGCACCGGTCCCATGCCTTTGCATGAAAAGTTCAAGAGAATTTTTCAACTGTTCGATATAGCCAATAATTCGATATATCCAAGATCGACTGTAACTCATCAGAGCTTTAGCTAGACAGCAAGATCGTCATTCCTTCCCTCTGGGTGAAAACACATGTGTATGCAGGCGGAGAGCCAAAAATTTCTGACGGAGAACAGTGCCTGTGTGTACATCAAGAAAGTGGAGCAGCGCATCAACGAAGAGGCGGAACGAGCAAAGCATTACCTGGACGAGTTCACCGAAGAGCTTATTGTGCAGGTGGTTGAAAAGGAACTCATTACCAACCACATGAAGACAATTGTTGAGGTAACTCTTTTGTTTCACCCAGTCACTTATTCTTTCTTAAGTGTGGATTGACAAAGTTGATAAATTTGACTATTTTTGGCTTGTTTTTTGCTTTCATGTCTGTATTGTGAACGCTCGCAAGGTTTCTTAAAGACACGCGAGTTTCAGCTTGCCTTTCATGATTACAGGAGTGTTGTGTGAAGCTTTACTAAAGAAAAGTTATTTGTAACAACATCTAGCGCATTGTTTCCTATACGTTCAGTTGTTCTTCCTGTGATTGTAAAAGTTTGCGAGAGGGATATTTGCTTTGTCGTAGCAGTGGCTTTAGAACTAAAACCTTTGGCTGATAGCAGTCTTTCCTTGAAGGTCTTTGGAATTAAGATATTTATTGTCATCTCCATCTCATTGCTCTTCATTCGCTTACTCCCTAGATATTTATTGTCATCTCCATCTCATTGCTCTTCATTCGCTTACTCCCCTAGACATTTATTGTCATCTCCATCTCATTGCTCTTCATTCGCTTACTCCCCTTTGCTACAGATGGAAAACTCTGGTGTTGTGCATATGCTCAAGAATCAGAAAACGGAGGGTGAGACATTTCTTTTAACTCTTTTGCATGTATGATGTTTCGATTGTTTTGAGTCTGAATATAATAAAATAGTCATTATGGCTGGAAGAATGGAAGAATTAGCACAGATTTCAAGGGAGCTGGTTCATACAAGGCATGAAACATCAGTGTTACTCAACTAGCTGAAATATTTTTTAAGGATTTTTGTTTGCACTGCACTATCTGTAATCTAGCTTGTGGAACTTTTTTTTTCCCGGTGCACTCATAAAGACTTACCTGCTGTGGTGGTTTAGTCTTAGAAGATGTGGTGTTTGGCCGCCAAGCTCAAGGATGTAAATTTAATTCTGGGCCACGGTGGCGGCCTTTTCATTTTGGCTAAATGCAAGAAAGTCTGTGTACTACTGCTTAAGTCTGTGTTCCAGGTGGTCAAAAACATTCTGGAATCCTGCACTACGACATGTCTCTGATCATGCTCTAGTTTAGGAAAATAACCCCTACGAACATTTATTTAAAAATTCTCAATGTAAAACAGCATTACAGAGAGGAATGTTTCGCAAGGCAGCTTGAAAAGATGGTCTGGATTGTTGGTGACGGAGGCTGGGAAGTGGTTCCTCTTAGATGCTGTCTTTGGCAGAAATGAATTTATGAAAATGTTGATTTGAAAACTACTTGGCTCTTGGACCTTAAAACTGTGGCCGATTCGTGTTGATGTAGGTGCAGTGCAAAAAGATCACGTTCCATTTCCGGGTTTGTGAATTATGTTTTATGGATGAGAAACAAAGAGGTTCTTAATGAGTGGTTAGGCAGCTTGAGGCTGTTTGTAAGTGTGAGAACTTATTCACAGTGTTACTGTTGATCTCACGCAGTGGCCATGTGTGTTTTTGCTATGCAGACTTGGCACGAATGTTCCGCCTCTTCAACCGGGTCCAGGACGGCCTCAAGACAGTGGTAGACTGTGTGAGCCAGTATCTGCGTGAGCAGGGCAAGTCATTGGTGACCGAAGAGGATGGTGGCAAGGGGGACGCCCTGAGTTTCGTGCAGAACCTTCTGGACCTGAAGGATCGCTTCGACCACTTTCTGCACCACTCCTTCAACGGCGAGCGCCAGTTCAAGCAGATGATTGCCAGTGACTTTGAGTACTTCCTCAACCTGAACCGCAAGTCGCCCGAGTACCTGTCCCTGTTTGTGGACGATAAGCTCAAGAAGGGGCTGAAGGGCATGACTGAGCAGGAGATTGAGCAGGTGCTCGACAAAACCATGGTGCTGTTTCGCTACCTACAGGAGAAGGACTTGTTTGAGCGATACTACAAGCAGCACCTGGCCAAGCGGTTACTGCTCAACAAGAGCGTCTCCGATGACTCTGAGAAGAACATGATCTCCAAGCTCAAGGCAAGTGGCTGTATCACCATAGCTTGGGATTTTGATGCATGGCCAATGGTGTTTGCCTCAGTACCCCATTGTACAAGTTCCCTGTCGCTATAAAACCTAGCTAATATTTTCCTTTGACTTTCCTTTTCCTTTCAAGTTTCATTGTAACCGTACAGTGCTGGCTGATTGAAACACATTTTTTTTCAAGTGTAACACCTGCTATGAGCAATTGCTTGTGTTAAACACAGTATGGCACTGCTAATCTGGCCACCAAAGGAAATGGTGGCTATCATGCAAGTGTTAAGAGTCAGTTTCGTGCCAACATGGCACAAACTGAAGACATTAGAAACAAAATGATGCGCATTACTTAGCCCTAATTTTTCGACTTTTCATGTGTCAGTCTGTGTGTACAGTACCTTTTTGAGTAATGAAAATTGGCGGCATCGAGTATATTCTGGGGAAAGACTGAGGTGTATTCATGACAGTGCTCTTTTATGTTATGCTATGTCTAAATATGTATGCATGTGTGTATTTGAGTATCTGTATATTTATATCAAACATTTTATTTTTTATTGAATATGTATGCTGCACTTGCAACAGCTTTATTGTATTATATCTTCCCTATGTAATACCTACTCAGGCCATTAAGGTACTTGAATAAAAAAAAATCTGCAGTTATATTGTGTTTTTGACAGCAGTAACTAGCTGTAAGAGTAATGTGCACTTGGTATATAGTGGAACAACAACATATAAGTGCGTACACTATTCTTTCTGAATAAAACCCAATCTCTGTGAAAACTTCAATGCTACTTGCTCCAGATTACTTCAAGGTGAGGTGAGATCGAGGTTTGGCTAGATGCTAAGGGTACTCAAGGCTCTAAGCCTTGAAATAATCTCCCTAGCATCATGCATAGCAATAAATGGAAAGAAAAATTTGCTATGTTTACATTCTCATGTTTGCATTTCTTATGTGTATCAAATGTTCTTTCTGTTAACTAAATCTAGCTGCATGTTAAAAAACCCTTCGGCGGTCAAAATTACCCTAGAGTTTCTCACTACTGTGTACCTCAATCATATTATAATTCTCGCTCGTATAAACTCCCAAAATTATGCTATGCTGATGTACAGTACCGTCAACTGTTCAAGGGAAAACTTGAAGGCACACCATCAATACTGATGGCTCTCTAAGAGCAAGTGGTTATGAAAACAGTCTGTGTAAACATCACTAGTCTGTCAAGTTAAGTCGGAACTTTCAAGTACCTGTAGTCTTATGCATCTCTAAGCTACTATGGTTCCGTGAGATAGCGAAATCTAAACATCCTGTGCACTCAGGTGTTCCCATTAAAGTAGACGCGTCTGTATAAGGATCAAATGGATAAATGCTTCTATGGCAAGGCTTCTTGCTTGCATGCAGTCAAGGAAGTTCAATACAACTGCATTGCATACATTCAAATCATGAATTTGTGTCAGAGCATCTTGCTCTGCCTCGAACACCCGCTTGTTGAAAGAAATCCGTCATTCATTTGAAGCTTGAAATAATGAAGTTTTGTGGTAGCTTTGGTGCTGCTAGTCTGTGTAATTGATGTTTGGTATTTCATGATGAGTAGTGTTGTTGGCTGCCCTTTGTATATTTTCTGTCGTGTAGTCTGCTAGTGAAATCAGAATACTTTTGCTGGATTGAAGTAACACGACGTGTGTCCTTGCAGACTGAATGTGGTTGCCAGTTTACCTCTAAATTGGAAGGCATGTTCAAGGACATGTCAGTCTCAAACACAATGATGGATGAATTCAAAGCTGCTGTGGCCTCTTCCAATGTAAGTAGCATCCTTGAGCTTTTATCTTCTCAATGTTTTGTGTTAAAAAAAATGTCTGGCCATGTTTGATATCAAATTTCTGTAATGCAGTCGTAACACTTAAGGCATTGTTTGAAACGAATAGTTCTCTATTGTAATCCAACATTTGTTGCCGGGTTCATAGTCAAGTCCTTTATTGTGGTTTTCATGGCTACGGCTTGCTAGAGAATGCTTTTCATGGTGAAATTCAGTGGGAGCTTTCTCATGATCGCATTGCGTCATCAACATGTTGCTACCGTAAAAACTGGAATATAGGTCAGACCGGTATATAGGTCAACCCCGCCAACCTTGAATCTCCAAAATCACAAAGTATTGCAGTGCACCCACCCTCACCTTGATAAATACAAAACACAACCAGCTGCACTGTGGTGACACGTCTTTTTACAGTCGAATCTCTTTATAAAAAAGACTGATATAAGAGACAAATGGGTATAAGAGATGTCGGTGTGCCTACAGTAAAATATGGGTTCATAAGAAAATGCATACGAGGTACCCTGCTTATAAGAGACATCTGATATAAAAGACAAAAACTGCTGCCCGGAGCATGCTTTTTATAAAGGGATTCAACCGTATTTTGATATTAATCTTATGTAGTTAAATGCCAGAAGGCCACAAAGTGCTGTCACTCAGACTCATCTGAACTTGAGTCCGACGTTTGTTTCTCACTAGTTACGTCCAAGAGTGCATCTTCCTTCGTCCTATTCAATGTGTTCCTAATGCTGCAGTTGCGGAAATGCTTTCATACCAACCCTTCCTGGAGAAACTTCCAGGTTGATGACACCCAGTCACAAACGGTCGCAAGTGGTAGACGTTGTAGGCGGCCAACAGAAGTTTTGAGATAGTCGCCCAGCATCCACTCATTGTAGAGCTCACGCGCGCAACCTTTGAAGGGTTTGTTGAGCACTAGGTCCAGTGCCTGGAGGATTGATGGTAGTCCCCCGGTGATCATGACAAGGTCAGTCTTGCCATTGGTCAGAGCCCCCTTTACATCCGCTGTGAGGTGACCTCGAAACGACTTGAGCACCAACAATCTCGGTCACTTAAGGGAAGATGCAGGTCGAAAAACGAGTTTTTTTCAAAATTACCGATTTTTTATTTTCGCCTGTTTTGACAAGATTAGTACCTCTACTGTTTTGAAAAAAATATTACAGGTAGAGACTTAACTGGAAATGCTTTAAAATTTTATCTAGAGCACAAGGTGCCTGTTAAAAGGTCGAAAGTGTGCATTCTTCGAGCACCTTGCCGCCGGTAATGCGCCGCCGCTATCCATTGTTGATCGCATGAGTCGAAGAGTCGAGCCTCACTCTTCAAATAACAACAGTTTCTCTCGCTGATGCAGCGCAAGAAATAATAAAAAGAATCACTCTTCTGTGCGTTTTTGGAGCGCCGCGACTGGCTTATCACATGGTACGAATCGGGGACCGCCATTGGCTGCTGCGCGCCTGTATGTGCTGTGAAGCCTATTTGTGGGGTCCATGTCTTGTCGAGCAGCGCAGCTGAAAATGCTTTTCTCGTGTAATTATCTGCGTTATGAATGAAAAAAGGCATTGCTCGCAAGTGAAAGCCGTTGTGCGGCGCGCTCTCTAGGAATAGGCTACGAGCAGCTGGTCCGATTTGCGGCAGTTGTGGGCTTGCAAAAGTCAGTGCATCAAAGTCATTCACCACCGTCAGCCAGAAAGTTCGTGATGCAGCAATGGATGACGTCAGCACTAATCTTGAGAGGTCGAAAGAGCTCGCAGTGAGGGTACTTAGCAGTGACGACATTGCCATTATGTACGGCGGTATGTGGCACAAACATGGCTGCAAAACTGCATGACGCTAGACTTAGTTTGGATTTCGCAGTCCTGTCGAACTTCTTCCTAGCTTGCAGTTGGCACAAGGCTGTGCCAGATGGAGCGGAAGTTTGGCAAGCGTTTCATGGCCCTGTCTGTGAGGAATCGGCTCGAAAACGCCGAGAGGGACAAATCCATGGTGCTGGTGTATTTTAGTCGCAGTGGCCACTACGAGAAGGATTGTTGTTTTTGGTGTGCAAACTTCATCTGATTTAATAATATCTTTCATAAATAAAAACTCAATTTTAACTTTTTTTTTAACTCTTTTTTTTTTTTCAAAACACATTCCATGTGCCCCTTCTTTTTCGGGCATTTCTAGTGCTCGGATCTGCGTCAAATTTTGCCCAAATTTTTTCCAAAGTATGACAAATCCAATTATCTAGTTTAAATTTCAACATTTTATTGTATAATAAAAAGATTGTATGTATATCCTTACTAGGACAGGTGAAATATGGACTTTTAGCGACTATTATTTTTCACGCACATTACATATTTTGTATGTGCTTTCTAATTAGTTATTTGCATTCTAGACTTTATTTGAAGCATTATGAACTATGAATGGTAAAAAATTACAGAATTTTAGGGATGAAAAGAGGGGGGGGGGGGCAAAAAGGTTAAGGTTCTCACTTTGTCATGTTGCAGAGCTAAAAGTGTGTAACTTGCAAGAAAACTAATTATATATTTGAAACCAGCATAAAAAGTTCCATAAACAGCTCAAGTTTCATTCCTCTGGGGTGAATATTAAAGAAAGTGTCTTCAAGTAGCATCTCCCCTTAAAGAGCACACCAGGTCGCCGATTCCACACGAGCCGGATCCACTAAAGCATGAGGGAATCATTCATGAACTCCTTTTCGTTTTCACAACATCTCGAGAAAAGTCTTCTTTTGGAAGCCTTTTTCTCTTGAAAATGATATAAGGGGGCTGTGCACGCGAGCATCACTGTAAAACGTGAAAGCTCGTTGCCCAAATTGTTAACAGCTTCACTTGCTTGGATCCTTTAGCGGTCACAGTCTGGTTCGAAGGCATATTGAACCGGGTCGGAGTTTCGTTAGCGTTGCCCATGTATGCCATCATGTAGAAATGCTGTTGTCGGAGCCTGATGACGAAGCAATGATACTTGATCAGCTTGTTATCGAAATCTTTTTGGCACACGGAAGTACGCCGCCTCAGCGCAGAGCCCTTTCACTTCATATATCGGCGCACCCACGATGGCGAGCCCTTGAGTAGCATCCTTGAGAGCCCAGAGTGTCGTGCTATCTTGATAGCTTTCATGCGTATGCACTCTGCTGTCGCAGGTAGCAACCTTGCACACAGCTCCTGGACGAATTTGGCGAGTAGCGTTCTAATTTGGAATGTACTGCAGTCTGTCTACGAAACGAAGTTGTTTTTTTTTTTTTTTTTGGTTGCTGCAGGATGTGATGCTCTGCTTTTGGCTCCTCCAGTATCGGACACTTTTCTCTGATGCACCGAATTCCCGTTGTGCCGCCAAGTTGATATGCGCTTCGGCATACTTGATAACTTTTTTTCTTGAAGCCTATGGACTTTTCCAGTCATCACAGCGTTGCGCCTTCCCCTGGTGGATCGGCGCTGGGGCATTATGGGAGAGCGGAGCACCGGCGGTCAGAGTAGACAACGCTTTTCCGCTTTCGCCTGCTTTCATCACATGCTGTGGGTGGTTTTGGCTGGTGTAAGGAGCTGCTATTGTGAAGAAATGTTTCTGATCGCTCTGACTTTCATTCACGCATACTAGACTGTGCTGTTTATGGCAAATAACCGTAATCATCACTGAACATGCCGAATAAGGAAAGGGTCGGACGCACTTGCTCGGTTCTGGGATGTGATAATACGTAAAATTCACTGGACGTTTCATTCATTGCTTACCCGCCACGTGCGGTGGTCTAGTGGCTAAGACAGTCGGCTGCTAGCCCGCTGGTCGCGGGGTCGAATCCCGGCCTTGGCGGCCGTATTTTCGATTGCGGCGAAAATGCTTTAGGCCACTGTGCTTGAATTTTTGGAGCCCTCCACTACGACATCTCTCATAATTGCATGGTGGTTTTGAGACGTTAAGCCCCAACACTTATATTCGTTCATTGCTTGGTGCTACTTCATGGCTTCGATGTGTGGGGTGCTGCATCTAAGTTGGACCTTTGTTATCTGTGTCCTCATTGTGATTACAGGGCTGGGATTTTACGCTTGCAGCTTACCCTGTAATTAACTACGCAAATTCATTAAGGCGAGAGGCTTAGATACCTCGTTATAAACTAACAATGTCCCCTATTCATTCGCCTAGGATGATTTAATGGAAAAAACCATCTTTTTCTTCTCAGTCGATGTACAGATCCTACCTCGCTAGTCTATAAATGTCAGCATGGTTTTATGGGGGTGCAAACCCGTGTTGCGTTGCGGCTTGGGGAGAGCACTGGTGTAGCTTGGGCATGGGCAGGGCCGGTGTGGCTTGAAGGGGGCCAGTGCCTCTTATGCAACCCCCGGCCGATGCCCCAGCCCGCCACCATTCACACCACCCTTTGAAAACTTGCTGTACCTAACGAAGCTTACTTTGCCTCCAAAAATGGAGGCAGTGCGAAACTGATTTTGCATTGCCTCCATGATGAGACCACATTTCACCAAGCTTGGATGTCATGCGATGACGTGTCACATCAAGTCACGTGATGTTTTGATGACGTCACAATTTGTGGCAATGTCGGACGTCGTATATGTTGTCATCACGCGGTGGTTTTTTTGATGACTCGACGTTGCCGACGAGTGTTGTGCAGTTAGGTCCAAAATTCGTTAATTTCCAACTCACAGTCGTGGAAACAAGAACTATGCAGAGACAGCATTTTTTACGCAGTTTGAAAGCAAATACTGCATGCGAAGTATCCGCTCTATGGACGTGCTGGTAGGTGGTTTTTACTACTCTCAGGGTCCCAAGTGCAAACTTTCTCACATGTAGCATTTGAAAGAGGCAAGTAGTATTTAAATATACACAGCATAGTAGGGCTCGAACTCATTTATAAGGGTGGAATTCTGACATTATCATTCGCGAAGTGCATGGTCTTGCACAGCGTATCGCGCAGAAGCATATCACGAGTGACAGTCCCCGACATACAGGGCTAATAATGAAGCTGTACGGTCATACTGACAATAAAACAAATGACAAACACTTCCGCTACGCAGAAATACTATCAACGAAGCACAGGGAACTCGCCGCGAAAGCCGAGGAAAATTTCCAATTCAATGGGCATTTTCGCGGGTATGTGAACAATTTCCAAAGTCATTAATAAGTCAAGGATACTAGTCTTTCCTGACTGTATATTGCTCTGGGCGGTGCCTCTTCTGTGAGTGCAGATTGAAGCAGGGTTATGACGTGCAACATTCCGGCAACCATGCATTCGTACGCCCACACTCTGTGGGAAGCGGGGTGAGCCAACGCTTCCGCGAGCAGACGACACTCCACCGGCGCTCCGGTTTCCCATATTGCTTTGCAGCAACCGTAGGAGGGCGCGCGTCAATTTCTGGAAAAGTCAATTGTAAACTGCTGTCGACTACCACGCATTTCTGAAGGAAAGAGAAACAAGAAAACAGCAGACTGACAAAGATAACTGAAGCAAAATGGCCTTCCTAGTACACTGTTGGCCTGTACACTGTAGGCATATTGGTGGTGCCTAGCCTACATTGCCCATTGGCACCGCTGCTCGTGCTCACAATGGCAATGGAGGCTTCTGACTTCAGCTACCCATTCTTGTGAGACTTCCACATTTTTTTCTGCCAATGACCGGTATATAAGACGAGGGTTGGCTTTTAATCGAGTCTTTTGGAAAAAAAAATTCGACCTATATACCGGTTCTCACGGTACATAATATTATAGTGTCAGTAGTTTTCTGTAATCAATGATTAAAGTCATTCATTATTACAAACAGCATAATTTAACTGCATGAAAGCTTTGGGCTACTCTGCTGAACATTTAATGTTGCTCTGTGTCTGTGTGGGTCGGGTCATTATGTCTTCATTTGACATTTTATTTATATTGTGTGAATATTTATGGAATGTTGACACGGTTAGTATTGATGGGTCTTACTTCTTTCACGTGGACAGATGAACTTGTACGGAGTGGACCTGAATGTGCGTGTGCTCACTACGGGGTTCTGGCCCACGCCTGCCTCCACACCTAAAAGCAACATTCCTACAGCTCCTCGCAACGCGTTCGAGGCTTTTCGCAGGTATGAAACTACTATTCTCTTAAGGGGAACGGTGAAGAAACCATGTTAATTTTATTGGCACTGATTTTTTTTATCTGGTGTTTATTAATTTACAGACATTGATGGGAATGAAAAAGATGTAGCAAAATTACCTTATTTAGTGTCATCTCCGAGTTACCTCCCAAAAGTGCCACACACACTGCAGTACAACTTTTTTTCTTTAATGAAGAGTTGTTGAAAGGTAAATGTCTCTTACAAGGAGACATGGCTTTGTCATGAGAGTTACCTTTGCCTAGGCAGCTCTGTTATGTCAAACTGCATTCCTTGAGTTGTTTTATTAGTTATTCTAAATGGTGATACTGTTGAACCCCTTCATAAGAGATACTGATTGATTGATATGTGGCGTTTAACATCCCAAAACCACCATATGATTATGAGCGACTCTATAAGAGAGACTGATATAAGACGCAAGTGAACATAAGAGACACCAGTGTGCCTACAGTAAATAACAGTTTGATAAGGAAATGCCTACGTGGTGCCCTGCTCATAAGACACATCTCTTATAACAGACGAATTGCTGCCCAGAGCATGCCTCTTATAAAGGGGTTTAACTGTATGTACACGTGCTTGCATTGATCACTTGATTGTTTTTTTTTTCTAGAAATGCTAGAAAAATGAACTAGTCCAAAAAAGCTTCAAGATAAAGAAATGGTAGTGCAGTAGGCATGATTAAAAGTGGTACTCTTTCCATAGTGAACCACTGACCACAATGAATGTATAATCTTTGCTCAAGGTGTAGGTAGTATGCCGGAAGGTTTCAGAATGTTAACTCATTTCAGTCAGCTTTTTTTTTAAGTGAGTGAACATAGTCTGTAGTTGTGTTATAATTTTCGTAAAGTTTGGTAAAACCGAAAGAAAAAGATTTGATTTGACCTGTCTGATGCATGGTATACCTAAATAGAGCAACTGTGCAGAGATAAGACCAACTGGAGGCAGGGCCAAAGTGCTGATTGCGAACCAAACTTCGTTGTGGAGTGTGGCAGTATGTGAAAGTGCCAGAAGGGTGAAATGAGCATGAAAGAGGTCAGGTGCTCAGAGAGATAATGATCATATTTCAGGTTCTACCTGGCCAAGCACAGTGGTCGACAGCTGACTCTGCAGCCACAGCTGGGCTGGGCGGATCTAAATGCAGTGTTCTATGGGCCGCGCAAGGAGGAGAATGAAGCATCGTCATCTTCGGTGGGGAACTTGCCTGCAGGCGCACCACGCAAGCATGTCATCCAAGTGTCTACGTATCAGATGTGTGTTCTGATGCTCTTCAACAGCCGTGACCGGCTGCTTTATGAGGAAATTGCTTCTGAGACAGACATCCCCGAAAAGGATCTGGTGCGTGCACTTCAGTCGTTGGCGATGGGAAAGCCTTCACAGCGCATTCTCATCAAGAGCCCCAAGACCAAGGAAATTGGTGAGTATTCTCTTAAATTATTTATTTATTTATTTATTTTACCCTCAGGGTACACAGTACATTTCAGAGGGGAAGGGCATGCACAACAATGAAAAAAAACAAGGAATATAAAGGAAATGGCATAAAAATGTCACTAATTGGGGTACAAAGATTATTACTCCTAACAACTCACATCATAATAAAGCAAATGATAACACTAATTTTATTTCTATTACATGGTGAAGGCACAAAGCAATACAAATAAGCTGTTCAACAAACATACAGGGGGTAATTAGGTAATCATTGTTTTAAGGACATTCTTAAATTGAATCGGTTCATTGATGCTTGTTATTGATGCAGGCAGGGAATTCCATTCATTACAAGTTCTTGGGAGATATGATTGGGCATATGTTACTGTGTTGCAATGGGGGACTGTGACTTTTTGTTGGTGATTACGGCGAAGAGAAATGGGGCTAGAACTCTCTCTTGTTGAGTTTTTAATTTCTTTTGCTGACAATGTCTCCGTTGCTATTTTAGTTACACTTCAGAAATTCGAGGGCAGTAACATTTATCTCAATAATGTGAGCATAGTGTTTCGTATCTTGTATAATATTCAGTGTCAAGATGTGTGCTTTTGTTGACTTAGTTGGCCAACTGTTTCCACTCATGACTATGTGCAAATTTGTAGATGTACCTGAAAAGAAAAAAAAAAAAACTCTCGACCTTTATTTTCTCCTTGCAAATTGGTCGAACGCTAGTATTCACTCAAGTTCCTCTTTTATTGCTGCTTAAGCTTCTTCATTTGCAAGGAGAAAAGGCAGTTGCAAGACAAGTGGGACAAACAACTGATTTTTCTTGAACCAGTTTTTTATGGCGCAATGGAAAGCTACTTATCAGTGGTGGTTAAACCTACAGCGGTTGATTTGAAAAGCATATCGGTATTTTCTAAAAAGTTTTTTTTTTATCTGACAAGCCAAAAAAAATAATGTAAGAGTGCACCCTTACTAGCGGTTGTGATAGCCCTCCTTGCAAACTGTTCATAGTGTTCAATGTCCTGCTTTCATAGGAGCGAGTGCAACTGCGGTTAACCATCTTCCTTCTTATCGCTCTCAACTTTTTTTTTTGTATATAAAAAAAGCTGCTAGTCTTAAGAAATCTCTTTAACTGCCTCGTGGGTCCGTCGCTCGTGGTACCCCTCAAACTTGTCTACAGGGGCTGCTTGCCCCACAGCCAACTTTCATGTTGCTCATGGCCTCCGTGATTAGCTCCGGCAGTTAATTCTGAAGGCCACGTGCTGCTGTTCCAGAACATAGGATTACCTGCCCCGGTGGCCTAGTGCTTGTGCTGCTCGACCGCTGACTTTAAGGTTGCCGGATCGAATCTCGGCCACAGGGGCTGAATTTCAATGGGGACGAAATGCTTGAGGCACGTGTACTTAGATTCAAGTGTGCATTAAAAAAAAACACCAGATAGTCTAAATTACCAAAGCACGCCACTACAGCGTACTTCACAATCATATCATGGTTTGGGCACGTAAAACCACAGTTATTATATTTATTCTAAATGACACTTTAAACTCCGGGACTTGTTTGTATATTTTGCCATCTGCTTCAAAGACACGAATAGCTACTTCAAATCAGCTTTTTTTTCTCTGCTTCAAAAGCCCTTATGGTCACTCCAGTGCACCATTTTTTCTTCTCCTCAATCTACACGAAGTCAAGTTGTTGCTTCCGTCATTGTTATTGGGGTCTTAGTTTCAGATAAAATAGTAATCCAGGGCTCCTTTTTAACCATAGTTTTTCTTGTTTTTCATTACAGAGCCAAGTCACACATTCACTGTCAATGACTCGTTCACCTCCAAATTGTACCGTGTCAAGATTCAAGCAGGTACTGAGCTACTTACTGGTTGACAAATTCTTTAGGATGAGGTATTCTTCAGTTGAGAAAAAAAATTGGTGCTAAACAGAAAATGGTTTATAAACTGTATGGCGTATTGATAGAATAAGATACAAAAATTCTGCTGTGCCAGAAAAAATTACCTACAAAAATTGTTCAAAAGTTGCTGTAGTAATGCCCAATGCTCTATGCATTGTTCCATCAATTTTTCTTGTAATAGACACCCTATGGTATTTATTGGAGTAATTTTTATTCCATACTTGCTTTTCAATTTTTCTGGTTTTTGTTTCTCCGCTTCAGTGTTGTAGGTGAGTCCTTCAGGAAAAAAAGATTCCCCATGAAATTAATTTGCAACATGCAACAAAGATGTTTGTTTTCCATGCTTTATCTAGATATAGGAATGCTATTGTTGATCTGCCAGAGAAACCTTGCACTGGAAGGGACACTAAAGGCAAATAAAAATTTATGTCAAAGTGAAAGATTAATGTCTGAGAATGTCTAAAACATTATTAGTATTGACTGTAGTGCTCTACTTATTGAGAAATTAAGGTAGATGTAAGACACTAAATGTGCCACGTGTGGGACATTTTGAAATGATACCAATGACGTCAAAGGGTCAGACTACAATTAACCACTAGTAACCAAACCAGTTGCAATAAAAAAACACCTTCCATGCATTACAACACGTAATAAAATGCTGCCTCTTCGCTTATGTTTGATTAATAAAAATAACCGCTTGGCGTTGCCATGAGTAATGGCACTATTAGTTCAAAAGTTCAGTTTTCGTCTCATTAGGCAGGATAGTTGTTGCCATCTAGCGGGGCCCACTTTAACCAGGCAAGTACAGATTTTTCGTTGGAGAAAAAAGCGTGTATTTTACTTCTGGTGTGAATGCGTTGCAGCGCCTTAAAAACAAATAAGTTGCCTTTTAAAATTTATCCTCAAAAACACTAGGCAAATACAAACATGTCTGTGACTGTAGTTGCACAAAGCATCACAAAATGTTTGACACCATCATCTAGTAACCCTGCACTCCTACTATCCTCTGCATATGTTGGTGGCTGCACAGTGAAAGTGGCCCACGTTGGGCAAGGCAGCTGCTACGTCGGAGATGCCTGTTTCCAGGCGGGTGACTTGAAGTGCGCTAATGCTATGCGGGCCACTAAGACGTGATTTTATTTCAAAATAAGCATTTCCTTGGAACAAAAGTAGCACTATAAGGTTTCTCGATTGTTTTTTCAGCCATCTGTATATACTTATTTGCCTTTAGTGTCCCTTTAATCGATATTTTTTCTCCTGTAAGTGGCAGTCATGGGTGGCCCCAGGATTATTTTACTGATAAGTGAGTTTTTTCGAGGAGGGGGGGCAGTGAGGTGAGAGACATGTTATGACTATGTTTTGTTTTGGGGGGCAACAGCGAGGCAGGGGAAAATTTGGGGGGGGGGGGGGGTGGCTCTAGCCCTCCCGGTCCCCACCCCTGCTCCTGGTGCTGCCCATGGTGGCAGCATGTACTTTGCACTCAATGTAGTGCATTCTTTCATCTACCCTTTGTTTTAGTCTTGTGTACCCATAAAGTGCATGCACAAAGTAATGTACTTATGATTTTTTAAAAATAAATTTAGAAGACCTGAAACCCTGCACTAGGCATGAGAAACTACTAAAACAATAAAAGGTTGACACATTGCGCCTATGTAATGAGAGAGGAGTAGTAGTCAGCTACATGAATGGGTAGGGAAGAATGCCTAAATAACTGCATGTTGTCTGTTGTCTCTCTCTAGTTGCAGCAAAGGGTGAGAGTGAGCCTGAGAGGAATGAGACAAGAAGCAAGGTGGATGAAGACCGAAAGCATGAATATCCTTTGCCTAGCACTATAATTTTTTCAAGTCTACTGCACTCTGAATTTGTGGTGTGCATTTCTTTCAGTAACAAACTGAACTTTACGTCTGTGGTATCTCTGAATGAGGCACCACGCTCTCAGAGCGGAGACAGTAGACACGGTCGGATCAAACCAAACAACACATTTATTGAAGTACTTTTACAGCGATGATATCGTCAGTCAAATCACATTCATCACTAGTGACACGCCAAAACAACCACCTTATACAATCCAAATACACTCAATCGAAATAACAACAAACAAGGTAACGCAAACAGCAGTATCTCTAACGCTTGACTCGCCACGAGGGCTCATGGCAGACGACCCGCGATACTGTCCCCATGGACTCACCGTGGGAGACAGCCGTTCGTGCCAGCCCTCACGCACCAAAAAGACTCCCCAATCTTTTCTGCCCGCCCACATAACCTTGCCGCTAGGCATCACTGCTGGCGCTATCGCGTTAGCCATAATGATGATGATGGTGAATATTACAAGCAAGCGCTAAGCCACCTCCCGCTCGACGGCTATTAATCATAAATGTGATATCAGCGAGTCACGTGTGCACCACAAGGTGCAGACGACTTCACTAGGGCAGACAGCACCCCACATGTCTCAATTAGCACCTACTTTTTGATCTTGTATTTGTAAGTGATGGTAAGATGCAGATTATGTTGACTTTCATATTACTTTATGACCCTAGATTAGCATTTGAGGCTCACTTTATCACCTGAGATGTATGTCTGCTTACTGCATTTTGTCTGTTCATATGATCTTTCCTTTGAAGACTGAGTTCATTAAACATTTCTTAAATAAGTATGGGTAAAGCAGCTAGCTGACTTCGTGGCTATAACATGATGGCTGAGTCTTGTCTCAATTTCCTGCCTGAATCAAAATGAGCAAGTCTCACAGGTTAGGGCATTATTATGCCATAAATGTGTACCACAATAGAACTGATTAGGTGTTTGTGTCCATAGTATTTGTGTTATGATTGCAGCATACATGAAAGAGACGGATAGTTGATAAATAGGTCCTTGTTTGTCTTGTCAACCTCGCTATCTTTGCATTTGTGCTTTGTCATGAGAACATATGAGCTTCTTGTAGGAATGTGGGCTGTCATAGATGTGTTTTGTGAAAGAAATTAGTTTCACCAATGATGCCTGTTTGGTAGGCGTCGGTGAATTTGTGATTGTGTCAATTTTTCTTAACTTCAACATTACGATTGAGGCTGCCATTGTGAGGATAATGAAAGCACGGAAGAAGCTTTCACATAATGTCCTTGTCACTGAGGTAAGCTGTGCTGTTTGTTCTTATTTGTGCCTATTTTTCAAAATATATTTCCGATGTGGTGAGAGATATGAGGTGATACGAAGCATGTCAATTGCCGATATAGTTTAGTGATTATCACACTTTCACAATGAGTTATGTTGCAGATGCACAGGTTTGGAGTACTGTATTTACTTGCATAATCCTCGCACTTTTTTTGCCGGAAAACCGATGAAAAGTTGGGGGGTGCAAGAATTACGCGGGGAAACGTTCTACGAAAACGTACAGAGCGAAAAAGAAAACGAAGTGGCCGCAAATCGGGATTCTCACACCATCAACTAACAGCAAGCTTTAAGAAGTACTAATTAAAACTTACCTCAACAATAAAAGCAGAGGTTCAATGCAAGACAGGATTTAATTGAGACACAAAAAGTGGAAGCAAATAGTCGAGAATTAGAATACCATACGCAAAGCTTGCGGACGTTGCGGGCGTAGCGGTAGCGTTCGTCGCTCAACAGGAGCCCTCAAAAGGTAAGCGTGGGACGTCAGTATTGGGCTGATGGCTATTTAACAGAATTGTCCGCAGTTTCCTTCTTAAAGAATAAAGTTTACCATCAATCTCAGTTTTAGGCACACGGCAGACCCAACGCGTCTTGGTGGCTTTTCAGCAGCCATCACCAGTAGCGAACACGAAACTCATAGACTCCGAAGGGCCTACCGGTGGCCCTGTTGCCGTTCTTTAGTGCATTATCTATCACTTGCAACTTGAAAGCAGCCGTACAGCTTCATTATCGCCTCATAACTTGACAAGGTTACAGACGCAACATACAAAACACGCCGCAACGCACACTGGCCACTTCGGCTTGGCTTGAGTTAGATTGAATCTCTGTGCAATAGTATGCTTGATGCTTAAGAGGTGGCGCCAGAGGACGTGTGCTATCATCATCAATGGCTGGAAAGAGCAGACGACATTATTGCAGCAGTTTTCGGGGGTGCGATAATTACTCGAGGAAAAAAGAAATTGTATTTTTGTTGGGCAATGTGGGGGGTGCGAGAATTGTGCGAGGATTACGCGAGTAAGTACGGTATTCAGTGCGTATTGTTTGATATTTGTTTTTGTTCTGACCAACTGTTCTTAGAGAGAGCTTTTAGATAAAAGTGACGTTAGTACCCCTCCCAGCTGGGGAAATTGTTGTGTTGATTTATAGTCTGCAGTAAAATTTGTGGCCTTCATTGTGATGGTTACTTAGTACTTGGAGTACCAAAACAAACTAACTAAAGAATATTTGCATGTTGGGCACTCACAGGTAACGGGTGTTACATGCATATATATATATATATATATATATATATATATATATATATATATATATATATATCATCAGCCTGACTACGTCCACTGCAGGACAAAGGCCTCTCCCATGTTCCGCCAGTTAACCCGGTCCTGTGCTTGCTGCTGCCAATTTATACCCGCAAACTTCTTAATCTCATCTGCCCACCTAATCTTCTGTCTCCCCCTAACCCGCTTCCCTTCTCTGGGAATCCAGTCAGTTACCCTTAATGACCAGCTGTCTACGCGCTACATGCCCTGCCCATGTCCATTTCTTCTTCTTGATTTCAGCTATGATATCCTTAACCCCCGTTTGTTCCCTAATCCATTCTGCTCTCTTCTTGTCTCTTAAGGTTACACCTACCATTTTTCTTTCCATTGCTCGCTGCGTCGTCCTCAATTTAAGCTGAACCCTCTTTGTAAGTCTCCAGGTTTCTGCTCCGTAGCTAAGTACCGACAAGATACAGCTGTTATATACGTTCCTCTTGAGGGATAGTGGCAATCTACCTGTCATAATTCGAGAGTGCTTGCCAAATGTGCTCCACGCCATTCTTATTCTTCTAGTTACTTCAGTCTCGTGGTTTTGCTCCGCAGTTATCACCTGCCCTAAGTAGACATAGTCTTCTACAACTTGAAGTGCACTATCACCTATCTCGAAGCGCTGCTCTCTTCCGAAGTTGTTGTATATTACTTTCGTTTTCTGCAGATTAATTTTAAGACACACCTTTCTGCTCTCCTTGTGTTTAACTCCGTAATCATGAGTTGAAATTTGTCCCCTGTGTTAGTTAGCAATGCAATGTCATTGGCAAAGTGCAGGTTACTCTATATTAACTCTTATCCCTAACTGTTCCCATTCTAGGCTTCTGAAAACCTCCTGTAAGCACGCGGTAAATAGCATTGGGGAAATTGTGTCCCCCTGCCTTACACCCTTCTTGATTGGTATTCTGTTGCTTTCTTTATGAAGCACTATGGTAGCAGTTGATCCCCTGTAGATTTCTTCTAGAATGTTTATATATACTTCATCTACGCCCTGATTCCGCAGTGTTTGCATGACGGCTGACATATATATATATATATATATATATATATATATATATATATATATATATATATATATACATACATACATACATACATACACACCAAACACCAAAGAAATCCTGAACTTTGCTGTTCGTTTCAGAAATATTGTTGTATTACATACGTGCATGTGAAAATTATTTTTGCTCATCCATGGAAGCACACTATTGAGGCGTACCTCTTTCTTGCTCTGCTTTGCAAGCACAAAATCAAATTAAATTATACGAGACTGGCATAATTGGGGATGACACACAGGTGTTATCTTGCACTAAAAAATAAAAGTGGGTATCTCTCATTTATTGGGATTTTGATGTGATTTTCTAGCCTCTGTGTATTACCAACATGGTCATGCAAATGTGCATAAAATGCTCTTGAGCATTGACAGCACCCATAGATGCGGTAATGTGTATGTTCCAACCCTTTCACCCCATCAGGTGACCAGCCAGCTGCGGTCCAGGTTTTATCCCAGTCCTGTAGTCATCAAGAAGAGAATCGAAGGCCTTATAGAGAGGGAGTACCTAGCCAGGACTGCGGAGGACAGGTACAGCCATACTTGCCTGTTAAGCATGCATTTTGTGGTGGTGGGGGACATTGATGCATCACACACTTTCTTGACCAGCAAAGATAAGCATCAGGGTCGAAAGAATGGCTTGCCATATTTAGCTTACAAGTCGGGTGGTTGGAGCGTCAAGACGAAATGGTGTAGGCTATAGCATGGAAACTGGGTCATTCCATGCAGAACGTCCCAGCCATTTTGGTGAACTTCTCAAATGTATTAAAAAAAAATTGTGCTGATATGCTACATTGAAAACAGTGAAACAGTAGAATATTTCTGAACAAAAAAATTTTTTGGGTCACGTGGCTGCCTTCAGAACTTCCCGGAATCTCGTTGAGGTGTTGTTTGTAAAAAAAAATTATTTCACAAGTACCGCTTCTTCTTTCTGTACCGAATTTCGTCTACTTGCTGAGTAAAAGTTCTTGTGTAAGGTGTTTGAAGCTCAGTAATATTACTGCAATTTTGCAACCTTTACTGGCCTCCTAGAATTCAGTCAAAATGCGTTATGTTTGAATTTTTTTTGTATTGAAATTCTGCACTTCGTATAAATATCTGAGTAGTACGTATATAGTTACTTCACAGAAGGTATATCTTGAAAAAAAATATATTTTTAGACCTCTCAATCTGCTAAACATTACAAGAAAAAAATCACAAATTTCTCAAAATCGCCAGTTTTGTCCATATTGAGATGCGATTTGCACCATATTGTGGCCCAATTAAATATCTGCTTTATACTTAAATTGAAAGCAAATAAACAGTTCTTTTCATATGGCAAATCTTATTATATTTTTTGTTTTAACAAAGAAAAAATTTTTAACTTTCCCATTGGCGCCTATTTCCCATTTGGTTGTACAACAGCTGCCGCCTTAAAATTTCCCGTTGCCGTCAAGGGAAAGTTTAAAAAATTTTTCTTCATTAAAACAAAAAATGTAATAAGACTTCCTATATGAAAAGAACTGTTTATTTACTTTCTATTCAAGTATAAAGGTGTTTTTTAATTATACCACCACATGGTGTAAATTGAATCTCAATATGGACAAAAATGACGATTTTGAAAAATTTATGATTTTTTCTCGTAGAGTTTAGCAGGTTGAGAGGTCTAAAAATATTTTTTTCTCAAAATATATCTTCTGTGAAGTATTTATTACTCAGATATTCATACAAAGTACAGAATTTCAATAGAAAAAATGCAAACATAATGCATTTTGGCTAAATTTTAGGAGGCGTATGTGCCAGTAAGATTGCAGTAATATTACTGAGCTTCGAACACCTTACACAAAAACCTTTACTCAATAAGTAGACCAAATTTAGTATAGAAAGAAGAAGCAGTACTTTTAAAAAAAGTTTTTCCACGCACAACACCCAAACAACATTCCGGGAAGTTCAGAAAGCAGCCATGTGATCAAAAAATTTTTTGTCTCGGAAATATTCTACCGTTTCACTGTTTCCAATGCAGCAAATAAGCACAATCTTTTTCAAATACATTTGAGATGGTCGCCAAAATATCTGGGACGTTTGGCGTGGAATGACCCAACTGTAAGCTCCAGTTTCTTTGAGTGATGCGGTACTGTGGTTAATTGGCTGAACTGTGGTTAATTTGGCTGCAGCTCAGTTGATATTTTGGTTCAATTGATTTTAACCAAAAGGCCCTAATGTACCCATATCCCCTTTGGGCGCAGCATCCAGATGTGTGGACGCAACTTTCTTTTGCCAGTTTGTCGGACCCGTGAGAAAGCAAGGGCAAAATACATTGCGTGTAAGATAATTGAACTCAGACTTGTGAGAAAGCAAGGGCAAAATACATTGCACGTAAGATACTTGAACCTTCTACATAGTCAACGCATATTGATTGAACTCCAATGTGCTGCGTAAATCTGCCACGGATTATTTTAGTGAAAGCACTGTGATGTTTGACGGGTGCCTCAACGTGCCACATTCCGGGACGAACCTTATAAGTATTTTATGTGGTCAAAATGAACATGGCCAAAAATGAACTGCCCATGCATTTTGGGTCTAAGATTTCTGTTGTTATGTTGAAAAAATCGAATATGACTGACTGCAGATTAGTTGAATATTAATATATATGCAAATTACAAATAATTTGCGAAGCTCACCAAAACAACCCATTTCTCAATTTTCTTTTTTTTTTTGGATTGTAATATCGAGCATCTTAGAATGTTGTTGTGCAATATTTAGACATTTACTGACAGTTCATCATATTTCATGCCTGGAGGGGATATTGCTACATGCATGTTGCCAGCGCCTGACAAAGGAGATGAAGATCTCTCTCTGCTCGGGTGCATAGGCGCTGGTTCAAGATGCTGGCAGTATGCATGTCGCAGTATGTTTGTATGGATTAGAAGTTTTATTATTTTGGCAATCAATTGATCTGATGATTATGATGACAATGCTGATCTCATTTGGTCCGGTGATTATGATTACAATGCTGATGTGCTCTTCGAAGTTCAAAAGTGATACCACTGTCTGTCTGTTTATCCTGATGACTATGCGGGTATAGAGTATGCGAGTATAGAGTAACTGTATTTAGTTGGTTTTTAAGTGTCAGTTTACAAATGTCTAAATATAGAAGATTGCATTGTGATATGAAGCTGTTACCTTATTTATTTTTTTTAATGGCAGTTGACTGTCAGCAGGTGTGCCCCAAGGCAGTATCCTGGAACCCCTTTTATTCTACATATATATTAATGATACTGCAAACACTTATGCGTCTCTAAACTGTGTTTTATATGCAGATGACACAACCTTACTTCTCACGGCTCAACATTATAAAGATGTTAACAATGATGCGAAACGAGGTATTATTAAAGCTAGCCTCCTAGTCATGTAACAATTCTTTAAAAATTAAACTCTTCGAAAACAAAAGCTGTTTACTTTAGGCCTAGAAATAAACCTTCGCCTTTGCATGCCCCGTTAATGCTCGGCTCCTCAGAACTTCAGATAGTACCAAGTGTTAGTCTGGGTTTAATTTTTGATGAACATATGTCATTGAATTTCCACATAGAAAAGCCGGCTTCGAATGTATTCAGGATAACCGGAATCTGTCTAGGGTGCATTTTCTGCTTCCTAGAAAGGTAAACTTTCGGCCCACGTATCGTTTTTAGTGCACATAAACTATTGTCATCAGGTTTGGAGCGCAACAACGTTAACGAACATCCACAAATTACATGTAATACAGAAAAGTGCAGTTCGTGCCATTCATATTTTCCGCATGGTAGTCACACTTCACCGCTTTTTGATGAAATTAATCCTATTAGCCCTACCAGATTACTATTACAGAAGTTTTATGAAATGCTATTACACAGGACTAAAAAGTGATAGCTTTTTGGGTGCACTTGCTCGAGTAAACCAGCGGACCCTTTTTTTACAACACTTGTGTGATGTTCACACGTGGTTTCTTCCACGCACCTACACAAATTACGGAAAGGAGATGCTGTGCTTTGTTTTGCCGTTTCATCTGAATCAACTAACAATTTGAAAATATTGCTGAGATACTTTTTGTCTCATGCATTGTTTTTTTTGTTTGTATGGTCTCATTGATCTTTTATGCGATTATCAAAATTAAAGTTGGTACACTGTTTTACTAGTTTATTTTTTACTCTGTTACACTTTTGTATTATCTGTACATATGTGCATATGTATGCATTTATGTATTACTTTACAGCATTGGTTAGAGTTCTAATTCAGCGACATAGTTTTGTCTGATTTATGTTACACAGTCAACGACCGATTTTCCGAACCTGGCTGGGACGAAAAAAAAAAGTACGAAAAGCCGAACAGTCCGAAAATTCGTTTTTGTCAGAATTATGATCTTTATTGCATCAGGCAGGCTTAAAAAAGTCCATGATTCTGCCTTGCCTCATACTACGCTTGGAAGCAATTTGGTTCGCCCACATTTGCGCCAAGGTGACATCGTCACCATATATGCTCGACAAAAGTGTCACCGCGGTGGCAATCTCCACTGCTGACAGCTGCGGGTGATCATCGTCGTCATCATCCAAACCGCTCTCCGGATGCGGCACAACCTGGCGAAGAATTTCTTCGTCTGTGGGCTCCGCGCACGAAATTGTCATCGTCCCCGCAAGCAAAGTCTTTAAATAGGGAGTTTTAGAATAACGTTTGCAGACGCTGTGGGCGTTGCGAGTATAGTGCACGCATTATGAGTTTTAGAATGGCATTTGCTCCCCTTAGGGAAAAGTTTAGGGACTTTTGCCCCGACCGCAAACTCAAATGCATGGAAGCTACAGACAACACTTTGCGGGCCTCATGGGCCGCGATTGCCGCACGCTTCTTCGGATCTTCTGCGGGCGGGCCGCGAACGGTGACTCGCGTTACGACGCATGCGCAGTGGCAGCGACCTTGCGGTGCACTGTTCTAAAGCTCCCTAATGTCATTGTGACAGGCACATTCACTTGACCACTGCGCAGCTCCGCCTCCTCCCTGTGCGGTGCGATGACAACAGTGCTGACCACTATGGCTGACCAAAGACGAAAAAATGGTCTCGTGCCGCGTTTTCTAAAGCAAACACGGCCTCCGAAACTTGAAATACCACGTTTGCCTTCCAATCTTGGGGGCAGGAAAGCCATTTTAAAATTAAGCCACTAAGCTTTGTCAAGCTGGCGGGAAATCCAACATGGCGGCATCCATACATGTTCGTGGCGCAGCTCAAAACAAGTGATTTAGTCCGAAAAATTCTACTTTCGTGGGTGAATTCGTCCGAAAAATCGGTCTAAAAAATGCGTTAACCCTATAGGAACTCTGACGGTGCACTTTCGAAGTTCTAAATATCCAGCAAGTCCGAATTTTTGGAGTCCTAAAAATCGGTCGGTGACTGTACCAAACTATTTCACTCAAGTTATGGGAGTGGCAGTGGCAGTGTTGTGCATTTTTCCTTTTTTTTTTAATTCACTGAGTTATTTTTTTTCTGTTTATATGTGATGACATTTGAACTTGATATGTTGTTTTCACTCAATACATTATTGTATTGCCCTGTGGCATTATGTATGGGGTTGTGGTCCTAGTCACGCCCATGAAGAGGCTTTTTGACCCCGGCCCTCAGCATTCCAAATGGTAGAATGTTGGAATGAATAAAGTTTCAGGGTTTCATAGGCTTAGAATCATTACTACTGTCATTGCAAGAGGGTGAGAGAAAAAAATTTTCGCATTGAATAGGAGCAATTGCGTGCCACTTTTGAGGATTCAGATACGAATGCTGCCGTGAAATGTAACTCAAGTGGTTTACAGAATGAAATGTGTAGTTGATTCTCACACAGATGATACTATGTGTATCGCAAGCTGTAAATGTAGCTTGACAGCTTTGTTTTAAAAATTTCAGATGCATATAGCTCACGACTTTTTAATTACACTTGCAGGAAGGTGTACACCTACGTGGCGTGAAGTTGGCGGTGTCGGAGATTGCAGAAAGTTGGCACTGGTGCATGTGGCTGCAGATGGGCGCTTATTTATTGGAGCCGGGGAAACAGACCGAGTCGCAGCAAAACTGCTGGCATTAAGTGCAGCCTGGAAGAAAGACCGGTTTCGGCAGCCCTCATTCTCTCATCTTTGGTCACTGCTGCCTAGAAGAAAAACAAAAAACAAAAAAAGAAGCCCTCCTTTTCTTTTCTTTGCATTTCATTCCACATTAGAAGGAGATGCCTTCAACAGATCTTGGTTTTCAATACTTTAGTTTTATGGAGGTATTCAGGCGCATTTGCTTCAAGTTTTCTCTGGGCGTGCGCTAGGGTGTTTCTATTTTTTTTTTTTAAGTGAATAGGCTTCTTGAAAACGAATCGCACATGCTTTTTGTTCAGGATTGAATGTGTCTCGCAAGTCTCCTGCCATGTGAATGCTCCATTTGATGTCCAGATCAATTTCTGCTCACTTATACAATGGGTCGTAATGTAAGGCTATCATGTGGGACAGTAATTTGTACAGGTCTTGGATAACTGGATTAGTAATTTTGTTTGTCTGCGTGCGAGTCTGCGTGCATGGATAATTGTGCCCCTTTCTATTTGTGCTGTGTTCCAATAGCAAGCAAGGTGCCTCACCTTTATATTAGCTAATAACAGCTATTTATTCAGTTTTCGTGTGGCAGTTATTACATGCTGTTTCAATAAAAAGTGGGATGCAAGTTTTTTTTTTTTTTTCCATGGTGAGATGATCGTAAGCTGCAACATTCATGTGTAAAGTTCTATGATGCAAATGTCCACATTGCCTAGTAGAAAGTTATAGATACAGTTGTTAGTAAAGAGAATAAATGGGTTTGGGTGAAAGCCTAGGCACCAAAGAAGCATCGCCATATGAGCTTTGCATTGCCAGCGCCGAGAAAGTGTGTGCATGTGATTGACTAAGGGTCAATGCCTTCTTATTTGGACAGTTGGTCATCACAACAGTGTACATTTACTTTTTTTTCCCGTTCCGATGTGCTGTACACTATTGTGTGTACAGGAGAAATCTGGCTTGCATCACTGGGTCTCTCCAAGTTTGCTGGCACGCTTTTCAAAGTGTGTGCTGCTATGAGCGGTGTGTTGCCCCCACGAGTCTTATTGGCTCAAGCCTCCCAGGAAGGGTAATGGGGTGCAGTTTTTTAATGCCTTCATTTATTGTTGTACATAGCATTAAGTGATGTACATAAATTGTCTCAGTAAAGAATTTTTCTTCCTTTTGTGGTTGTGTGGTTTGACACTTCTATCAGTGTGGCTGATTTGTGATAGTTCATTTCATGCAAAGAAGGCGATGCTAGAGATTGAAGATGCTAGACTGCTTGCATTTATGTACATAAAAAAGCATTTGTAGGTTTTGAGTAGGCTTGTGCAAATACTAGTAAATTTTGAGTTTAGCGAGTTTGGTCAAGTAAGTTAGAATCTAATTGGAATAGCATATATCGCATATTACGAAGAAAAATGAACATATTTGTGATGACACAACCTGCGCATTATCTTTTTTTTAAATTAAAACTTTGCGCAACGGCTTGTGCAAATGTCATTATTTTTGGGTTAAAGGAAGTGGAAGCAACTTTGACCAGTAGCAAGATTTGTCTTTCAGTAAAATGTAGGTGAAAACCTGTAAAATACGGTGTTTTAAAATTTACTATACTTGGAGCATTTGGCGAGATTTTCCAACAGCACACCTGGCAACAGCAACAGAGAAATTCGTAAAACCCCCCCGAGCCTGGAGGCGGGGGGGAGCAGTGGTTACAGGCATTTTAAAAAATTTGTAGCTGTGATAGATTTGCCTTTAGCGACAAGCATAATCACGTTTTGCCGTCATAAGTCAAATCGGCGCGCTAAAATATTCTTTTGGCACCAAAAAAGGAAAACATTGCAAAAAACAATAGGAGGGGGGGTCCAAACGCAAACAACGGCGCTGCGATCTCATGGCTTGGAGTGGCCCGACACACGAGGGTAGGGTTTTCCACTATAAGGCGAGTCTAAAAGAGGAGCGCAAATGCTCCCGGCAAAAATTTCACGTCAAAACAACTAGCAAAATATATTTCCATCGTAACAACTCGCATATGTCTTCCTGGGACACACATCAACGGACAGGACAGCGCAGCTGGCTGCCGCGAAAGCGTGGGTCAAGGCTTTGGCTTTGCTCGCTACTAGATTCTTTGAACAGGGACGGCAAAATGCTTGTAGCCTTTTTTACGTCTTTACCGCTTTTCATCCTACCGTTGTGTCAGCCATGTGCCCTCGGGGCTCGTAGATCGCTATTGCATTGCCGCGACTGTGGTTTTGTGCACTGCAGTTTGCGGCAAACGGTAGTTTCGTTTTCAATCCACATGCCTTCAAAACTAAGTCGTTTTATGTTATCTATGGTTGCAACTGCCGCGGTTTTCTCCACAGAGTGCGGAAAGCAGTGTTGCCTTGACTGGTTGAACGTTGGCCACACGCACTCTTTAGGAGTTCTGTTAGTAGTGTCGTCGCCATACATGATCGTGTCGAACGACCGCGGTTTCGACCACAGCTGTTGTGGCAACGACAACCACACGCACTGTAGAAGGCTGTGCGTGTGCTGGTCACAGGCCAACTTCCGAAGCTTCGAGCACGTTGCTCTCGATCCGCCTTAGTTCGACGATTTCGGTACTAAAGGTCATATTGCCACCCGCACGCAGTGTGTCAATGGCAAGGGATAATGCCACCCGCACGTAGTGGGTCGACTGCAAGAGCGGCTCTCTATCTGGAGGAAAAAAGAAGATCGGGTGCTGCTTCTCTGCTCGAGAGCCAGCCACGACATGCATCGTTCTGGAGCTAGCTACTCGGTAGTTTAATAAACCCCCAGTACTTCTGATTCATCGTGACAAGCTGGTAGAGGTGCTGGGTAGTTAGTCGGATGTTGCAGACCCCCCCCCCCCCCTCCAAGGAGCAATGATAAGAGTCCAGCGCCAGTCAACACCCCCCTGCATCAGACCAGCCGCTGAATCAGGGGATTGCCTCTGGAAGTCGACGATACTGCTCCCACCACGTCGACATTTATGACCAGCGCTTCGGTGAAAACCTCGCCAACCGGCACGGGAAGCACGACGTCGAATTGCTATACGTTGGAAAGCCCACGGGTATCGGGGACGTCCCATGGCACGGAGTGCGAGGACGTTGAGGACTGGTTGGGGGACTTCAAGCGTGTAGCCACCTTGAATCAGTGGGATGACGGGGCGAAACAGGGTCGCGTCTATTTCTATCTCAAAGACTAGGCTCGTACGTGGTATCAAAATCAAGAGGAGCAGCTGAGGACGTGACCCAAATTCTCTCGTAGACTTCTGCAGACCTATGCCAGCGCTAATCGCTAAGAACAAGCTGAATGAGCTATTCTGGCCCGCGTCTAGTTGTCAAACGAAACTGTCACCACGTACGTCGAAGACATGACACGCCTCTTCAGACGGGCCGATTCAAGAATGGCGGAAGACAAGAAGTTGCGTCACTTGATGCGTGGTGTCAAGGAGCAGCTTTTTGCCGGCCTCGTGCGAAGCCCTCCGAAGACTGTCGCAGAGTTCTTGTCCGAGGCCGTGACAATAGAAAAAATGCTGCAGCAGCGACCCAACCAATACGACAGGCAAGTCAGTGGCATGTCCACTGCCGACATTTTCACCGCCACTGGAACCAGCAATGACTGCCTACGTGAACTCGTCCGTAATATAGTATGTGAAAAGTTGCAAAAGACTGGTGTCACACCTCATCCTACGGTTATGTCTTTTACAACCGTGATCAAGGATGAGCTCCACCAGGCTCTCTGGGACACCATGCCTCCTGATACAGCTGCGCCAGCTCCTGCTGAATACCGCCATGGGACAACCTATGCAGAAGCCTTGAAATGCCCTGTTGCATCGCCGTCATTGTTCGTCCATCCTGTTCCTGCCGTTTCACTCCAGTCAGCGCAGCACATACCGTACATACCGACGCACGTTCACCCCACCGCCCTGCCCTTTGTCCGTGGTGCTTATGTCGCTCATCGTTCGGTGCAACCGGTCCAATACATCGACGATCGGTACACGTCTTCTCGGAAGTCTGATGTTTGGCGCACACCTAATCACCGGCCTCGATGCTTTCACAGCGGAGAAGCTGATCACTTATACCACCAGTGCCCATATCGCTGTCTTGGGCTTCGCAGCTTCTCTGTGTATTCGCCGCCACCCCGTTACGGCCAGCGACCCCGCGACATAGAAAACTATCTCTCCCAGCAGCATGCACCACCGGTATTCTACCGCACGGTCTCTCAGGCCCCGTCGGGAAAACTAGCCGAAGGGACCACTGGGGGCGGGTTCGCTGAGCGTCGAAGCGCAGAAGAGCTTCTATTGACGCTGAACCGTACAGAAACTGGTCCGACATCACCTGCTGCTGCAAAGGATAGCCGGCTTTCACTCGACAAAGCAGAGACAATTGATGGTTGTGCAGTTAATGCGTTAGTGGACACTGGCGCAGACTATTCGATACTAAGCGGCAAACTGATAACGCAGCTGAAGAAAGTAATCACGCCGTGGTATAACTCGCAGATTCGGACAGCTCGTGGCCCCGCTGTTACTCCACTGGGCACCTGCACAACTAGAGTACAAATTCAAGGGTATACATTCGTAGCAAGCTTCCTTGTTCTACGCAAATGCTCCTATGACGTCATTCTGGGAGTTGACTTTCTACAGGAAAATGGAGCTATCATTGATCTGCAAGAGCGCCGCATCACATTCTCAGCCCAGCGAGCAATCAACGTGCAGGATGACGTAAGGCGTGCCACGCACTCCGTATTTCTGAACAGAGCGTGATGCTTCCTCCACGAGCAAGTGTTGTAGTTGACGTCACATGCTGTGGTTTGGGCTATGACGATGTGGCGGCCGAGACAAACTTAGAACACCTCCTGCAGCAAGGCATTTGTGTAGCTAGAAACGAACGAACGTGCTTAACTCCTGGTGGTTCCTCGAGACATGCGAGACGACGTCCACTTCGCTTGCCATGACGAACCCACATCCGGTCATCTAGGCTACTCACGGACACTTGCCAGAGAGGGCGAGAAGTACTATTGGCCAGGACTTTCGGCAAGCGTCAAGAAGTACCTCAAGGGCTGTCGGGAATGTCAGCACCGAAAGCAACCATCTGTTAAGCCAACTGGTTTGCTTCAGCCCATTGAAGCACCTTTCATGCCGTTCGACCAAGTCGGCATGGACATTCTCGGGCCATTTTCTCTGTCTGCGGACAGCAACAAATGGGTAATCGTCGCCACCGACTATTTCACACGCTACGCTGAGACGCAGGCGATCGCACGAGCCACGGCTTCTGAGGTAGCAAAATTTTTCATGCGCCACATCGTGTTACAACACGGTGCTCCTTCCAGTATAATAACGGACAGAGGGACGGCATTCGCGGCGCAGCTTATGGACGAAGTTTTCAAAGTAAGCAACACCAGACACCGAAAGACAAATGCGTACCACCCGCAATCCAACAGACTTGCCAAGCGACTGAATAAGACCCTCGCAGACATGATCTCAATGCACATCGACGTACAGCACAAAACATGGGACCCGATTTTACCTTATGTGACCTTCGTGTATAACACCGCTGTGCAAGAGACCACGCGATTCACACCATTTCAGCTTCTCTACGGCCGCGAAGTGCAGACCATGCTGGACTCGTATGTTACCGTGTCAAGATGACGAGTTGGCAACTGGCGCCGAAGAATTCGCAGAGCATGCTGAGGAAGCCCGGCAGATCACGCGACTGCACATCGGCCAGCAACAGCAGGCAGACGCACGACACTATAACACCCGCCACAGAGAAGTGTTCTACTACCCCGGAGATCAAGTTTGGGTGTAAACACCCGTCCGCCGCCATGGCCTTAGTGAAAAGTTACTGAGCCGGTACTTTGGCTCGTATAAAGTGTTAAGCCGCGTCAGTGACATGAACTAAAAGTGGTTTGGACTCAACACCCCTGGCACGGAGCAGGACACGAACGAGGGCAGACGTTCATGTGTTGCGCATGAAACCAATTATTGCGCATTGTGTAACTTTTTCTTTACCGTACATCGCTCTTTGTGCTTTTTATTTAATTTTGTTAACTTGCTTTGTTTATTGAAGTTCCATATATTAGCATGCTTCTTAATTTCTACTTTCGCTTAATTTATCCGAATTTCCAATTTCTTTTTTTTTTCACGTGCCTATGTTATAGTATGGGGGTGGTGCTATGTACTTTTTTTTCCTTATTTTGGTACTTTTCTTTCTTTTCAAAAGGGGAAATAATGCGACCCGCACATAGTAGGTGACGGCAAGAGGTAATGCCACCCGCACGTAGACTGCAAGAACGGCTCTCAATCTGGAGGAAAAAAGATCTCTTGCTTTTTCTCTGCTCGAAAGCCAGCCATGATTGTCCTGGAGCTAGCTACTCGGTGGTTTAATAAACCCCCCAGTACTTGTGATTTATCGTGACAATATCACACACCGTGATTAGAAAAAGTGTATGGAACATTCGAATTTTCACCCAACAGACACATGAACTTGGCTGAGGAATTTCACAAATTTGTATCTCGTGGTTTCGCATCGCTGAGACTCTTCTGTAAGATGTTTATAATGCAGTGGGCTCGCAAAAAGCCTGCAACGGACTGGCCTGCATTTTCGTCAATGTGGCCAGATCTCGCACACACATTTAGATTTTTGGGAGATTTTTATGGCAACCCAACACACTGAAAAAATGGTTGAAATCTGGGAGTCTCCCGGACAATGCGGGAGACTTTGCTAGTACGTGATAACACCACTACATATAGTTCTCTCCTGGTGGCGGAATATAGCACAACACTGTTTTTGTGGCCTCCGTGACCAGCTGCGGCAATGCGCTGTAGCCAATCGCGGAAGCCATGCTATCTTACTAATTTTTTTTTATTGGAAATGAAATATTTTTTGTAAATTTCAGGCAAGATTCATAAAATCGTACGTGCAATCGAAATTCGTACATTTTACGGGAAAATCGGAAGAGTTGGCAGGTATGCAACAGACGTCAGTGATAAAGCTGACAATACTGCAAATTTTTTGAACAAGCTTGAAAATTCAGATGCTTTCACAGAACTGCCACAAGTCTAGGCTTTATTGTCACCCCATAAGTAACGATTTAGACATTATTTCGTCAAGTTTTAGCACAAGGATATTCTCGAGTTTCCATTCTGTGCCGTAAACCTGTTAATTTTGATATTCAGTGCACAAAAATTTTCTTATTGTCCAGTACAAGACAATAACTATGCACACTATCGCTTGGTTCCAAGCACACTTACATCAAAGTTTTAACTCTCTCACCAACCTCGACTACCTCGCCCACTCCGAAGTGCACATACTAACTCTTTATGTGTGATGGGAAGCCTTGTCGCAGTGATGGGTTAAAGAATTCTGGGACACATTATTAACATTTAATTCACAAAGCACTTGTATCTGAAAAAAAGAATATTTCCTCCACCACACTAAAAGCTCACGAGACCACATGCGATGACCCTTGGGATGCTACAAACTAATTCTTATCCAAATCTCGATTTCATGCACTGTCTATTCGAAGGGACTTCAGCTCGCAGTACCCTTGCTGCGGGGAACATGCGGCTTAAATCACAAGCTTTGATAGTGCTCCTTGTTATGTGGGATAAGGACCTCTCAGAGCAGGAATAGAGCTTGGCCCTCAAGAGCTCGGAATATCACCATCAACTTTTGGTTGTCCAGAGAGCCTGCGATCCGGCGGTTAGGTTAGGTCTGTCTCCCCATGTGGGAGCGGCCGCAAGGGTGGCAGTTCTCCAGATATTTAAATAAAGTTCTTCGTACCATATGCCCTACAGATGTCTTACAATCTTTATAAAAAGCAAGTTATAAAACACTATGTAACGTGCAAACAAATATGGATCCCTTGACGGCTCGCCAATGGCTGAGGATGTCGGTGCGAAAAACGTGATTTTTATTTGTTTTGAAACGGTCTAAAGATGACTGACGACAACTGCTCAAAAAGTGAAAGCCGAGGAAACGAAGCTCAAAGAAATTGGACCTAAAAGCTAAGAAAATAGAACTCTTATGGAAGATCATTACATTTTGCAATAGAGAAATGCAGCTTTGATGCTGTTTTGAGCTCCGATCTGTCCTCTCTACAATGATGCCAGTATGTAGCACTGTGCCAACGGAAGGCTGCAGATTTGCACTTTCTAAAGCCTAATTTTCTCATCACTTTTGATGACAGGGCACTGGTAAAATGCTTTTTCCTCAACTTTTACTGCTTATTTTGGTGAACTACTTCACCATGACATGAAGCATAGTCTGTTATGCAGAAAGGAAAAGAATTTTGACCCAATTTACCATTCTCATTGCCATATTCTTCCCTTAAATTTAGCACTCTTGTGGCAATGTGCCTTTAAGAGCGTTAGCTTATCTTTTGTTATCTTTTGTAGTATTTGTGCTTCACGCAGAAAAGTTCACCAAGCCTCCAGTTAGTTGCACGAAGTAAAATTGGTTCTCGTATATGTACACTCGCATCTTCTTTGCAGTCTTTGTAACATGGCAACATAAACTTGAATCACAAAAGCAACATCAAGTATAATTAGTCTTTTAATATATGTAATGTATATACATTAATGTAACAGCAATCTAAAAAAAAGAAAACTGCAGGTTCAAAACGTTGCAAGTAAAAGCTAAATGCACATGTAGAGGCCAACACATTAAAAAGTCCGCCGTTCTGGATACCAACGACTATGTGTAAAGAAAGCTTAAATACAAATGTAACAGACAAAGCAATTTTTCTTTGTTAGTCTTCATATTGTAGTTGCACCTGTGACATAGATATGGTTTTACGTATAAAGCGTTGTAAACGCTCAATTTGCTTTGGCCATGGGTTAGTCTGGCTGCTGTAAAATGTACGTTCGCAACCTCAAATCAAGCATACAGTCCAGTGGTGGTGGTTTGGCACACTGCTGTACTGTTTCTGAACTCATGCTCCCTTCGTTTTTGGTTCATGATGGCTACTGGTTTCCTATGCGTGGGCTGAGCCATGGCTAGTGCTGTGGATTTTGTCGTGACTGTGACTTGCTGCAGGCTTTGGATTTGACAAGGCTTGATCCAGGTACCGTTTTCCTTCAATGTACAGCATACTTTCTGCATAAAGGACAAGAGGACAAGTCATAATTAGTAAGACTTTTTTTTTATAGTGCAACAAGCACTTAAGTAGATTTAAATATCAGCCAAACCTCCATTAAAGCGATGCACAACTGCAAGTTAATGGAAGCGAATATGCACAATTGAAATGCTGTACTATGATGGCAACTTCATTTCTTGCACGTGCTTGTACCATATGTTCCTATCTCTAACTATCTGAAATATAATAAGGTTTAAAGAAACACGTCTGTAGCACAAGTGCGAGAACATTTTTCCAGTATTCCTGCAATGACACCAGTTCTTTAGAGATCTACAATTGAATTTTTCAAACTTCAATTGAATATTGGGATTTAAGGCATATTCCATTTTAAGTGTAAATATTTAAAACTGGAACATACTTCAGGCTGAGCACGAGCAATGCTGTCCGTTGCACCTAGTTTCATTCAACCTGCAAATATGTGTACTGGATTTTGTGGCATGGCGCACTACATGATTATAACATTTTACTATCCCAATGATGATGATGATGCAAGATGAGGCCATTTGATGGGCAAAGCACCAAGATACTTCACCATCTTTACTATGCATGCTGTTTTCTGCATTATTTGTACTCTGTGCCCATTTTTGGAGTGTGTTTACCAATAAGGTTACCAAGAAAGCCCGCTAGTAAGCGAGCAAACTTCTGAGCAGTGCATATTGCTAACAAATGTACGATGCATTCATGACTGAACCTTGCATATAAGGAGAAGCACAGTTTTAGCATTTCCCGAGAGAGATTTTCTCGTAAAATCAAAAGCAGAGCCTGCACCGAGTGCCAGGTATATGCTTTTGTTTCTAGAACTTACCAGGGTAAGACCTGGGGATCACTCTGGGAGCTGGATTTTCTCCATCAAGAGAGAAAGTAAAGTGGAAAACATTCGTTATTTCCTTCGTGCCTTTGACTGGCTTGATCACTGTTGCGTTCACATTGACTTGGACAAAGTTATCCCGGGTGTAAACAACCTGCGTAAGAATGGTGACGGACATAGTCTTAGTTATGGCGAGAAACTTGAAAAGCCCACCAGAAGACTTTATATATTGACACGTTTCTTTTCTCAAGTTTTGTTATCACCTCGTTACACTATGTTCAGCGCAAACTGTGCCGACGTTATTCGAAAAGGTTCAAGATTTCAGTAGATCATTTTGTTAAGATTACGCCCACTTTGGGAACGTCGCAGATTTTTTGGGAACCTACGCCGCCACTAGCGATAATGCTAGAATATTCTATGGCAAGGGTATAAATGCCAACGCGCTTCGCCGTTTGTCAGTTGATCGACGACCGACGCTCAGTTCGCCAATATCAGTGCCAGTGTCGCTATAATCTCCATTTCCTTTTACGTGGCCACAAGTTCGGCTGTATAAACAGTTTCATCTTTGACCTACTGTCTCCTACCGTTATTGTCACGACCTCATGATAATATTTTCTCGTTTTACCAGAAGGGTGATAGCCCAGGCACTAGCACTTGGTTTTTTTTCTACATGAAATTTTTACAAGTGGTAGTGAGCATTTTTCAACCAAACCTGCAGAGCTCTCGCTTAGCTCCAACAACTCTATCGTCTTGAAAGAGTCTTTCCAAATTATGTCAATTATTGGTAATGTGACCACGTCCATACAAGCTGCAGTTACAATTCTGGCCTAGTGGTCTATTTCTAATACCATGCTACCTGCTTGGAGCAACAGTTCTACTTGCCGAGTCAAAGCTGCATGTGAAAGAGTAAACATCCTGACAGCAAAGAGATTGTGAAAACGTGAGATAGAAAATAGAAGCGTAAATAATGAGACTGCAAGAAAACCAGTAAATCTGTAATATGTATGTGTGCCAGTGACTGTAATGCACTACAGTTGAACCCCTTTGTAGGAGACACTGGTGTAAGAGATAAATGGGTGTAAGAAATACCAGTGTAGACAGACCAGAGTACATAATTGGTTGTAGATGATTGACACATGCGATGCGCTGTCTGAACACAAAGGCGCACAAAAAACACGATAGTATACAACACGAGCATGAACTAACAACAAACTGTTAATTCTGAACAGTTAGGCACACTGGTGTTGATAATACTGACACGCTGTCTGTAGTGTTCAGAGGGTGTGTCACTCAAGTGGAAAACATTTGTGATTTCCCTTGTGCCTTTGTCAGGTTTGATCACTGTTGCATTTACATTGACTTGGACAAAGTTGTCCTGGGTGTAAGCAACCATCGGTGTTCAGACTTCCAACCCGCTGTCTGAACTCGACATTAGTTTGCCTACAGTGGAATTGAGATTGATGAGAAAATCCATACATGATGGTACCCTGCTTATTGGGAACACCTCATAAGTCGAGAATTACTCCCCAGTGCATGTCCCTTTCAAAGGGGTTCAACAGTACCTGCAACTGTAGTAGTATTTTTTTAATGGCAATATCATTTGACTATAATAGCATGCAATGTTAACGGTGGCATCAAATTAAGTACTATTCCAAAATACAAAGCACAATGTGTTGATGAGGACCACTGACTCAGCTAGCGTACGTGAAGTAAAGAGCGTGAAATTGTAAGGCATTGACTAGCGTTTTTTCTCAGCAATCACCTCACAATGTGTGCACATACACACAAAAAAAAATTTCGGCCTTCACACCCTATTAGCATTCCATACCTGTGATTCATAGTGGAGCAGAGAGCCCAACTCCACAGGCCTCCTGAACCAGATGTCATCTGTGTGGTATGTCTTGGGGCGACGTCCACTGTGACGTAGAAAGGTCGTTAGTTTCCATGACACTGCACCTGCTCCTAATTGGTAAATTTGGACTGTGGAGATTACACCAACACTAACTCTGATACATTATTCAGGAGACAAATTCAGCTCGTCCAGTTTAGATTTAATAGAGAGTAGCTGAAAGGCTTGATTTTGCTATAGAGTGGAATATCATTATAATAAAGACAATCAATTTTATATGCATATCTTTAGATGTCAAACCAAATTATTTCAATCTATTAAAGTTTTATTTCACAAACTAATGAATTGATTATATAAATAGCATTACTATGTTGTCATATCAAGATCACAGTTAGAAGCAGTCGAGTTATAGCCAAGAATAAAAAGCAGGGTTCAGGAAACTTTTTATTGAATAGAGCAAAATGGTGGGTATTTTCTATAAAAAGCCATAATGATATGGATTAAGTAGTTGTTGAAAATGGTAACCTCAAGCTTGTTTCACAATTTGGAAAGCAATGTCAAGCAGCCAATAATCATGGCAAGGTTTATTACAATGACTAGAAATTTACAACTTGCACTAGTTATCTACTTTTCAATTTGCTTAACATTAATTGATGACTGAGATGCCTTAAATAGTTTCGTACGGTGTAATAACATCGCAGAATTGAAAGAAAGTAATACTGACCTGAGGATGTACGTTGTTGCCCATGCCAGTTCAAAGGCATTTCTCATGAGAAAGCCACCAAACACCTTGTTGTAGAGATTCTCAAACTAGACACCCAAAGGAACGAGAAAAAGCACTGGCATTTAGTGGTGAAAAAATAAAACTGACCAACTTCTGCTTATTACAATTAAATGCCTTCAGGGAAGTATCGATAATAAATTCTTGCCTTTATTTATCTCATTACTGAACTCTGCCGAGCTGGTAGATATGCCAGTGGCTGATCCAGAAGAGGGCGGTAGAGGTGATTGCCCCCCCCCCCTAAAGTCTGTGTCAGCCCCCCCCCCCCCCATCACTTCTGTGCTCGTATACCACCTCCTGTCACCAATTAGAACAAATGAGTGAAACTAGTGTGAGCACACATAAATGGTATTCATGCTATGAAGAGGTTTCTCTGCTAATAAAAACAAAACACCCCCTTCCCAGGTGTTACTTTAGGCGCCCCCCCCCCCTAAAATGAGTGGCTGGATCCGCCCCTGAACTATGCCTTGGAGCCTCAATTCCTGAAGAGCAGAAAAAAATTGCTATTTTGTGATGGCTGAGAAACCAGGCGACAAATTGACAGTTGTCCTCCATTCAATCCAAAATGACCAGCATGCTGATAAGCCAGGCACACTGCCTGCCTCACTTCTTCGTCATGATTTTCAGCTAATACAGTGCGCAGCGCATTGCAGCCACCTGTGCCTGCTCAGGCATGTTGGCTGCCCCAAAGCATACTGTGGGCGGCGATTTCAGCTGCACCAGGCATTGGAGCTTATCATCAGGGCTGAGCTCATCATGGCACGAAAGTGACCTCGACGCTCTACTCGTTGGCGATTTCGTGCAGCAAGCCTATATATTCAATGATTGCCATGCTGGGAGGGGTGCCCTGCAAGCTGGTCAGCCAAGCCATTGTCTGAGACTTGCAATTGCTGCTGGCTGTGGCAATTGCAGGCCTCAGACAGGGCTCGGCTAACCAGAATGAAGGGTACTTCTCTTCGCATGGCGGGCACTGACTATGTTGGCTTGCTGAGAGAGAGGTACTCTGTAGGCTGACCAGCCTACAGGATATGTCACTCAGCATGGTGGGCAAAGGGAGATTTCAGTCGGCAACGCCATGACGAACGGCAGAGCAACAGTAATCGAGCTTGGTGAGCTAAGGAAGATGTTTTGTTGCCAGCTGAGACGAGAACCTTGCGCACATAGTTGGGAAGTCGCTGCAGTATGAGCTCACAAAGTAGTCTGCTGTCAGCGTTGATGGTTGCAGCGTTTGTCATATGCAGTAGCTGCCTAATGGCGCAGTAGTTGAGAAGAGGTTCAGTTGCCAAGTTCCGTGGCGTGCAGTAGCTGCTGCAGTCGCCGAGGCTCTGATGGCATGAGACGGCTGATGAGCAGGTGCTTGAGCGTTGTGTAACTGTTCTCTGCAGGCGGAGCGACAGTAGATCACGTATTCCTGTCGCTATAATCAAAGGGAGGCTAGCGACCATGCTGAACTGGCAATTAGCCTTGCCTGGGTTGCCAATGTTCAGATGCGGTGAAGAAATACAGCCAAATGGCGTTAATCCCAACCCTCAACTGTCTTTACCTTGGCTCTTTGTTCTTTTTGTTCAACTCGCCCTTCCCTTCCCCACAAGGTGAGAGAGCTGAGTAGGCGAGGGAAGAACTGGTTAGGAGAGGACAACTGCAACTCTGTCGCCTTGTCTGGTCGCCGCCACCACAGTTTAATGTGACCACTTCAGAATAAACGTTAACAAGCTGTGACTTAGGGTGTTGTGGTGTAATGCTACGTGGTAGGGGTGCGTGCTACGTGGTAGGGGTGCACACGTTCCATGGCTCCCCTACAAGAGCGCAACTGACATGATGCATGAGGACTTTGTGAAAGGCTGGGCGTGCGCGTGTATTGGACAGTTGGGGCGTTGAGGGCTGAACGGTTGTTAGCATGTGCGGTGTCCTTGAGGACCTTGAGTTGCGTGTTTAAGTGCTGATCGTTTTTGTACTAATAAATGTTTTTTTGAGGCAATGCGGCGTTCCGTCATCTGGCCAGATGGCAGAAACCCCCAATGTGTAAAGAAGAAAGCTGTTCGCATCACTAAATCCTGTTGTGGCAATCCCGTGATTCGAGGCATTACTGACAGGTACACACATGCTATAAGTGTGCAGTGAAATTCCGAGTTCATTCAACAGTCAGCGGAACAAGAGGGAGAGTGGGTTACCCTGCATTTGTAAGAGGCGTTCACAATCGAAATGGCTCAACTTGAATCTCTCAACAACACAGTCAATGGCCCTCAATTACTGCACTAGGTGTCAGTGATAGGTGTGCTCTTAAGTGGTTTGCGATATCATGTTATCACCACCTCCACTTTAGGTAATGTGGACAGTTTTCTACGCTTTTCTTGTTTGAAGTTGCACGACATCCAATGTGAATTTTGAACTTACTACACTCATAAACAAAGCTGTAATTATTTACTCGTGGTGCTTTCAAGAAACTGAGGCTTCATACTAGCATTACGATGTCAAGAATTCAAAAAAAGAGGAAAAGTAGATAATTTTTTGTAAGTAGGTCCTTAATTTTGTACTACTTACAGTAGTAGCAATTTAGTCTTGTAATCAGATTTTTTGCAAGACAGAGACCGCCTGTCCTGTCTACAGGTCATTTTATGTGTGTGTCTGTGTGTGTGTATCTTTTGCACTACCAAAATGAATGCCATACAGTCCAGCTCAACTTAAATATGTCCCTTTAAAGGGGCTCTGAAACACTTTTTCAAGTAACCATGGAATGAACTCTCAGGAAGAGCCTATTGCCTCACGAATTAAATGGCGCAAAAAATTTTTAAATCCGTCCAGTGCGAGTGGGGTAACAAAGATTTGTCGCATGCTGCGATTGAATTCTCCCTTCTCTCTTCCCGACGAAAGTGCTGGAAGCTAAGCAGGAAGCAATGGCAGGCGCAAAGAAAAACGGCATGCATGCCTCGTGACCTTGAGCATTATTTTCTTTTCTTTCGAATGCACGGCTTTTTCAGTGTGATCGTGTGTGCACGCGTGGATAAGTCGCAGCCTCCTGCGGCAATCTCTGTAACAACCGAGCGCACCATGTTCAAATCAGCCAATGGCTGATAGATGGGCTCACTACGAGTGATTTTTGGGCTTATTTCAAGATTTGTTGAGAAAAGAGAAAGCAATTTTTAGCCGACTTTGTTAATTTATTGTGAATTCCAAGCCGCGTGCTGCACTATAATATTTGGCTCCCGTGTTGGGAGCCTCTACTACCGATCAGAAGCACTTTCTGACCATGCTCAAAAAGTGTTGCAAGGCCCCTTTAAGTACATAGATTCACTGATAAGCAGCTCAGAAGCATTCGGGGTTCCTGTTCTTGCAGATTTAGAATACATTTCAACAAAAAAAAAAAAAAAAAACGTCCTGTAGGTCAGTCTTTTAAACAGACTCCCTTTGTAGTCTTCATAGTTGCACCAGCCATAGTGTGTGGTCACAAAAAAACTTTAACGTGCTACTAAGGAACAACTCTACGAAGGCAGTCAAAGCACTGATGCAGGCTAGTTGGTTTGAGTCACTTGTGAAATTCATATTCTTAGCACAATGAAGAACCAGAGGGAGACATAGAAGGAACACATAAATAGGACGGGCGCTCCTCTACAAGAGCACAAATTTCACCCACATAATGTGCCCCCTACTAACACATTCACTCAACGCTTGGCCACAGTGTCAAAATGTTCATTTTGCCTTTATAGTTGTACAATCGTGGGTCTTTGCTGTATTATAGAGCTGATGTCTGTCAATGTTACATGAAAAATTCTTGTTGCTTCCAACTACAAACACAGATGTGCCATCGCTCTGGAGTTCTAAAAAAAAAGGTGCGTGGCTTACTCGTGGGTCACTATGCACCCGATATATACGACATGTCGTCCTCAACTAAGCTATGACATAAGAGTCATTAGGACTTAAACATTTAAGGCAATTATAATGAATGTGTTATCTTTCAGAGCGCTTCGTTACCTCAGGCTGACAGATGACCACGTTGGTCAGCTTTGCATCCTGCATCCAAATGGCACCGACAGGACACTCATCAGACTTTAAGATGTATGTCCTGCAATAAAGAGACACAATGTCAGCATTAATTGGCTGCAGCTACAGGGCCCCCAAGACATATGCTTTAAACAATGCATTTTTGTATCACAACAATTATTGTCACACCTGTGCACACCTTTTTTTCCTTAATGTTCCCTTTATACTTTCCTGCTGGGGAATCCCGTCAAAATAGAATACAGTGAACCTAGTATTCTCACACTAATTTTGACAAAAAAAATAATGGGTGGACAGTTTTAAAAGGGTAGTATAGCCGAGCATTGATACCAAGGACTTAAAGAGCTGAGGAAACTCGCCGAATTGCTCGGAACCGCATCCATACACAGCTGGAGACCAACACTTGCCCAAGCTGTGCCAGTTCCCAGTATGGCTGTCTTTTTCTGTGTGCCTGCTGTAGCAGAGCAACATTGTGGACATCATTACAATGAATACCTTCTGCAGATTTCAGGAAGCTCATTCCTACTTTCTTTTAATGAAACTTATGCACACAACGTCCGGACAAATTGACAGCGCTATGCAACACACTACCATGAGGCAGAAGAAAAAAAAACAGAGGCGAAACTGTTTCTTAACCAGCTCAGCATGTGGAATAGCTGATGAAGCATTGTAAAAGTGGACAATTTGGAACCAACCATAACTAAAATCGGAATGCGTTGAACCTAAATCTGATTGAACTGACATATTTTTCACTCCAAGACTTCATTATAACAAAACTCATCTGTACTTACACATATAAGATTGAATATGATTTTGTGTACTGAAAATGCGCAACACTAGAGGTTGTCTGTTATCAATGGGATGCAAGCAGCTTACTCTGGATCAAAGTCTTCCAGAAAAAGCTTGTGAAGGAGATCTCTCTCTTCTTGTGTTGGTGGTTGCTTAAAAATGCCACTTTCCTGGAATTTTTTTCTTCGTGCAACACTGGCTGCAAGACATTGAATATACACCAATTTTCACTTGACCTTTCACCCCTTGCGCTATGCTTCTTAATTATACTTGTAGACAACTTTCTGCAGCTATACAGCCAAAGCTACAGAAGAGGAATGTGAGCTTGTGTGAAAGCGCTATTTCACAAAGTCCCAGATTTGACAGCCGCTTTTACTGCAATGAATCGAAAACCCTGTTTAATTTTAGCCTCTTAGGAATCGGCAGAAAAAAAAATATAGGTCAGTGTTAATTTTCCATTGATACCATTGATATCTGCTGAAACTCAAAACTGCAAAAGTAATCCCTTACCTTAAAAACATCTGAAAACAATGACTTGGAAATATGTAAGCTGCAAGCTTAAAGAGTGGTTCTGCAACACCTTTAGAGCATGGTCAGAAAATACTGTCAATTGGTATTTGAGCCTCTTGAGAACACATGAGGCAAACATTAAGTGTAGCATGCAACCTGCATTTTACAATTATTTCTTCAATAAAAAAAGTAAAGAAAGTGCTCAAGGTCATGACATGTTCTAGTAAAAAGATTCTTCTTTTAGCCCCCCTCCCCCCTCTTTGTCATTTCACTTCCTGTGCAACATTCAATGAACTCACTAGTACGAAAACGGAAAGAAAGTGCTTGAAGTGTGCGACAAATTTCTGTAACTCTGCTCATACTTGACAGGTTGTAAAAATTTTCGTGGTAGTTGATCTGCCATGCAATAAGCTCTTTTAATGCAGACATTCAACCATTACTCAAGAACGTGTTGCAGGGGCTCTTTAAACAAGCATAGCAGCATGTATCAGAACTACTTCACTTTAATTTTTGCATGGTTTTATGCAATGCTCAAATAATGCAGATAATGCATTGTGCATGCATTTTTTTTTGCAGCTCACTTCTGCCACATTCGAGTATGAAATAGACTGTCCTGTCCCTTCAACAAGACTGAAGTTATTCAATCGTGCTAAATTATTTTTCGTCTCAATACAGGTAACAGTAAGTCATCACCCATAGACACTACTTAATGCCCACTTTAGGTTGAAGACCTTCTCCGGTAAAGTCCAATTACTCACATTGTACTAGCTCATTTGCTGATGCGAGTTGAATTTTGGGTGCTATACTTGTCAAAACTACACTTTCAAGTGAACTTTAAAGACGTGCATATTAATGTCTGTATGATGCTTTACTACAACACCAAATGCAGCGTAAATGCATGCATATAATGAAGATTAGTCCACCTCACCTGCTCCTTCATCAAAAATAGCTTGCTCTTCTTCATTTTTCGGTACAAGCTTATTTACGGGAACAGTTCTGGGAAATGAAAAAAAAAAAGGAAACATATTCAGCACCACTACTTTGCTTATTATGGTTCATTATGAAGCATTCTTTAGTTTATTATATAGTAGCACAAAAAAGAGAGATCAGACTTCACTGGTTTCCTTAGCGTTGATCTCATGTACTGCAACAGCACCACTTTTTATAACTTAATTTACATAATTGTTTCTTTTTAATTAACACAAAGGATGACTCATACTCACTGGGTGGGAGTTGCCAAAGCAAAGATCATTATCCTCTGCATCTTTTATTCACTCCTTCAACATTCCATGAGGGACTTAACATACAATGAAGTACATATACTATATGGTGCAATCTAGCCACTGAAAATCGAGTCTCAATAAATGCCCGTGCAAGTTAGTATGTCACATTGCTCTTTGATGATCCTTTGTATGCCATGATGCATGGTTTAGGTCAGAGCTCCCAAACTCAACTTAGCCAGCAGGCCATAATCGCGCAACTTTATGTGCAAGGGTTGAGAAAGTGAAGAAGGTAGAACTGGGGGAGAGAAGAGAGGGAGGGGGTGGTTTATACAAACTGCCAGCAAACTTTGCCATTTGAAACAAAATACCCCCACATTTCATAAACAAAACATTTCTGATGAGATTTGGTGCAGCATGTTGATACTTATCTTTGAAATAACTTAAACTTGCCTGAAAATTCTGAAGTATCGAGTTGTTTTAGGATTACTGATTAACACACACGGTGACTGCACAAGGCGTCTCATGAACACGATGTTTGAGAACTGTCATGTTTGAGTAGCTCATGAACATATTTAATTAAATTTTAAACATACGGAACGGAGAAAGTTGTGAGCGCTTCAGGCCACAAGCGAGGGGTTTGGTGGCCACATGGGGCCTACAGTCCACATAAGTGAGATCCCTGGTTTAGACAATGCTATCCACTAAATGTACCAGCCCGAGTACACCCCCAAATGCGGGTCTGTGCTATGCTTACTACCCATCAACCCTTTAACCTTTAACCCTTTACTGCTGTCATGAATTCGGGACAAACCGAAAAACTTCGAGCAAGCAAGTCACAAAATGCGTCACGAACGTTGCCTGTAATGTACTCAAGCGGAACGTCAATTCCAGTATAAAAAATCTAGCACTGTCTCGTTTAGGTTATTCTATGCTAGAACCAATTGTTTTGTAGCTTATGGCTCACTTCTTCATTCTTTCTTGCTTGGGTAATTAAGTTCTATCTTCAATAATTTTGTTTATTTGGCAAGAACACACACAATATGTGCCACAGGACATGTTTCGTAGTTCTGAAGTGCGTTTTTGTTGCAAAATCCTCGCTTATGTGACATATGAGGAATTTGCGACCTTCAAAGTATGCATCAAAGTTGCATTTTAGATCATTTAACTGCAGAATCAGTTCAAGGTTGCTATTTAAAACTGGAAATAAAAACACTTTTTATTTTGTTTGACTGTTTCATGAATGAATGAATGAGATGAACTTTATTTGGACCAGGCTCTATGTACTTCAGTCCTAAGGTGGGTGGCCTCCTCAGTACAGGTAGCCATGACTCACTGCCCCCACCCAAGCCCAGGTCACCAATCGTAGCTGGTTGTCAGGGTCTTACGTCACCAGCAAAGCCTCGTACTGGTCTTTGTATATTTTCTCTGGATTCGTTTCTCTTCGTTTGCGTTTGCACTTGGCGGTGACGACGGTGGTATGTCCAGATTGTTGCGACACTCCAGTACCATGTGGCGTAGAGTGTTGCACGTGGCAGTTTCATAATTCAGGCATTAAAGGGTTAATGCCCGGATACAATGTTTGTATGAGCCATGCTTGAAGCTTGTGGCTTATCACCAGTGCAATGCATGTCTAATTTGAGCTGCTGCTGCCATTTTCAAAAGTGTATTAAAGAAAAATCTAACTCCTTCGAAGAGCAATGTCCATACGAAACAAACACAACTTGAATCGCATACATTACAGAACTGCTCCGTACCATACTTGTAAATACACATACCACATACATCATTGAATGAAGAGTGTGTGTGCTGTACCTTGAAGCAAGTGACCACATGTATTGCTCAGCAATAGCTCAGTGCTTAACATACTTGCCTCCCAATGGCACATTGTCTAACTGGCATGGGCTTAAATCCCAGTGGCGCTGTTATGTACATTCATATTACTCATGCTGTGGCAACTGCGAAGCTGTGTAGGTGTGACGAGGGGCCCCGTAATGACACGTCATTGCTTTACTAACACTAAATGTTAACGTCAATGTTAAAGATGTGCACGGTACACACGGATTTAAAGCTGAGTGCTAAACTTTTAGGACACCCTGCATTCCAAAAATCAATTATCAATAAAATCTAAAAATAACATTGACATTCTTTTAGTCACTAGAGGTATAAATTATCAAAAAAAGGTGAATGGCAAGACAGTCAAATTTCATTTGTCTTTCTTCAATACTGAAACATAAATTCACTCAAGAATTTCTTAAAATGAAAGAGCTCCCAGTTTTTATGCCTCAAGGCATTGAAACACTTACTTGGTGGCATTAGCTTCCATAGCGACCATCACGAACTTAGCAGTGAGCAAATTTCTGGGTTGTTCCGGGACCAGCTGCAGCAATAGACGACTGCTTTTATTGTGCATAACACGACCTAACGCGACTTCTGAGATTATTTACAGCATGGCAGTGCATATGTACAGATGGATAAACACACTATTAATGGTGTTGCTTACTTGCTGACTAAAATACATAACTTAATATTACACTTTCCCACTAGTTCAGCACACAGTTTTACATCTAGTATTCTGAAACATGCACCACAATCCTAGAAGTTACTTTCATGTATCATTTATCATCATCAAGTCCACAAAGATAATAAGTAAAATTTCCTATGTTCCCTTGTTCCGTGCTATATGCTATCTTTCCATTAAATATACATATGCACCAGTTCATCAAAATAAAATGCTATTGCTGTTCAAAATAGAGTAAGAAGTGCTGAATTTACTAGTAAATTAATCTTAACTCCACAGATAATGTGCAGTGATGTTGAAGCTAGCTAGAGACGCACCACAGTATTGCCATGGGTACATGTAAAGTCTCCGCTAATAAAACGTGATGAAATAAAACAGTGACCAAACAAAGCAGAGAGCCTCCTTCGAGGTCCATATTAAAAAATCACATATCGGCACATCAGGATGACATTCTTCCGCAATATTTCACAAGATAACTTACGTGTTGGAGCTCCATGGTGACCTCCATGGATGTCTTGCCAACCCAAGAAATGTGACCACAAAGCTTGAGGTCGTGCCGCGGTCGAATATCCATGTCATCACTGTGTATGCTGTCCACTAGAGCAGTCACCATGTTCACTGGCATGGGTACCCCGAAGCTGAGGCCTGGGTACTGTACATACCGGTACGACAGCCACACTGTGGATTTCATTAAAACAGAAAAATCGAGCCAGGCATGTTAGAAAATGCAAACATGTTTGGAGCCGAATCTACTGCACAATGCTAGCCACTTGAAAAAAATTCTGTTCATATTCATTTTAATATTTGGTTTCAATAAATAGCTTCAAGAAAAAGAAATTACCTGCATGATGAACCATAGCGTGTAACCAGAGCCTTGAAAAAGGTGTCTTCTTGCCAAAACAGTACTTTAATGAGGCTTCCCTCGTTTTTACACTGTAAATCAATTCAAGCTTTCCTTTTGTTGCGGCTACTCCTTGAAAGCATACGCGTATCACTAAGCTTTTAGTTATAGTAATGAAAATCGCTTGGAGCTTCTAAACAATTGCTTAAAGAAATGAAGCAATTAACATATCCTACAGAAAGTTCACATTGATTCAAATGCCGTAGAAGTGTCGTGATGTTGGCTAGGTTTTCAGTGCAAAAAAAAGGACTTGTAGCTCCTTTCTTTTCTGTCTCTCTCCTTTTTATTTTTTTCTCTGTAAAAGTGAATGTAAATAAAATAACACAAGCACCTTTCGCACAACACTTACTACTTGCAGACACTAAACATATTGCACGGAAGCTGGCTTTAACAGAATGTTTTGCCTAACATCAGCTTCGCAACACTGCTTACACAGCTTAGTTACAAAAACATGTGTCATTCAACAGCAAACACGCGGACTATATTCTACAAAGGGTCCATCCAAGCATCACTGAGATCATTTCATGTCACTGGCTATATTTTAATCAGATCACTGAGGCTATTGCATATTTATAAAAAATAGAGACATGCCTGCAAACTCATCCATGTCTTCGAGAATACGGCCAAAACGAACAAAGCCTTGGCCAGAGGTGTGGCTTTTCTTCATGGCGAAAGAGCTGGCCAGCGGTATGATGCACTCGTCATAGCTGTCCACCATGCTGCGTACTGGCAGTTCATCTTGGGAACTCGGAAGCTTCGTGCGGCCAGATGGTCTGTTGTTACAAACAAATGCAGTTTATGTAGGTCAGTTGTGCAAGGTGAAGCAGCAATTAATAAATAAACGATGAAAAAACAAATTGTGAACATCCAACAATCCTTTAGCTGAATTAAACATTTCTGCTTTGATGACCAGCGAGCGTAAAATACGGCAGTCTACAATGCAAGCTAATATAAATGATACCGATCCGAGTCAAGTTGATGCCACACACATTGCTTCTGACATAAGCTCTCTTTTCTGTTATTCGGAAATAGTGGAGAGCTGAAGTAGAGGAATGCTCTTAGAGTCAAAGTGCACCAAGGATGACCGACAATGTTACTACTTCGAAACAATAGCCAGAAACTACAGTAAGGTTCGCAGAATGATGTAGAGAATTGCAGAGTGTTCTAAGTCACTACTATCCTGCTAGTCTAACCATCAAGACAACAACCACTACATGAAATACTCTGGTTAAATCAGTCAAATTTTTAACAACACTGCACAAGTTGGACATAGGTTGCAGAATTTGATGCTGCATGGATGTTACAGGAAAGGCACAAAAGCACATAAAAAACTCAATCGGAACTGATGGGTGTCAGTGTTTGTAGACTGCAACTTCAACAATGTTCACCAGCCACATGCTTCAAGTACCGACATTACCACCTTTCACGTGCATACATAGCGCAGTGCAAGACTGGTGAGAATGGGAAACATGCCATGCATAATTGGCAATCAGTGACTATGTTTAGTGAAAAACAAAGCTTTGAGGAGGGGAATATTTCCAACGTCAGCCCTCACAAAGCACGTCAACATTTCAGTCATGCACTATGTCTCTTTCGTCTTGTGGTCATGCAGCAAAGATTTGGCAGAGCAGGAAAAATGAGAAAGAGCCAAGATAGCAACGTGCCTGGTAAGATTTGCATCATAATTTCTGCAAAAGAAAAAATGCAAGCAGGGAGCATTTGTAAGTGCCAAAGCTATTCACAGATGCAAGCATTTCTCAACAATGCATGCAGTGTGCTTGGTGCACTTACATGTCACCTACATATCCCACATAGCTTTTGAGAGCTTCCATCACTGGAAATGTAACAAATCCATGTCAGAACCACACTGGCCTATCATGCTCAGAGAAAACATATTTCTCAGCAATATATAACAATACTTTTCAAAGAACATTTTGATAAAGCTTATTATTTCTGCTATATATATATATTTTTTTCTTTATTAGACATAATCTATGTAGAGGCTTCTGATTAAAAAGGGCTCCCGGTAAATTGGTTTCACACACTCTTACCGAATTGTCATCCTTGATGTACTGGTAAAGCTCTTGAGGATTATTATTATTATTTTGCATGGAAGTGAGGACAGCATGCAATGTGTACTTAACAAAACTCTGCCCTTTGTGTGATACAAATATGCACACAATTTGTAATAATTATGAACTCTAAAAATTGGTTGTATAAAGATAGTGACTGTTTGAAATAAAAGACAGATAGAATTATGGCAGTACCCCACACCAGAAATTTAAAACGTGTGTGCATGCCAACATCATTGCCCTTGCTTATATCTGATGACCATACAAAACAATACATTCCAGGAAAATGTGCAGAGGTCTTTCAACGTTAAGGTTTCAACTAAAAGCTGTTTGATTATTCAATACCACCCACCCTTTATAGATCAAATATTTAAAGCATTTTATTCTGTAAAGTCGAGGTTTAATTAGCAAATGGCAAAAGGGTCTTTGCATTATATAGTTGGAAGAAAAAGCCTTCTCTATAAAAGTGATTGTGTCCTGGGGTTCTACATGCTAATACCAGTCTAATTATGAAGCACGACATAGTATGTTACCTTAGATCAATTTAGGCTACCCATAATTTTTTTGCATCCTTCATGTAGCACCTATACTGGGTGCTTCAAGAAATGTGTCCAAAATCCTCAAAATTTAGGCAAGTGCGATATTTGCTTGATACCTTTGAAATGACTTCTTTGTAGCTGTAGGCATCCTAAGATTGCTAAATATACCATTCGGGACATAAATTATTAAGTTAAATTACCTTCTTAAATAGTGGAGTTAGCCAGTTATGCCAAATGAGAAAATTGATGTCCTTCATGCGAAGAATCTATTGCAGCTTTGTTAATTGAAAAAACAAAAATTCAACCATATTCAATGGCAAAACAGAAAACAAAGCACTAATGGGTGCAACAAGTAAAGTACCGAAATGATATCACTGTTCAATACAGTGATTAGTTAACGTGTGTGCACCATGCGAGCGATGATTGCAAGCACAGCCTGCACACCGACACAATGAAGTTGGTTGATATAACAATAATTAGAATTAATTTTGAATATTTCAGAAGAGTATGGCAATTAAACTCTTCCACATTTCAGTTTTGGTTTTTCCGTTAATTTACTTGGCTTTCTTTTCTTTGCAATTAATACTAGAAGCCGTGTTGAAAAATCTCGAAGCTGGAATAGATTCTTCACATGCAGGACTTTATGCGGAGTCTACGCAATATCACGGACTCCCCAGGTAGCTCAATATCACAGAAAGGCCGATCGCCTGTACAGCTGCTCCAAAAGTAAGGGTGGAACGAGCGAGCTGTGGCCAAGCTACACAAAAGTGAATGCCTGTGTGCTCTATTAGAGTAGTGGTTTCTTATTTTCATGCGGAAATGTGCCAGGAGACAGCACAATCATTTCACTATAGAAATAAAAAACGCAGAGACGCCAGAGTGAATTCCAGAGCACTCTGGCATTTACTCTGGTGCCTCTCACAGCTCACATGCTCCATTTTACTTCTAAAGCACCTGTACTATTACAGAATGCTAGCTACATAAGACAAACACTTTGATGTTATATAAAATTTTTGCTTGATGCATCCAGAAGGAAAAAAATGTAATTCAGAGACCTTCGGGCATCGTCTTCGGGCGGAGAGGCTCTTTAAAAGTTATGATACTGCGCACCAAGCAGACAGAAGTGCCTGTCATTTTCTGACAATTGGCTTGCCTCAGCAGGGTGGCTAACATTCTGAAATGACACAGCAAGTTTGTATCAATACTGGGCAGGCATCAGGCACTTCATGTAGAACATGCAAAACTCCAAATGTGTGGCATTTGCACATAGTGCAATACGTGCAACTTTGACACCTTGTTTGAGTCAACAATGACCAAACAAAACAGAACATAAGCATTTCGACACATGCGCTCCACTTGAAACATGCACACCTGGCTTCTAATTCTGCTCTTTGACCTATGGCTGTGTCAAAAAAATTCAGCTCAGTTGAGGACACTGAAATATTGTCCGGAGAGAGGTGCGACAGCCAATGTTAATCATAACTCATAATGATCATGTTGAAAACTTTTTTGCAACAATATCAACTGTTGGCAACGGTCCAGGAATTATATTGTAACAGACTAGAAAAAGGTAGAGAAGAGAAGCAGAGGAAGACGAAGAGTCTTGGCACGACCCCAGTGTGCTGCCGCAAACGACCATCGTTGTTCACCTCCTGTAAATAAAACCATCTTATCACAGCTCGCTGTTACAGTTGTGGTGAACGTGCTGGGTAATCGACACCCGAAGACGGAAGGTGAACCGCAAGTTCTTCGACGGAGCCGTCGCATTGCTGGACTTCCACCGAATCCATCTGGTCTGGACATGTCCCACAACGCAAATTAACACCGACCCCTCTCGACTTCTGCGCCGACCAGTTCGGCTCCACAACTGAGAGATGCTCGTCCCTTTGCCGGCAGACCAGATGAAGACGTCGAGGCTTGGCTCATCCATTACAAACGGGTGAGCGCCGCTAACAAATGGGATGCCGCTTCTCAGCTTTTGTACGTCGTGTTCTTTCCGACGGATACTGCATTATATGTGGTACGAGAATCGGGAGGAAACGCTAACGACGTGGGACAGATTTTTTTCTGAAATCAAAGAGCGCTTTGGCGACCCAACAACGATAAAGAAAAGAGCAGAACAGACGCTAATGCAACGCGCTCAAGTGCCAGGTGAAACTTGCACGACCTACATTGAGGAAGTCATAAATCTATGTAGGACCATTGACTCCGGAATGTCTGAGGAAGACAAAGTCGGGCACATTCTAAAAGGAATCGCCGAGGATGTTTACAGTTTCCTCATCGCGAAAGACACCTTGACATCTGTCACCGATGTCATTCGTCATTGCCGCACTTTTGAACAACTAAAGACGAGACGCATCACGCCGAAGTTCGGCAGGCTACCCAATGTGACGACCATCGCGAGCATAGACAGCAACCAGGCGCTTGATCTTGCAACAACAATCCGGCAGATAGTACGTGAAGAACTCGGCCTGTACGCGCAAGTGGCAAACCGCCCAAGCACTCATCCCCCCTATCAGCCACCAGAGTTTGAGCGAAACGTTGCTTCATTCTCCTCGCACTGAGTGGCGGAGGGCTTTGAGGATTCTGATGCCACACCTCAGTATCAGCCACGTCTATACGATAGAGGCCCTGCCTATGACGCACGATCACGACGAGCACAACCACATTCTTATACTCAGGGCTCTCAGCCAGACTACGTCCCGCTGCGGCAAGAACAGTACCAACCTTACTACCAAGATGTAACTTACGACGAATACAATGAATTTCAGAGAGTGGCAGAAACCCGTTCTTCGCGTGATAACGAACTTCCTCGCCGACAGCAGCGGCCCAGGATTCGTTCCATTGAATATCGTATAAACCGTGACCCTCCCGTGTGCTACAACTGTGGTTTCACTGGGCATATCGCTCGGTATTGCCGCCAACAACGCCGCCAATCACGAAGGACAACAGCCATGTCTTCGCCATCAAGACCCGGTGCTTCATATGACCTGCGGACAACCGACTTATTTCCAAGGGACCGTTTTTCGCGCGAGACCAGACGCAGTGATTCGCCAGCATCCGAGCGGAGTTTGACACCACCATCCAACCGTTCTCGTCGCTCGCCGTCTCCTGTGCAGCGTTCTTCTCCGCCGCCGGGAAACTAGCGTTCGCGGCCAATGGAGGTGAGGTCGCCGGACGGTCTTTTCAAGATATACCTCTGCCTATTGTTATGATCAAAAAAAAAAGTGAATGTGTTGATTGATGGAATACCAACGATGGCGTTAGTTGACACTGGGACGACTGTGTCTGTGATGAGCCTCGCCTTCAGAAACCGCTTAGGTCGCAAAGTTATGTTTTCATGGGACGATACAATCACCTTTCGTGGTGTAGGAGGCGAGTGGCTTAATCCTCTTGGTGTATGTGTTGTCAGTGTTTCATTGGCTGGAAAAGTATTTGTATCGGAATTTCTGGTTCTATCTCGTTGCTCGCACGATGTCATTCTTGGTATCGATTTCCTGGAGCAATGCGGTGCTTCCGTTGACTGTGGTAGTGGGGAAATATCACTAAACAATTTGTTTATACCGTCGCTTTCCGAAGAAGACTACCGTGGCGAAGACAGGAACACACTTAGTGTGATTGATGAAGTGATAGCACCATCTTGGTGCCTGACACCCGTTCGAGTCTCTTCTACAGCGGTTGATGATTGCATGTGTTGACCTCGTAGTGGGGCCTCTACGCAAAAACTGTTTTAAGAAGGACATACTTGTGCCTTGTTCTGTTGTGTGCA